>NC_034185.2:23836681-24436681 GCF_002021735.2 Oncorhynchus kisutch | reverse complement strand
AAGGAGGCCTACAAATCTAACTCAGTTACACCAGCTCTGTCAGGAGGAATGGGCCAAAATTCACCCAACTTATTGTGGGAAGCTTTTGGAGGGCTACCTGAAACGTTTGACCAAAGTTAAACAATTTAAAGGCAATGCCACCAAATACTTATTGAGTGTATGTAAACTTCTGACCCAGTGGGAATGTGATGAAAGAAATGAAAGCTGAAATAAATCATTATCTCTACTATTATTCTGACATTTCACATTCTTAAAATAAAGTGGTGATTGTAACTGACCTAAGACAGGGAATTTTTACTAGGATTAAACATCAGGAATTGTGAAAAACTGAGTTTAAATGTATTTGGCTAAGGTGTATGTAAACTTCAGACTTCAACTGTACGTCTATTCATAAGTCCATGATAGAAAGAAATACTTTAGTAATAGAAACCCCATGCAGACTATGGAGTCTCACTGTTTCAATCTTGAAGATTCCATCCTTGGTGTCGGTATTGTTGGCCAGGGCAGACACCCAGCCAAACTGCTTGCTGAACAGGTCCAGCAGGCTGGATGTGTTAGACATCTTCTCCTCAAACCTCCTCAGCTGCTTGTTGTACTCCTGTGTGAACTTCTCAGCCATGGCCAGGGCCTGCTCCAGCTCCTCCTTCAGAGGACCAGTCAGAGGCTTCTTCCCAGAGCAGTCTGGACGAGAGAACATCAATTCATGTAATACATAACTATATAGTCAACAGGGTTGCTGTTATCCCTTCTGCCCTATGTCAGCAACTTCTGGTGTGATGTAATAGCAACTTATTATACTTGACTCAGCCAAGGCATGGCTTTGTGGTATCATAGAGACTTGAAAATGTAGGTGTACAAGCCAGTGCATGTTGCATGATGAATGCTACTCCCTGTGATGTCAGTGCCAAGGATAATCCTGCTTGCTTTTGTTCAGACCTGTTCTGGCCTCTGAGTTATGAAGCACTTGGGTTATGTGAATGTTGCAAAAGAGAAAAGACAAATCTGAAGGGCTTTACCAATGTCCTGGATCGCTACACATTTTTCACACTCTCCTCGCAGTTTAATGCAGCCAGCAGAATTGCGACGTATCTCTCTGCAGGTCATACCGGAAGGCTTTGTCACAACAACATCCTCATTCACACTCCCCTCTGTGGAAAAAAAGACCCAAAGGTAATTTTATGTGACTCTTCACATCATATTATGGTCTAATAACAGTTGTTTAATTAGGACTGAGGTATACCCTCTGAGGGGTTGATGTCAAAGTTAGCATCTGCATCCATGAAAGGCCCCATGGAGCCAAAGATATTCCAGGCCATGTCCATCATGGGAGCGAACATGTTGTGGAACCCATGGAAGTCTGGGTCCTTCAGAGGGGACCTGACCACACGGGAATGCACCTCACCCGCCTTTGCTCTCTCATTGGCCCTCTCACCCTGACCCCAGATGCTGGGCATGCGGTAGGGGCTGGGGAACATGGGAGGGTTGAGGGAGCGCATGTGGTCAAACACCCTCATGCTGTCAGTGAAGATGCTGTCCACCCCATCGGCCACGTTGGAGTAACGCTCCTCTAGATTCTGGAACCTCCAGCTCTGCTCCTGGTCCTCTCGCTCCAGAACATCCATGTTCTCCCCGTTGATCCAGATGGAGAATGGAGAGGTCCTGTTCAGAACCTCTTCCAGCTGAGAGAAAACAGGAGAAAGCAGCTAGTACAACAGTAACCTATTTTATTTGGAAGGATTGTATAACAATAGTTAAGCACATTGATCATGTGCTTTTGTACTGCACTCCCCTGTGTAAGTCTTTCTCACAAAACATATTTGAGTTACAATTGCAAACCAATGTGGAGATTGATTGATGATAGTTGAGTAGTGTAGTTGAGGCGATACCTGTCTGCCGACTAGTCCAGCGCCACTGCTGCAGGTCCTGGAGTAGTACTTGATGCAGGTGTTCTTCAGGCAGGGCTTGCACTCCTCCCACAGAGACTGCATGGTGCCGTTACACACCTCCTGCTCGTCACTCAGCTTCGTCTCCATCTCCTGAGCTGCCTTCAGAGCATCCTGACAAACAAGCACAGAAACAGGGTCAGTGGCTGGGAACTACTGTAATCACCCAGGAAACTGTATAAGGTGATGAATTGCATACAAAATGTACAAGTTGATCACTGATTTTTTGGGGGGGCCAATATAGTGACCAAAGCTCAACATGTACAGTATGATGCTCAAATACACGGTACCTCTTTTTGCTGTGTAGTTTTCTCCAGGGCACTCAGGAACTTCTCATGGTCCTCTCCAGACCTCTCCATCACTGTCTTCATCTCCTTTACCCCACTGATAGCATTTTCTATCTGCTTGTCCAGGTACTTCATTCCGAGGAGAGAAATCTCTGCCAATAAGAATCGTTGCTTAAAAATAAATCTCCAAAGTGACTCCAATGGACAGAACATCCCGCATCATACAATTTACCGGTATTTAAAATATATTTAGTTCTCAGATGACTTACGGCTTAGATCGTCCTTGGATGGAGGCAGCAGACACTGAGCAGAGACCAGGAGCAGGGCAAGGCCCACTATTGACCCAAAGACTTTCATCATCACTTTTTCTCATATATCAAGCGACTGATGCAGTACAAACCTGAAAAACAGACATGATACAATATCACTGGCAAACCTAAATCTAATACATTTATGGGGAGGGGATGCCTATGGAATCTACTTGGGGCTGAGGGTATTTTGGATGTAATGATTACACCTCATGAAAAGCACTGCAAAATGACCTCATAGTTCACATCTGACCTTGGTGTTGTTGTGATGTTGATTATATCCACTAGAGGGTAATGTTGCACATCTAATAATGATAATAGTGTGACTATGGTTGCAAAGTTACCGGAATCTTCAGAAATATTGGTAATTAAGAGAGAATCTATGGCAATCTATCGTAACTTTGGTAATTTATACTTGAATCATTTAAAAAATATGTATATATAGTATACGTTTTTACATCTGTGTCCATATTGTCCATGAGTTTCTAGTAGATACAACATATGGTTCAAGAGAAAATTGACTGACTAATGAAAGAAAACATCTAACCTACAATGGCAAGTCCATAGTTGCAACTCTTCCAACTATTGACTTTTTTCATCATTTGATTAAAAAACATGGACAGCAAAGTTGTAAAATAAAATAAATTAAGTGTGTAAAATAATATAATATTTAATATAATATAAAGGATATTTCATGCTGAAACCCTCATATTAAAAACCAATGGTATTCACTACATTGATGGTAATGTTTTACAGCTTTGTCATGATTTTTTAAAATTTGAATATCAGCTCATTGAATTATTTCATATATTTTACATGTGATAAGGTCACACAGAGGACAAGAGATAATTAGACTCCTGTAAAAATCTGAAGTACCCAAAAGTCCACTAGATATCTTGTGATAGATTACATAAAATACTTGAAAGATACCACATTTCTGGTAGTTTCCAGTAATATACCTTCCCTTTGCAACCCTAAGTGTGACACAGCAGCCTCCCGGGTGGCGCAGTGGTCTAAGTGCCACCAGAGACCAGTGCAACTTGGTTGGGTTGTGTTTCAGAGGACGCATGGCTCTCGACCTTCGCCTCTCCCGAGTCCGCACGGGAGTTGCAGTGATGAGACAAGACAGTAACAGTACTAATTGGATACCACGAGAACATTCTGACGTTAGCAAATTTTATCCAAAGGATGCAGTGTGTTTAATCTGCATAACATCATATACCTTTGTCACATTTGATACTTTTCTAATTTTGTTCATATAAGTATAGACATTGGACTCCTAGAGCCCTGTAGACATGGATACAATGTGAGGATTAGGAGACATTTATCTGTTCCACTCCAACAGGAGGAAAGTACAAAAACAAATCCTTCTCCACTAATCTCTGTGCATATTCCAGGCAGCCCTATAATCCCTTGTGTATGTAACGCTCACTGTGCAATATACAAGAAAACACTGAATCATTGAGAAACAAAAAAAGTAGTCTTAATTTGGAGAAATAATGACACATCTGTCCAATTTTTGCACCAGATATTCAATGGAAATGTCACCATTGAAGGAGGTCATAATGTTGACATGTTCAGTCACATGACTGTTAGTAGCCTTTTTTGTTTTACAGGTCTGGGTGGATAAAATTCTGGAAAATATTATTGACATTTTCCATCTGAGGACTGTAGACTTACACATTATACTGGTCTGGCTGGATAAAGGATGTCTCAAATGAGGCATCATCACATATGATCAGACTCCAAACAGCATTTGTTTTGTTATTTAACCTTCATTTAACCAGGCAAGTCAGTTAAGAACAGATTCTTATTTAATGACGGCCTACCCCGGCCAAACTTGGACCACGCTGGGCCAATTGTGCACCGCCCTATGGGACTCCCAATCATGGCCAGATGTGATACAGCCTGGATTCGATCCAGGGACTGCAGTGCCTTAGACCACTGCGCCACTGATATAGAATAAGAAAACACTTAGAGAGGATGAGTCTTTGCCAAACTAAAACACCTAGCTTGGTTATGTAAGAACCATGAAGTCCCTCTGAATTCTTTATTCTAATAATATTTCTGATTCCAGCTGGTGTCTGCAGAGACACTTGAGTTTCCTCTCTGAGGACCACTGAGACAGCTGCATGGCCTCTCCAGAGGGTCTTTACTGAAGCTTCTCCCATGGAGTGGGAGGTTAGCTGCCTCTAGCAAATGGATCTGGGACAGATTGCTTTGTCAGCCTGCAAACCCTAGAAAATGGACGTTGTTCTAAAATACAATAATAATGGGAGAAAAACAAGTCAAAAACAATAGTTAACAACTTCCTACTCATAAATTGCTCCAAAAGTACTTGCAGGACAAAACAGAACTCTATTTATAGAACTCAAAAGTAGAACACAGAATTCTGATCTATCACGCAGATGGACTGAGTCCTGTATTAGAATGGATTTGCACATTTTAATGCCCTCCTAATAGCGGAAAACATGGGGTCAGAGAACTGCAGTGTCCAGACTTGATTACTGTCTACTCTGTCCATCTCACTCAAACTTGCCCTGCGCAGCTAGAATATCAACCCAATAACAACTATCTATAACTCAGAGTGAATTTGTGCCTTTGTGCAAAAGATGTTGAACTAAATTATCAAAATGTGTACATTCTTTATAACAAATGTGTTGAATAAATCTTGCAACCTTAAAATGTTTTGATATTCTTAGTACATATCTGGGTCATTCCCAGGCAGAAATAGCAGTGTTGATACTAGAGGTCACCCATGAGTAAGAGTCAGGAAATACATTCCCATCACTGCAACATTTCTGCAAGGTCAAGAGTTGATAATAAACAACAATAAAAGCTTGATCCCCAGGTAGAAATGGTAAGAGCAATCCAGCATTCCAACAATAAACCTATCTTAATATGCAGCAAAAGATATCTGCGCACAGGGCTGGTACTCTGAAACACGAGACACAATTTTTCTCACAGGCAGCAGAGGACCACTCACCTCCCTGTGGATCTTGCCTCTTCAGAGTGGATGAAGCGCAGTGGGGCTGTCCGCTGCTAGGTATTTATACATGACCTAGCGGTGATGTTGGCACTGTGATTCACTCCCATATAATGCCCTGTGGCTTTGGACTTTTCCAGAAGTTGTGTAATTTCCGGCCATAGCTCGAGCTGAGCCATGAAGCAGCCAGAAGTGGGCAGTGTTGCACTGTGTGTCACTAACCCCCTCTAGCTCCTCTCTGCATGGCAGCTGGGAGCCAAACCAAATAGAGGGAGGATTGTGTGTGATGTGTGGGTCAGTAAACAAGTTTGAGGGAGGGTACTTTAAAGATGATTGCTCTTTACATTAACACTCATCCCCATGACTCAGGGCTGAACAACTGATTAACTTGGGTGCATCAGTATACACACACAAAAGGATAGTGCAAAATGAGTCCCATTGAAATCATATTGGCATCAGCCAAACAAGAGCACACATTTACTGTAACACCCTGTAGCTCTATTTCAAAGCATATCCCCACACTTGGCTCAAACACAACAGTCGCAGGCTCCAGGCTCACACAAACGCTCGACCAAACACAGGTATTTACGGGAATGTTGTGTTCCGAGTGGGAACCTGCTGCTTCTGGAAGGTTATAAAAGGGTTGGTTAATGAGCCCTGCAGATTGAAATCTGTTACTTCATGCCCTAATTGTTCTGTTGCCAAGCTGAGCTCTACGGTCAGGCCAGTGACCAGATGTCTGCAGGTTATGACTAGGCTTTATGTTTTCCTGTGACACATGATCATTACATAAGCTCATTCAGAATTGAAATTATCTAAAGGAAGAAAACTAGATTCCTGGCTGCATCCCATCCAAAACACACAGAGAATAACAAGTTCTGGGCCCTAATGTTGAATAACTGCTAGGGTGATATTTGCTGTGCCTTCGGAAAGTATTCAGACCCCTTGACTTTTTCCACATTGGAAAAATGTGGTAAATTCAATTGATTGGACATGATTTGGAAAGGCACACACCTCTCTATGTAAGGTCCCACAGTTGTCAGAGCAAAAACCAAGACATGAGGTTGTTGGAATTGTCCGTAGAGCTCCGAGACGGAATTGTGTCGAGGCACAGATCTGGGGGAAGGGTACCAAAAAATGTCTGCAGCATTGAAGGTCCCCAAGAACACAGTGGCCTTCATCATTCTTAAATAGAAGAGGTTTGGAACCACCAAGACACTTCCTAGAGCTGACCGCCTGGCCAAACTGAGCGGGGGAGAAGGTCCATCGTCAGGGAGGTGACCAAGAACCCGATAGTCACACTGACAGAGCTCTAGAGTTCCTCTGTGGAAATGGGATAACCTTCCAGAAGGACAACCGTCTCTGCAGTCTATCACCAATCAGGCCTTTATGGTAGAGTGGTCAGGCGGAAGCCACTCTTCAGTAAAAGACACAGCCTGCTTGGAGTTTGCCAAAAGGTACCTAAAGACTCTCAGACCATAAGAAACAAGATTCTCTTGGCCTGAATGTCAAGCATCACGTCTGGAGGAAACCTGCCACCATCCCTACGGTGAAGCATGGTGGTGGCAGCATCATGCTGTGGGGATGTTTTTCTGCGGCAGAGACTGGGAGACTATTCAGGATCGAGGCAAAGATGGACAGAGCAAAGTACAGAGAGATCCTTGATGAAAACCTGTTCCAGAGTGCTCAGGACCTCAGACTGGAGCGAAGGTTCACCTTCCAGCAGGACAACAACCCTAAGGACACAGCCAAGACAACGCAGGAGTGGCTTCGGGTCAAGCCTCTGAATGTCCTTGAGTGGCCCGGCCAGAGCCCGGACTTGAACCCGACCGAACATCTCTGGAGAGACCTGAAAATAGCTGTGCAGCGACGCTCCCCATCCAACCTGACAGAGTTTTAGAGGATCTGCAGAGAGGAATATGAGAAACTCCCCAAATACAGGTGTGCCAAGCTTGTAGCGTCATACCCAAGACTCAATGCTGTAATCGCTGCCAAAGGTGCCTCAACAAAGTACTGAGTAAAGGGTCTGAATACTTATGGAAATGTAATATTTCATTTATTTTTTTAAATTTAAAAAAAAAAAAAATTAGCAAAAATATCTAATCCTGTTTTTGCAAAGTTATTATGGGTTAATGTATGTATATTGATGATATTTTTATTTTTATTGAATCAATTTTAGAATAAGGCTGTAACATAACAAAATGTGGAAAAAGTGAAGGGGTACTTTCTGAAGGCACTGTACACACTCATACTTTGGCACCGTGTCGGCAGTCTCCAAGGGCTGATTTGTGGTTTCAAATAAGAGGAAAGGTAAAAGTTCAGTTGTCCAGGACATTACAGCTGGAGTGTCCTAGCAACAAGACCTCAATTTGTCTCGTTTTATATAGATTCTTTTATATTTTGAATGTGGGTATGAACTTAACACAACAGTTTTAAGCATAGAAGTGAGATAATATATAAACAAACTTGAATAATGCTCTTGGCATAGGTTATTGTGGCATGGTGTTAAGTTTTAGAAGATGAAACCCACTGGGCACACACTTGTTGAATCAACGTTGTTTCCATGTCATTTTAAGAAATTATGTTGAACCAACATGGAATAGACGTTGAATTGACGTCTGTTTCTCTCGCTGTTTGTTTTATCTGCCAAGGCATTTAAATCAGGTGGGTTATTGCCTAGTCCCTCATGTTGCCCCATTAAAATTGACTGCATGGGCCATTTGTTTCGGCAGTCTCTGAAGTTTGGCATTGAGATCAAAGTGTCCTTCTTGAAGTAATTATGCACCTTTCATTCATCACAACTCTTACTTGATATTCACGCTTAATCTTTAGATCCACATGTCCTCAGTTTAGCTCAATATTGTGTTACCAGCTACTGCTTTTGTAATGTATCCTACAGTACTACTGCTTTTGTAATGTATCCTACAGTACTACTGCTTTTGTAATGTATCCTACAGTACTACTGCGTTTGTAATGTATCCTACAGTACTACTGCGTTTGTAATGTATCCTACAACCCAGACAGGAAGATCACTTCAGTGACTCAACCCACTCAAATGACGCACCCCTCCCAGGGACGATATGAAAGAGCCCCAGTAAGCCAGTGACTCAGCTCCTGGGTTAGAGGCAGAGAATCCCAGTGGAAAGAGGGGAACCGGCCAGGCAGAGACAGCAAGGGCGGTTCGTTGCTCCAGAGCCTTTTCGTTCACCTTCCCACTCCTGGGCCAGACTACACTCAATCATATGACCCACTGAAGAGATGAGTCTTCAGTAAAGACTTAAAGGTTGAGACCGAGTTTGCGTCTCTTACATGGGTAGGCAGACCATTCCATAAAAATTGAGCTCTATAGGAGAAAGCCATGCCTCCAGCTGTTTGCTTAGAAATTCTAGGGACAATTACAATTACATAACTTCAGTAATTGGTCTTAAACCTAAAGGTGATAGCGTTCTGACCTTTAGAAACATCATTAACTGCTATAGTCCCACCGTGACGCCTGCGCGTTTTCGACTTTGTGTATTTCTTCTGCTTTAGTCTGTGTGATTAACAGGGGGCTGAGCTAGTGATACAAGGGCGGATCCCGAAGTCCGAATGGTTTGAGCTACAAACCTCACGCACATGTAACATGTTTTGCTATATGATGCTCAAAAGAGTCGTTAGCAGGTAAGGGGTTCTCTTACGTAGAAGATCATAGGAAACTCCAGTACATAGTGTCTATAATACTGTAATAAGCTCACAAAGTTGCAGTCACCAACTCCACACAGTTGTCACTGACTTGTTGGATATTCACTTCCCAGTGAGCAAACCATTTCTGTACATACATCATTCACATAAATTCATTTTTAACAGGATTTTGCTTTGCTTTTTCCTTATTGCCAATAAAACTCATGAATGCAACTGTTTATTTCAAAGTGTTCTACTTGTTGTCCTGAAAATAAAATGGTAACACACTTAACCGTGAGGCTAAATATAAGGGCTGTAAATATAAATGAAAGTCTGATAAATAAATGAAAAGCGGATTTTTTTGCTGGGGTCTCGGGACTGATAGGGTTAATAGATATCCTTCCAAACAGCTGAATTACATCTGCTATTAGAAACATTCAGGCCTCAACATCTGTATATAAGTATACACAAACGTGTTAAAAATAGCGGCCTCTTAACTCTAGCCAATATGGCCTCTCTCTGCATCACTGACAAATCAAACCAGTCATGAACTTCCCATTAATCAGTGGCCAGGCTATTTATTTGATAGCAGTTTTATGTTGATTTAATCTGTTATGGATTGAAACATAGGGCCTCTCATAATAAACTCATTAAACTGGAATGTAGGGTATTTACAAAATGGCTGCCCCAGTAACAGCAATGCAAATACATTTAAAACACATTGGTTTATTAATCTCAACTACAGAGGGGATGTTCTATTTAAATTGATAAATAACCTGATGAAAGTGTTTAAATTAATGCTGATTGAAGCTGTTTGCATAGGGGCTAACATCATGCATATTGTTAGATCATCCTAGTGATTATAATATTATGTCCGCTCTCCAAGCCAAAAGGCCATTTAACAGCAGGGAAAGGACAACCTCTTACCTTTTGCTTATGCGATTGAAGGAAAAACACGTCCGTGGTCTTTAATCATGCAACTGTCTCTGTCGCTCTCGCACGCTTTCTCTTTCTGAAATCTCCCTCAGCTCATGTTCTAAAGATGGAGCTTTATCAAATCAAGCTGGAATCCATTTCTTAAGAAACAAATTGCTTTCAGAAACTTTTCCAAACTAAGGATTATCTGAGCATCTTGCGATGCTTATCCATCCATTGATTTACTGGCTGGTAATGATTCCCATCCAAGGTCACAACATTTTGTACAGTCACTGCATATTGAAAAACATCAGTAGAGCAGAATAAGACTAAAACAATCACAAAAATATGTTGAGAATGGACCAAAGTGGACAAAAGCATTGAAAGGGTTTCTGTTGGAACGTATAGATGGACTCCATTAGAGCAACTAGATAATTGACTCTGTATGGGCCCTGAGGTACCAGGAGAGAAGGAGCCAACTAAAAGGTTCAATTAGAGGAGAGAGAAAAATGAGCTCATTTAGCTAGAGTAATAATCTTAAAATTGTTCAGTGATGGGATAACTTCCTCCTGCCCTGTCCAGATCCTCTCTGTACTTCCTCAGTCATCCGTATCCTGGTGACTGTTGATGTGACTACTGCCCATATGGTTCACAGAGAAGCATCTGCTCTTCCTCTGGTCTGGTGCAAGAGTTCATCCTGCTAACATTATAGCATCATGATATCATTGTTGGGAATAATTGATACAATAGTTGGCATTGCATGACCCATGGCTAATAATGCACCCATATGGAGGGTAATTAGGTGGTATTTGTCATTAATTAGGAAACTGCATGCTGAGAAAGCATTCCATTTAAATTCCAAAATAATATGCAATGTCCCTGCACAATGATCAAAGAGGACTGTTGGTGATTTAATTTTAGCAAATGTACTTTCCTCCCTCATAATCAGGATAAAAGGTAAGGGTTTGTATTCGATGTAAGTAAGTAAGGCTGGGTTGAAAATCCAATGTGCCGTTATAAGTCTACTGACAGATCATCTCACTCCATGACAAATTGAGGGATACATTGTATTATAAGTAAATTAAGCTGATGTTTATCTTCTAAAGTGGTATATAACCATTCAACGACATGGTTTCTGAAATGACTTGAGGTTTGCCTCTTTTCTTCTGGACATTAATTACCCCTGACATGTCAGACATGGAGAAAAGTATTTAATTTTAAACAGCGGAGGGAGGCCATAGGCAGTAAAGGTGCCCATTCCTCCATGTTAAAACATTTGTTAGCAATTAGCTTGAGCTGCAGAACAGACTTTCTGTGCACCCTCCTCCCCTGCCTCTTCTTCCCCTCTCACAGTCCCCCTTCCATCTCTCTCCCTCCCTCTCTCCGTCCCTCCCTCTCTCCTAGTCATGTTTCCCCAAGCTGCAGATGGTTACTGTCCAAGGTATTAGTTTCTTCTGGCTCTGACGGAGAGAGGCAGGAGGAGCAGCTGCCTTTAAGCAGACTAACTGTAGCATGTAGCCGGGTAGTCTCCATGCACTAATAGAGCTAGACTGTTTTATGTATGTGAGCTGCAGTTCAAGTGAGAAGTTGCTGGTAAGAGAGAGAGCCCATGCTTGAAGAATTCCTACTCTAGTTGTTTAGAGAAACGTCTGGCTGGATATATAGCAGTTGTAAATTAACAGGTAAGTCCTATAGATGACTGACACAGTTCTTCCGTTACTTGTCCAGGAGGAGACTTATTCTGCAGAGAAGAGAGACTAGGACAGTCAGAGGCTGTTGTCCGGGCAACAACTTCTTCACATCCTCACCAAAGCTGCCTTGAAGAATCACCATGAAAGGTAAAGTGGCTTTTGATTATTCTCTGTTGATGCTGTATTAGACTTCAGACTACTGCCTGCTGTGGAGGAATATAATATATTATGTAGGAGACTTGAAAGTGCACCAGTTGCACACAAATATGCAGACAGCTTGCTTTTAAGACCAGTACCTCAGGATCCAGTGAGAATGATGTGGAACATCCACCCAACACCCAACATCCACCCTGCAGCCGCACATTTGCTTTTGGGCTTCTTTTAAAGATCTTATTGGAGCCCTATTGAAAGGATAACATGTGAAAACTAACTTTTGTCAACAATGCATGAAATAAGACTCTTAAGGAGCTTTGAAGAGGCTGAGAAATCTGAGGAGTCCTCTTGGAGAATTGGAGAGTAGCGACATGGCTTTAGCTTTGAAGGTCTTATTAAGTGTTGAGGTATTTACAGGGGAACACACAGGTAGGAGGTCTCCTCTTGTCTTGTTAGGAGCGTGCTCCATTAGAGCTCAAAACATGCAGTCTAACACATTCCTCATGTAAAACAGGAAGGAGGCACCTCTGTAGTGGAAGCAGCAGGTGTGTGGTTGGCTCATATAGTACAGTAAAGTAGAAAGAACTCTGACTGGAGACACAGACTGCCATACAAGTATATGAATAGGACTGTTTAACACAGCACCTCTAATCTGGAAAGACAAATGTATTCCTTCGACATAGACATTCAGTCAGAATTATTTGGCACATGACAATAAAAGGTTGTTATTATAGAAAACTACTGCGATTGCAAGAGAGAAGTTCATTAGACTACAGAACAAGACCCTTGTTAGTATTACTAGTCTGTTTCTATCATGAGATATCCAAAGCGTTTTCCTGGAGAAAACGAGGGCATGTTTATAGTATAATTTGATTTCTAGTTAACTCTCTCACTCCAGTACAGATGAACCACAGTAAAGGGGGGTGTTTGTGATCATTTCTCCATAACTTGGAGCAAGACCATTTGGATCAACACATTCCAGGCATTTCATTGCTTTGAAAGGAACCACGCATTCCCTTGTAAGTTAATCTAAAACAGTTGGCTGTCAACAGTGGCTTGTGAAGACACTTGTCTATATTAGTTGAGTCCCCTTTGGTTCTGGGGCAACCCCATCTCGTGTCTCTTGGGTTTAGGGTTTTAGGTATTCATGTTAAAAGCTTTAAGTGAACTCCATTCAAGGGGACATTTCAACCAGGACACTATAGAATTTGTTTTCAGTCTTGGCATTTGTTCATGTGGAGGATGGATTGCCCGTTGCCTCTGTTAAAGACAGAACAACATAACCTTTTGAGCCAAAGCTTGTACTCAATAGTCAAACAAATCTGGATTTTCCCTGCGCCACATCTAAATGTGTGTGGAATCCAAGCTCTGGGTTACATATTCTAGGTTGATATGAAGAGATTGCTGTAAGTGTAGAGTTCACAAATCCACTGCCGAATGTAAACCTAAGAAGGAACACAGTAAGGTAACCACAAGCATTGACAAATCCTGAGGTTTGTAGACTTGCAGGGAATTGACTGGTGTCATGTTCTTGCTCAGTGTGGCCTAAAGTTCACAACAACAATGAGCGTGGGAGGACAGACTGAAAGACCAATAACCTTCTCTTTGTTCACTGTGTATTTCACATGCACATTGGTGATGATTTAATATGCAGAACAAATGCACTGGGAATAGAAACATTGGGCCATGTCATGCTGATGGAGGTGTCAGGTTAGACTATAGACTATTATACAGTCATAGCATCATTAGATATGGGTCAGCCAACTAAGTGGCTGTCCTATTGTGGAAACAGAACCCACTTTACTGACTCCAGTTCCTGTCCCTAGGGTGTCATCATTTGACCATCAATAGGCAGTCAACATTGGCCTTGCCTTATCAGCAGTTCTGTATGGACCTCTCTTCCAGACCCTTTCTTAGGTTATAGGTTACAGTGTTAAATAATTTGACTATTTAGCCTAACATGTGACAACTCGATTATTAGCCAGCTTGTCAAACTGACCCTCACACCTACTACGTGGGTATTCATGTGCATGTGGTTACAAATAATCAACTATATTTTGAGAAGCACCGAAGAGGACTACAGTATGTAACGCAGTCACTGCCTCTAATGTTCTTGCCGAGGTGTTTTGACAGAGCTCAACATGTGGGTGGCTACGTACTGTAAGACATCTGGCCGTGAGACAAATTAACCCTATTGCTTCCTCCTTCTTAGAGTCAAAACGATTGCCTGAGAACTGAAACATTCTGAATGTTTTTCATCTCTAATCCTCTCCATACATCGCTGTGTCAATTTCTCACCGCTTACAAGTTTGTCGGCTGTTGAAATTCAATTGTCTCCATAGTTGTAGCTGAGGCATGCCTGAAGTATTGGGATGATTATTTAAACCTAATAAAGATTATTTTAATTACTTTCAGTTCATGAGAGGTTTTAACACATTACCACAGTTCAAGAACTATAGCACAGAACCTGAGAGGTATATTTGGCAAGTACTACAGTGGACAGAGGGTTGGTTACATGGTCATTGCTTTATATACAGTATACACTGTTAAAACAGAGAACATATAATCAAATACACATTCCAAATGATCTATTTTGAAAAACTAATGACAGGTAGGGATGATTCTATTTTCAGTGGAGTAATCTTGATGTTTATGCACATTCAACGTGGCTACTTGGGTTCTTAGCTTAGCATTGCAAGAATGACCGACCTTAGTAAGAAGATCTGATGGACATACCTGCTGGAGACACTATTCAGAAATGTCCCTCCCCCAGCATATATGTTATTGTATTACAACGTTGTTGGAGAGGACACTCCATTCATGATGATTTTTCCTCCAAATGCACCTGTGCTCATATTTGCAATGGAACGCTGGTTCTACATACACGTAAAACCCACCACATTTAAATAACTTTCAACGCTTTCCATTCTAATGACCACTGACCAATAGTGCCCTCAACTGCGTGCCTGATTCTATCTTAAAAACACGTCTGGTGAATATGCTGGTGAAGTGCTTCCGTGGCCTCGCAGGCAGGCAGTGGTCTGCTCTCCTCTGTGTAGGTTGGAGAGCTAGAGTTCCTGATTGACTTGAGGGTCATGTTTTCCAACGACGGTAATGCGGGGCTTTAGACAGGGAGGGCAGGACGGCCGAATCCTTTCCTCCGTTGGCAGAGCCGGGAGAGCAGTGGAGGCCCAGGTTTAGCTTAGAGCCATCTGTATGGCTGACAGGGAAATGTGAAGTCTGAGGCCTGCAGCAGGCAGCTGGGCCCATTCCAGACCCATTCTCGCTCTCTTTCACTGGTCCACACATCTCCGCATTTCAGACTCAGCCTCTTCATCTGGCCTGACTTCAGCTGCTCTAGCAGGCAGCACACATAAACACACTCACCTCAGAGTTCACTGCATTCCTCTCACACTGCACGCAAAGCACAGCACAGCACAGCACAGCACAGCAGAGCAGAGATGAAATCTCCAGAGCTGGAAAAATACAGCATCATCAGCTGAATTTAATATTAAGGGAAAAAGACGGTGACGAAAAACACTGAACAGAGACTCAACTGAGTGATGTTCTTTACTTTTGGGGCTCTTGTACCTCAGTAAGAGAGCTGTGGACTCTAATGGTATGAGCAGTTTTACCTGACAAAAACAATCTCTTTTTCAATTCGCATAATTATGTTTCTATAAGATGGCAGCCAAGTATGATCTCACGCACATATTGAGCCCCGAGTTGAATGTTTTGTGTCTTGGATGGTAGAGGTGACTGCGGGGGCGTATTCAATTTCGCCTAGTATTTAGCCATTTTTGAGCACTGTAATAAAATGTGTGAGTTGTTCCCCCAAGAAAGCTTCAAGTTATAGACTATTAACCTTAATCTGTGAACATGCATTTCAAGTCTCTCCATCTGTTTTCCAGAAAGCTATTCCGGATATGAGAACCAGCTCTTTAAAGGTGAGGATAAACATGCATGTCAGTTTCCTGAACTATCCTCTAGTCCTGGGCCAGAATGGTGTGACAAATCTGTTTGTTGATATCCTGGCTTTGGAAAATCTAGTAGGCCTACTGTACTATTGCATGCCTGTATGGTGGAAGTAGTTGGATTACGGAGAGGGTTTAAGGAGCCCAGTAGGAAGCTGTGTTTAAGTAAAAAGTGAATGAATGCTGGCATGAGCTGAGGTGTGTGATGGTATCAGGCATTTCCATAACAGTGACTCCTTTTTCTTCTCTGCTTGTCAGAGGAGGATCTTACTGGGGAGGAAGAAGAGATGCCTTCCTTTAGAGGTGAGAAACATGGCCCAAATTCTACCACACACAGACATTTTATTGCTATGCATTTTTGTTTATGTGCCTTGTTATGTGGCTAGGCAAGCAAGACTTATTTGGGGAAATCGAGATGGCACTCTCTTTTTATGCAGTGGTTTTGAGTATTGTTTTGATGTCAGTCGTAAGTCTACGACAAAGTCCCCTAACAACAGCAACAGTTTGAACAATAACGGCAGAATATCCATCTAGGGCGTATTGTGTGCACATTGGGCTATGTGTGTACCTTGTTTGTGTAAAGATCTGCGTGTGTCTTCATACAGTACACTTGTGATCACTGCTTTGTTTATATGCGTGCATTGTACATCTGTTTCAGATATCCCTCCTTAGTCCTTCTCCACACAACTTCAGCAGCTCGGCTGACCAAAACCAGACGCTAGTTCAGTAATTAGTAATGCACAATCCACACAGTGTCAGGGTTAAGACAGGTATTTCCCTTCCTCTCTGCCCTCTAACCAGCTGATGTTATGTAAGAGAAACTAGAGCCCCATGCTTCTGATTGCAGGAAGAACCAGAGGTGGCTGTGTGAAATGCCAGAAGACATATTCTCTGCAGCTGGCCGTCAAAGTGCTCTACGGTTTCTTTGTCTTCCTGATCATAGCAGTGGCAGTGCTGGCATCACTAGGTGAGTAACTATGATATCACACCACCGTTCCAGTACAGTGGTTATGCTCTTGGTTATCCTCCATGCCAGGGACATTTATGAGTCTGTTAATAGCTTGTATTGTACAAATGTGAATAGTTATTGTTTTCCACGTTGTGCTTTTTATAGGATTATGATTGCAAGGCCACTAGGATACAGGAAAATGTGTATTCATGTTTTTCATCCCTGGAATAATATGTCCGTAATAGTAGTTGAATTGAATCACACTGAGAGAACTTGGAAAAGCCTCCCTGATTCCTGCCCCTTTGGGCTGTTGGGCCCACTTTTACACCACCGACTTTGGTTGGGTTTTCTATATATACTGAACAAAAATATAAATGCAACATGCAACAATTTCAAAGATTTTTCTGAATTCATATAAGGAAATCAATCAATTTAAATAAATGCATTAGGCCCTAATCATTGGATTTTATATGACTGGTAATACAGATATGCATCTGTTGGTCACAGATACCTTAAAAAAACACAGGGGTGTGGATCAGAAAACCAGTCAGTATGTTACGGCTTTCTAAGTGTGGTGAAGGAGAGTCGGACCAAACTGCAGCGTGTCGATTGCGATCCATATTTATTCAAACAAACGTAACAATGAATAAACACTAAACACTACAAAACAATAAACGTAATGAAAACCGAAACAGCCTATACTTGTGTCAACTAACAATGCGACAGGAACAAAGACACTAAGGACAGATAGGACAATCACCCACGAAATACAAAGTGAAACTCAGGCTACCTAAATACGGTTCCCAATCCGAGACAACAAGAATCACCTGACTCAGATTGAGAACCGCCTCAGGCAGCCAAGCCTATACAAGACACACCCCTAATCAACCACAAATCCCAATGCCTACAAAAACCCCAATAGGACAATACAATAACCCCATGTCACACCCTGGCCTGAACAAATAATAAAGATAAACACAAAATACTTTGACCAGGGCGTGACACAGTATCTGGTCACCATTTGACTCATGCAGCGCGACACATTTCCTTCGCATAGAGTTGATCAGGCTGTTGATTGTGGCCTGTGGAATGCTGTCCCTCTCCTCTTCAATGGCTGTGCGAAGTTGCTGAATATTGGCGGGAACTAGAACACACTGTCGATCCAGAGTATCTCAAACATGCTCAATGGGTGACATGTCAGGCCATGGAAGAACTGGGCCATTTTCAGCCTCCAGGAATTCTGTAAAGATCCTTGCGACATGGTGCCGTGCATTATCGGGCTGAAACATGAGGTGATGGCGGCAGATGAATGGCCCGACAATGAGCCTCAGGATCTCGTTACGGTATCTCTGTGCATTCAAATTGCCATCGATAAAATGAAATTGTGTTCGTTATCTGTAGCTTATGCCTGCCTGCCCATACCATAACCCCACCGCCACCATGGGGAACTCTGTTCACAACATTGGCATCAGCAAACCACTCACCCACCAGTACAGTTGAAACCGGGATTCATCCGTGAAGGGCACACTTCTCCAGCATGCCAGTGGCCATTGAAGGTGAGCATTTGCCCCTATGAAGTCGGTTATGATGTCAAACTGCAGTCAGGTCAAGACCCTAGTGAGGATGACGAGCACGCAGATTTTTTAATTTTTTTTATTTTATTTAACTAGGCAAGTCAGTTAAGAACAGATTCTTATTTTCAATGACGGCCTAGGAACAGTGGGTTAACTGCCTGTTCAGGGGCAGAATGACAGATGTGTGCCTTGTCAGCTCGGGGGTTTGAACTTGCAACCTTCCGGTTACTAGTCCAACGCTCTAACCACTAGGCTACCCCTAGTAGATGAGCTTCCCTAAGACGCTTTCTGATAGTTTCTGCAGAAATACTTTGGTTGTGCAAACCAACAGTTTCATCAGCTGTCCGGGTGGCTGGTCATAGACGATACCGGAGGTGAAGAAGCTGGATATGGTGGTACTGGGCTGGCATGGTTACACGTGGTCTGCGGTTGTGAAGCCGGTTGGACGTGATGCCAAATACTCTAAAAGAGACATTGGAGGCGGCTTATGGTAGAGAAATTAACATTAAATTCTCCAGCCACAGCTGTGGTGGATATTCCTGCAGTCAGCATGCCAATTGCACGCTGCCTCAAAACTTGAGACATCTGTGGCATTGTGTTGTGTGACAACATTTTAGAGTGGCCTTTTATTGTCTCCAGCACAAAGTGCACTTGTGTAATGATCATGCCGTTTAATCAGCTTCTTGATATGCCACACATGTCAGGAGGATGGATTATCTTGGCAAAGGAGAAATGCTCACTAACAGGAATTTAAACAAATTTGTGCACAAAATTTGAGAGAAATAAGCTTTCTGTGCATTTTTTGGGGGATCTTTTATTTCAGCCCATGAAACATGGGACCAACACTTTACATGTTGTATATACATTTTTGTTCAGTATAATAACTAAGCTAATAAAGCTGTATTAAAACCAGATTGTTGAATTAGCCATTTAAGGCCGGGATGTGGAGTTCCTGCAGGTATTATGTGTGCATCACTTCAAGCTCCACATCATCCGGCATTCCTCCACAATCAGAATCTGTTCTCTTTAGTCATGCTTGACTTAACAATGTGCTCCATGTTGTACACTAACAGCTGAGAGAGAGATTTGGTTCAAGCCTTGAGGGTTTTTTCTTTAAAATATAAGGGCCATTTAATTTCCAACAAGGATCGAATGAACATACAACTTCAATCTGATTTGCCATTTCTTACCTGTCTGACAACGTTTTAAGTGCTTACAGATGTTACTTGCATTTAGGCCAAAATATTATTGAGATTCAAAACGCTACATCTCTTTTTCACAGCAGCCCAGAGCTCCCTTAGGGCTCTTGTGTAATTCCAAGAGCACTGATACAGAGGGCTGGGACTCCAACACCACCGTGGCACCGTATTTTATTGGCTGGAGCAGGGTCTGCTTGAGTTCATGTCAACGCAGAGCACAGCAATACTGAGGCAAAACAAAACAAGAACAAAGCACTGTAAACTTTAATTGTGAAATGTCCAAAATTGTGTTTGGTTAAAACTCCCCAAACATTGAGCGAGAACAAAAACATGGACCTATAAATGTAGAAATGTCCTTATCGTGCAGCACATCTGTTTTGCATTGTTCAGAGTCCCCAAGAATGTGTGTTATATAACAACAAAAAACTCACAGTAGAACCTAACCAACCTCTCTCTAACTAGCAGACATGATTATAATAAGAAGTTCAAGTCCACCAGTACACCAGCAGAATGCCAATTACTGTTAAGAGGCTGTGTAAAATCAACGTCCCTGAGACCTAATGCACTATAACAGGTGGTATGAAGAGGACATATGGAATCGCTTGTGAGCAAAAACAGACGATGACACAACTGTTATTAATCCCCAGAGTCAAGGATTAGGAAATGATATGCAACAAGGAGTCCTTAAAAGTGTGCTTTAAGCACGGTTGTTGTTCTTCTGGGAATTATAGTTGACTGGGAAGTAACCTGCGTACAAACCATTTCCATTATTTGTGCTGTACTTTGTAATGGAAACAAACTGTGTTGTTGTTATTGTAAAACAAGGTTCAGGACAGCATCTTAATTCCATTCAATGATGTGTATTGCTGAGTGCTGGCATGTTTCGGGAGCAAGGTTCTTTATCAATGGAGTGGTGTTGTCACTCTAACTTCATTTGGGTCTTAGTTTTAACACATGTATTAAGTCTGTATCAATACCTACATAGAGAGGAACCTCCATTCTCATTATTCTGAAAGTCTAATTTACATAATGATCTTTGTCTTATCAGTATTTAGGAAGGTCGACAACTTATCAGAAGAGGAATCCTTTTATCATAAGAAGATTACTAAGGTCCAGGAAAGTATACAAGGTGAGAGAGCATTATTAATCATGTGACAACATGTGCTGTGCAAGCAGCGCCTCCCAATGTGGCTGCTGACAGAAAAGTCAGTGACTAATAGAGCATTCTGGACATTTCTGCAGATTTCCAAAATATGTATTTTGCCAAAAGAGTTGTCTCTGTTTAAAATATGTCACCCATTGAGTGTAACTGTATGGGTGATTGAGTATGAAGACTGAGCAAATAAGGATCTGCTCTTCAACCTTAATGGCCTGCCTCCTGTGCTGTGTCAACTTCCTGAAGAGACAGAGCTCAGGATATGACTTCAACAATGACCTACTACAGCTGCCTCCATTGGCCCATCATTTATGGAAGCACTGCAGCTTCCGTGTACTTCAGTCGACTAGAATTGACACATAGCTAACTCTGATCTTGGCTAAATTATCAATGAACTGATCGTCATAACATTGTTATCGCTTCTTACCCAGATCTCAGCACTACCAGAAACTGCTCTGACTGCTTCGACATGGCCCACTTCAGCGAGGAGATCAGTAGGCTGAAGAGGGAGTTTGAGGATCTCCAGAAAATGATCCTGGGACAGGAGCAGGTCCTGGATCAGGCCTCCCAGACCCAGCAGACCCTGAAGGCAGCCAGAAGCAGGATGACCCGAGACATGCAGAACTACTCCCTGTCCATCAGGCTCATCAACCAGTCCCTGGAGCGTTACTTAGACCAGGTGGACGGTTGGAAGGCGGTCATCACTGAGACGGACGAGAGCATGAAGACTCTGTCTCAGGATCAGTACGATCTCAAGGCCAGCATGAATCAGGTCAATACCACTGTGGCCCTCAACTCCTTGTGGATGGACGCCCTGCAGAGGAAGACCAATGAGGAGACATTGGTCCTGCAGAAGATGACGGTGGACTGGCAGAACTACAGCCGGGTATTGAGCGGTCTGAAGTCCAACTCAAGCACCACCACTCAGACGGTGAGGAGCATCCAGAGTGGGATCTCGGCCACGCACCAGAGGATCAGCATGAGCTCGGAGATGGTGCACGACCTCACCCTGCAGGTTATGAACCTGCAGATGCAGCTGGACAATGTCACCTCCTTCATGGACGAGCATGAGGAGAACATGCACGACCTCCAATACCACTCCAAGTACTACCAGAACCGGACGGGCGAGAGGTTCATCACCCTGGATGCTCGCATGGATTCCATCGAGATGGAGATCGACACCATCTCATCCAGCATCAACGCCACGGTGAGCCACGTGCAGAGCATGTACAAGTACATCAACATCGAGAGCACGTCATGCCAGACGCGGATGGGTAGCCACACGGAGGATCTGCAGAATCTGAACAACACGGTGCTGCTACTGATGCACCTGGCTGTCACCCTGAGGCAGCAGTACATGCTGCTGAGCGTCCGTCTAGATGTGGACGCCAGGAACCTGTCCATGGTCATGGAGGAGATGAAGCTAGTGGACACGCACCACACCCAACTCATCCAGAACTTTACCATTCTCAAAGGTACAGCCGAGATGTTTTTGATGTCATTGCCGAATGCACTTTTGTTAAAAGATCTTCATTTAAAACATGTCAAAAGTGTTCCACAGAGATGGTGGCCCATGTTGACTCCAATGCTTCCCACAGTTGTGTCAAGTTGGCTGGATGTCCTTTGGGTGGTGGACAGTTTACTGTGAAAAAGCTGCAGCATTACAGTTCTTGACACAAACCGGTGCTCCTGGCACCTACTATCATACCCCGTTCAAAGGCACTTACATTTTTTTGTCTTGTCCATTTACCATCTGAATGGCACACACACAATCCATGTCTAAATAAGTATTTTTAAGCCTTGAGACAATTAAACCTGTCTCCTCCCCTTCATCTACACTGATTGAAGGGGATTATATTTCTTTTTACAAAAAAATACAATTAATGACAAGACAACCATAACAACTGAGGACAATGTTCATTTAAAAAATCAAAAATCAAAAATGTTTTAAACTAGACAAGCAATTGTACTTTCAAGGATAAATTGGTGTCAACATTTTTTTTTAAAGGTTTGGTTGTTAGAGATGTAGAATTTTACGTTTTGAATATGAATATTGTGTCTAGTAGAAGTATTGTGTTGTTAATTGGAGGATTATAGACATTGAGGTCACCAAAGATGATAAGCTAAGGGTTAATATATAGTTTGATGGAGTGATGGGAAAGCCAGCCTTGACACTGTAGCTAAAATAAGCTCACTGTCGGACAGTACCAATACAAATGCATTATGTCTTCCTCTTCATGACAGAGTCTGCATTTAGAGTTATGATCAATACCCAATACTTTTTGTTGACAGAATTGTATAGAACATCTTTAACTGAAAGGCTCTTGAGTATGTACTGTATCTATTGATGTTTTGTATGTGAGACCTGCTTTCATGGTTTTCGGTTGTCAAAGATACTGTATCTTTCCAATATGTTTGAAATTTGTATGGCATTGCAGATAGGTTATGGAAATTCTAAGTACATTTCAGATGTTATCTTTTTTGTATGCATTTTGTATCCTAACTGCCTGTCACCTGTGCTCACTAACACTACTCTTCTCTTTACAGGCGCACCGGGCCCACCTGGTCCAAAGGGGAACAGAGGGGAAGGAGGAGGCAAAGGTCCAGTTGGCCTGACAGGAAACAAAGGAGACAAGGGCCCAGCAGGGAACCGTGGTCCTCTGGGAGAGAAGGGCCCTTTCGGGCCTAAAGGAGCTCAGGGGGAGCCAGGACCAACAGGGGCCAGAGGCGGAGTGGGTGTCAAAGGGGTGAAGGGTTCTCTGGGTCAACCAGGTCCACGTGGCGAGAGAGGCGAGAAGGGAGACATGGGTACTATTGGTAAGGATGGAATACCAGGTCCCAAAGGGCCACTGGGAATACAGGGCCAAGCAGGGCTCCCAGGGCTCCACGGGCTGCCTGGCCCAAGAGGAAAGCCCGGGCCTGTTGGTCCACACGGGCCTCCCGGAATTCCTGGCCAACCAGATCTGCCAGCTTACCCAGACACGGTGTCTTGAGGGGCCTCTGGTGTCTGATCACAACAAGGACAGGACGGGCCTCCATTGGACATGGGGAAGTACTGGCAGCCTGGCAAAGGGATGGAGGATAATTGAAGAGGATGGAATGAATGGAGCATGGAAGAGTTCACTCTCAAGCATTCCCCTTCATGTTACTCCATTCTTTTCCTTGGACACTCAATGGACACACCATTGAGCCTATACACACAGCCCATGTTCAGGTATGAAGGGGTATAAAGGAGACATTGATAACAAGATAACAAAAAGACTTGAGTTTAAAAAGATGCATTGCAAGTTGTCAGTATCATATACAGCTGAATGTATGTTTGAAGGAACCACAGCACTACCCTGGGGGCTTCATAAAGGTCTAGGTTTACAATGCCATGCACTTTCATGAGGGTAGTTAAATAACAATAGATTTTTACACTAATTTGTGAAACATTAACACGTGAAATTCTATTCAATGGCACTTTTGGTTTTATAAAGTGTAGAAACTACAGTCATCTGTTACGTGTTTGCTTTTGTATCTTTTATGTTTCGGAGCAGGTTCTCTGAACACTGACTGAAGTTGAGATGATTCAACAGGTCATAGAGTGTAATGGTAAGGGATGAATGAAATTGCTGAAGAACCAAAGATGTCTGCCTGGGTACACAATTATGGATGTATTGTATGTTAGTCAGTCATTGAACATTTCCTAAATGACTTAAAGGGTACGGTTTTGAAATATAGATATTTTTACAAGATGTATTTTTGGTTTTATGCCAACAATTTGCCATGTTACATTGAAGTGTTTTCAGATTTTCTAGTGTAGGTAATATACATAATTTTTGTTGTGTTTCCATTCATATTCATCTCCGCACATAATCAGAGCTGTGTGATGATCTGTGTATTTTGATAGCAAATACAAAACATTAAAAACAAGTTCAAATGATAAGAGACGCTATTTTTGTATACTGTCATTCTTATAGATGTTGAATAAATGCTACTGTTCTACTTCACCAAAGTGTATTGACATCATGCACTCACAAGGTTCTGCTATTCTTCAACATATTTGAACTTTAGAAGGTTCATGTAAACCTATTTTGAACTATCAATCTATGTGTGGTAGAAGGCTCTGATGTAGCTGCCAGGAGAGTCAATAAGGGTTCTAGTCAGTCCAAGATGTTTGGGCTATATTCGCGCAGAATATTAGCTGTGGATATTATGGCTTCAAATGACGTGCTGGTAACATGTAGTCTCCATCGGTGGAAAGTACTTAAGTTTTAAAAAATCTTTAAAGTACTACTTAAGTAGTTTTTTGGGGGTATCTGTACTTCATTATTTATATTTTGGATTACTTTTACTTTAACGCCACTACATTCCTAAAGAAAATATGTTCTTTTTACTCCATACATTTTCCCTGACACCCAAAAGTACTAGTTACATTTCAAATATGCTCAGGCAGGACAGCAATATGGTCCAATTCACGCACCTATCAATCAATATAACATGTTGTTATAACATGTTGTTATCCCTACTGCCTCTGGTCTGGCAGACTCACTAAATACAAATAATGTGTTTGTAAATCAAGTCTGAGTGTTGGAGTGTGCCCCTGTCTGTCCATAAAGAAACATAAAGAAAATTGTGCTGTCTGGTTTGCATAAAGGAAAAATATTTCGGTATATGTTTTCATTAGTCCCCTGTTGATACAGTCCCAACATGCTTTGTATGTCAGCAGTTTGTTGACATGCAACACATTTTGGCCTTGTATCAACAATGGACTAATGAAAAAAATACAATTTTTTTTTTTGAGTGGATCTTTTCCCTTTAATATTAAGTATTGAGTACTTTTTCCACCACTGTACTTAAGTACATTTAAAACCAGATACTTTTACACTTTTACTCAAGTAGTGTTTTACTAGGTGACCTTCTCTTTTACTTGAGTAGTTTTCTAATTCCCCCACTGCCAGTCTGTCTTCTCTGAAACATGCAAGGTCTCATGAGATCTAAGGGACGTGAACTTTAACAAAAACGTCGCCTAAAATCCACCCAAATCCCATATTTTTGTGGTTATACGGATTTGCAATGTGTAGAGGGATTCCACCACTTTAGCTTTTCACCTCATCAATATTACAGTGGGAAACAGATTGTAAAATGAAAAAGCTTTAAAACCTGAAGACAATATGAAAAGACTGCAGCGTTTAAATTTGAGAAGGTGTGTCTGATTTCAATGGTTGGCTGTGTAAAAGACACTGTGTTAAAATGGCTTCTCTTTCACATGTTACTGGCACATGTGGTGTGCAAGCTGCCACAAGATATATGACCTCCAGCAGCTTTTCAAAACCATTACCACATGTACAACCATAAATCACTCACAGTCACAGTGTGTAGAGAAAGATTTTGGCTTGATGCGTCTTTAAAAATTGCGTATTTGGGCAGAAACAGTTTTATCGACAGTCAATGTGGAGCCAGCATTATGCTCAGTCACACAGATGCTGTCTCTGATTACCATGTTTGTGCCCTCCTCAACTGGTCATGGATCTTATCATTGCAGTTTGACAAAAAACATTGTGAGTGCTGCAATAACTAACCGCTACCGTAAATAAAGCATAAATAAAACTGGAACGTTTAATGACACCTTTTAATTATATTGTTACTTTCAGTGTATACTCCAATGACATAGTTGAAGTCGGAAGTTTACATACACCTTAGCCAAATACATTTAAACTCAGTTTTTCACAATTCCTGACATTTAATCCTAGTAAAAATTCCCTCTTAGGTCAGTTACAATCACCACTTTATTTTAAGAATGTGAAATGTCAAAATAATAGTAGAGATAATGATTTATTTCAGCTTTCATTTCTTTCATAACATTCCCAGTGGGTCAGAAGTTTACATACACTCAATTAGTATTTGGTAGTATTGCCTTTAAATTGTTTAACTTGGGTCAAACGCTTCGGGTAGCCTTCAACAAGATTCCCATAATAAGTTGGGTGAATTTTGGCCCATTCCTCCTGACAGAGCTGGTGTAACTGAGTCAGGTTTGTAGGCCTCCTTGCTCGCACACGCTTTTTCAGTTCTGCCCACGCATTTCTATTGGATTGAGGTCAGGGCTTTGTGATGGCATCTCCAATACCTTGACTTTGTTGTCCTTAAGCCATTTTGCCACAACTTTGGAAGTATGCTTGGGGTCATTGTCCATTTGGAAGACCCATTTGCGACCAAGCTTTATTAACTGATGTCTTGAGATGTTGCTTCAATATATCCTCTTAATTTCCCTCCCTCATGATGCCATCTATTCTGTGAAGTGAACCAGTCCCTCCTGCAGCAAAGCACCCCCACAACATGATGCTGCCACCCCTGTACTTCACGGTTGGGACGGGGCCATGTACCGTCAAGTCTTGGGTGAGAACCTCCTTCCCTCAGCCAGGGCATTGAAAATGGGTCGTGGATAGGTATTCCAGCATGACAATGACCCAAAACACATGGCCAAGGCAACAAAGGAGTGGCTCAAGAAGAAGCACATTAAGGTCCTGGAGTGGCCTAGCCAGTCTCCAGACCTTAATCCCATAGAAAATCTGTGGAGGGAGCGGAAGGTTCCAATTGCGAAACGTCAGCCTCGAAACCTTAATGACTTGGAGAAGATCTGCAAAGAGGTGTGGGACAAAATCCCTCCTGAGAGGTGTGCAAACCTGGTGGCCAACTACAAGAAACGTCTGACCTCTGGGATTGCCAACAAGGGTTTTGCCACCAAGTACTAAGTCATGTATTGCAGAGGGGTCAAATACTTATTTCCCTCATTAAAATGCAAATAAATTTATAACATTTTTGACATGCGGTTTTCTGGACTTTTGTTGTTGTTATTCTGTCTCTCAATGTTCAAATAAACCTACCATTAAAATGATAGACTGATCATTTCTTTGTCAGTGGGCAAACGTACAAAATCAGCAGGGGATCAAATACTTTTTTCCCTCACTGTAGGCCTTGAAATACATCCAGAGGTACACCTCCAATTGACTCAAATGACATCATTTTCTGGAATTTTCCAAGCTGTTTAAAGGCACAGTCAACTTAGGTTATGTAAACTTCTGACCCACTGGAATTGTGATACAGTGAAATTAATCTGTCTGTAAACAATTGTTGGAAAAATGACTTGTGTCATGCACAAAGTAGATGTCCTAACCGACTTGCCAAAACTATAGTTTGTTAACAAGACATTTGTGGAGTGGTTGAAAAACGAGTTTTAAAGACTCCAACCTAAGTGTATGTAAACGTCCGACTTCAACTGTATAACAACATTTTAATGCGAAGCACGGTAAACTATGAGGTCTGCAGAGAATAATTGCTCCATATAATACTTATTGTATTGGCGCCAGGCGTATTGTTGGGGTCACAGTTGCTGTCTGTTGCTGACACACTCATTTCACAGGCCCATCTGTAGCATCTAAGACACGTCTATACAACTGAACCCCCAGATACACTCCGTTCTTCACCAATACACTTTCCATGAATAACCCAAAATATATGAGGGCAGATTATTTGCCAGGGGTCAACATGTCATTTGAGGACCATTTCACTGGTTTCAGTTTCCCTTGTACTAAAAGAGTTGAACAATAACTGCTATTTGGCCCCATTGAATGTGTATAACTCTAAACCCTCAGACCTCAATTACCATAATCTATTGCATTATTTTTCACCAAACTGCAAGACTGCCACCACTAATGAGTAACGACTATGAGTGAAACTTGTTTTTGGTTGCCTTGGTCTCGTTATGTGGTCGCTGCTCGCTGGGAAAACAGACCTGGGGATTGTTTGGCCTCTTTATGAGCTAATGGCTGTCCTTTACCCTTGGTGTCTGCTGACTGCGTGGTGGAAAAAAGGCCCTCTGTCTGGGTGTCTACAGCTGGCAGACAGGCCTTTAGCTTACAGCAGCTTACAGCAGGCCCATGCTACCACCACCACACCATGTCACGCTGCTGGCCTGGCTTGGCTGACAACCGGACTGGACCGCCCCTCCAACCCCTGACAGACAGACACATAACGCTCCATGGATACAATTACCAGCCATGAAAAACAGTAACTTCACATGGAGGTAAAAGTAAAAGTCCACTATAAAAGTCAGTGAGAAGGACTAGTACGAGTGATGGAAAGTTACATAATGTGTACGTCTGTAGGTATGAGCGTGGAGCTCCTGTGACATACCACAGCCAAGTGTTGGTCTGAGCTGTCAGCTGCCAGGTGATTGTTGACAAGAGTAAAAGTCCTGGATTTTAAGACAGCCATATTGGAATATCATCATCATGCCATTGCCTACTAGCTAGCTTTAGGCTGACATGGTATACTATTGTGCTGCCAGGATGTTTTTGGTTGTGAAAATGCACATTACACTATCAGTTGCCTAGTGTCAATAGATGGCTTTATAAGATTTCTGTATTTTCGGGAAAAACACTATCTTATCGTCAGTCTGGAATAACAGCTGCAAGTAAACACAAGGAGACAGATAAGGTGACCCTTTTCTCACAAGGAGACAGATATGGTGACCATTTCTCACAAGGAGACATATGGTGACCATTTCTCATGCAATATTTTACAGCATATCAGAGTCCCTTCTTACACTGTGTGGGCCCTACAATACATGGGGGAGAAAGAGGGAAATATTGCCATGACGGGGGTACACAGGATAATCCATTTCTATTAAAGATCCAATGCAGCCGTTTTTATCTCAATATCAAATCATTTCTGAGTAACAATTTAGTACCTGACTGAGATAGTTTTTTAATTAAAATGGTAAAAAGAAACAAAAACAGCTTCTAAGAAATTAGCAGTTTATCAAGCAAGAATTTAGCTAGGACTGTCTGTGTGTAGTCTGAGTAGGGAGAGGAAAACTGAAAACTATCTGTTATTAGCAGTCAGGTTTGGAACTATCTTTATTATTGGCCCATTAACTACTTTAGGGTGATGTCACCAAAACTCCATCCCACTGAAATTACAGGCAGTCTTTTCAAACAGCCCTTACACTAAAATGGCAATATAATAATTTTCACAATATCACAGTATTATTCCAACCTCATAATGTGGAAATAAACACTACATGACCAAAAGTATGTGGACACCTGATGTTGGGCGACTAGGCCTGGCTCGCAGTCTGCGTTCCAATTCATCCCAAAGGTGTTCGATGGGGATGAGGTCAGGGCTCTGTGCAGGCCAGTCAAGTTCTTCCACACCGATCTTGACAAACCATTTCTGTATGGACCTCTTTTTGTGAACGGGCACTATGCACTGGGGATGGTAGCGTTCTCCTGGCATCTGCCGAACCCAGATTCGTACGTTGGACTGACAGATAGTGAAGTGTGATTCATCACTCCAGAGAAAGCGTTTCCACTGCTCCAGAGTCCTATGGCGGTGAGCTTTACACCACTCCAGCCGATGCTTGGCATTGCACATGGTGATCTTCGGCTTGTGTGCGGCTGCTCGGCCATGGAAACCTATTTCATGAAGCTCCGAACTAACAGTTATTGCCCATGTTTGTCTATGGAGATTGCATGGCTGTGTCCTCGATTTTATACACCTGTCAGCAAGGGGTGTGGCCGAAATAGCCAAATCCACTCATTTGAAGGGGTGTCCACATACTTTTGTATATATAGTGTTTATGAAACACAGGAAAATCTCATTTGTGACTGCACTGGGCCTTTAAGTTCTCCAATTTCTTTAATAAAGATTATTGCTGTTGAATGAAAAGAAATTACTTCTTTCTAATTCTCAGTTCAAACACAAAAACTGAAAAGTAATAGGGCGTTGTGCTTTTGCTCTGGTGAAAAACATAATGCTTGCCAGAATAAACTGCACCAGATGTTCAGTCAGGAAGCAGAGCCAAGTTTTTTCTCTCCAGGTGGAATACATTTCACACATGTATTTTCTCACTCCTGTGCATAGTAAAGCAGCTGTCTCTGCAAAGGTAAAAGTTCTTTCCTCCTATTTAAGTTTTCCAAATGCCATTGACAACCCGGTTGCAACAGGGGACGCATGACATGGTACTTGACTACCTGAGAAGTGGATTTAATGACTGCCAAAAGTGACATGCTAATTATTTTCTCCTTTAACACACCCCAATGGATCACTGTTTACCAGAGAGCAGGCTGAAATAGGGGAAGCGACACCTGCAGTCACTCTTGCCAATCCAAGTCACAATGGCAACTTTACAAGCTTGTAATAACGTGACCATTAAATATTTGACAATGGGTTATTGTCTATCTGAAATGTGCCTTCTACCAATAATAACTTTCATTCACACAGTCTGACAGAAGACAAATGTCTGTTTTGGACACATCAGATTATATCAATGTTGACTGATATGTCTCACAGAATAACCTTTGAATTTATCAAGGATCAGGCATGGTATATTTCACTATGTCAACACAATGTGTGTCAGATACTTGGATCCACCTCGCTTCTTTTCTCTTACATCACACATTCCCACCTGCTGCTATTATGAGTAGTGAGACACGTACGTTGATTGTTTTCACAAGTCTTGTATCATAGAGACTCCAGGGATTGATCCCTACCATAATGTCATATCCAGTCTGGCCATTGAGGGAGGTGACAGAAACATCAGGAGACACTACCTTACCTGGAATCTGACATCATCAATGGAACCCATTACAGGTGCAGCTGTGTTTAAATAGACTGTTCTGAGACCTGCGTTATTAAAGCTGATCAAACAGTGGTCGAGTCAACGCTTTTAGAAAGTCTGTACATAAGACATGACAGAGATTGAGAACGGCATCATTCTACTGTTTGCTGGTGATTCTTTGTAAGAGCGATGGGACTACTATTGTAGTCTATAATACATGGTTTAGATGTTCTCACTGGAAGTATTAAGAACATAGCACAATCCTAATGGTTCTTCTACCTCCTCTTCTAGCTCTGTGGGTCAAAGGTCCCTTCAGTCCAATGGTATTTCAGAGTAGGACATTTCATCTTGTGTGGCAGGATATTTCACCTTGTGTACTCAGAGACCTACCCTCTTTGAGTGACATTTACACTCCAGCTAAGCTTAAATTTTATGACCCCTTTAGCTGACTGAAACCACACATGTAGAGGACTGTGACCGTTCTGAACTTGAGCATTTCACAAGGGTCGACCCTCATTACAGTATCCAATGCTATTTCTTAAAGCTGTAGGAAAAGCTACGGCGGCAGAATGTCCTCAGAGGTTCCAAATGTGCTCTGACGGTCTTGTTATTTAGACATAAACCGTCTTGTTATTTCAATCTGTAATGAAATATATAAATGGAGAACTAAATGAAAGTATTATCTATTTGTTTGCGTTTCATGACAGAGAGAACAATATAGCTCTCTAATGATTAAAACCATATTTTTGGAGAGAAATAAGCATTGCATCACTCTACGCCAATCCCTAGTGCCAAATTGGAATATTGAAGCAATGTCCCAAAAATACAACAAGGAAAAACAAAGAAGTCAGCGTATGTATAGCACTGCCAAAGACTGGAAATGGTTCATTCTAATGTGCTCTGACCGTCTTGTTATTTCAATCTGTAATAAAATATATAAATGGAGAACTAAATGAAAGTATTATCTATTTGTTTGTTTTCATGACAGAGAGAACAATATAGGTATCTAATGATTAAAACCATATGTTTGGAGAGATAGATAGATAGATAGATTTCATTTAGTTCTCCATTTATATATTTTATTACAGATTGAAATAACAAGACAGTCAGAGCACATTAGAATGAACCATTTCCAGTCTTTGGCAGTGCTATACATACGCTGACTTCTTTGTTGTATTTTTGGGACATTGCTTCAATATTCCAATTTGGCACTAGGGATTTGCATAGTGTTTCAATGCTTATTTTAATTAAGTCTAATAAACAATGTGTCAAACATTATTAATCACTATGTAATTGGGTACTTGAGATCAATGACACTGTAAAATAAATATTTGATTTAATTTGGAATGACTTTTCTTATTTTACCAAGCTGCAGGAAAATAGTCCTGTAATTTCATGCTCTGAAAGCCGATATGTTTTGTTTACGTTGTTATGATCTGTGAACAAGGGCACCCACTTATCCTCAACAAGAAACTCTAACATTCAATTTGACCAAATAGCTCAATCTCGTAGTGAATGAACCTATTTTCATTGTAATTTTGCAGTGACATGTTTTCGTCTAAACAGGTTGTCCAAAAGTGGTCTCTAATTTTCCGCTTAGGTTTGGACCCACATGGCTTACATCTGCTCTACACTCTGGGAGACATCTTGGAAGGGTCTTTCTTTGGTCAGGTCATATTGCTAACCATACTCCACAGTTCAGATACAAAACATTGACTTTGGACCACTCTATTCTTACCCCTTCTTAAACGTTATGGTTTCCAAGTGCCCTTCCTTTCAATAACAAATGTAGAAACATATGCATCAAAAGTCATGATAATGTATTATTCCCAGTTATTAAATACCATTAAAATTATAAATTAAAGAATAGTTTATTCCTGTATTGAGAACTTGTAAGTGTTTTCACTAAAAGACGCTCCAAGTTACTGTCAATTACTTGTCCTCGAAAAAAAAAAAAAAAAAGTATTCTAAAATATAGTGCGCCTCAAATAAGAACCTTCTCAAAATTGAGCTTTTTTGTTAGATGTTATAGGTAGATGCTGTTGGTTTACTTGATACGGATTTAGCGGACTAAAAGTCAGACATTTTTTGCATACCTCAATCCTATTACTCCACTCCTGTCAGGAGAGGCATGCATTCCCTACTGTTTTCCACTGATTTGATTATTCATTTTCTCACGGTCTGGATTGTGGACGATGCAACCAGAGAATTATTTCTGAAAGGTATGCACACCCTGAGCCAGGTCAAAGACATAAATCCCATCATCAAACAAAATCATATTCCACTGATAATTCCACAATAGAAGGGTGGGCAATGGAGAGTGAGACATGCAACCATACTATGCATTCCAGTCTAAACATGTTGTATATTGTGAAACAATATCAATCAAGTATCATGTGAGGACAGTTCAAGTTAAACAAAGAATGATTCCCATTTTCCCCCTGCTCTTAAAATGGTCCTGAATCCACAAAAACCATCCAGAGTTCATGGGAGGAGTGCTCTGTAAATTGCTTCTTCATTTCCTTGTCTTAAGAATAACAATGTCTCTCCAGCATGCAGACCTTACAAAGTCCAGCTAGACTTTAGAAATGAGTCCCTGCTTTACAGTGTAGCAGTGGCACCTTGATTCAATATGGCAACTCAATCAAAGGGGGATGTTAGCAATTACATACGTTAAAAAAACCTGTAGGTTACGTAACAAGAATAAGTCAATTGGATGAACATACCACCACCACCACCACCACCACAGGCAGTGGTTATCTGATGCTAGATAGCAATTAGTAATTTGTTAATATCTGCTTGTGTTTGTGCCATTCCTGATCCTAGACATTGGGCTGGTAGATTTTCACTACTGTACACATTACAACTGTGGGAACACTAATCCAAGAGGCCTCCTCCTCACAGCAATTTAGGAAGAATGGAAGTGTTGGACAGAGCTTCGGGGTCTGGGCCTCTCCCCCCTCCTCCCAGGCGTTTTCTGCTGAGTTCATCATCTGTGGTTGCCTGTTTGGAGCCCATGGGGAGGGGAGGGCCATGACTGGCAAGGCAGGCTAACGCCACCCAGATGGAGCCACAGCAGTGCGGGGAAGGGGGTCAGGATCTGTTAAGACAGCTGTGTGTTTCTCTGTACTATTATGGGTGGTGGTAACGTCATGTTATTATTATTATTGTAAAGGTTGAACATTGTGAATACACCCAAAGCTCATACGAGCCAGACAATCAGGAGAGACAAAGCGAGGAATGACTGAGCACTCAAGATTCCACTATAAAGTTGTTGCAAAACTTGAGAGACGGCCTGACTGCAAAACAAAGGTCTCAAAACAACTTCACACGGATGTTTATATGTACTCCAGTGGAGGCCGATTTCCCTGCATGCACTTCCTTCCCTGAGTATACCAAACATTAGGAACACCCTCCTAATAATAATAATAATAAAACAAATTTCACTTTGACTTTATGGCGTATTGTATGTAGGCCAAAATGTGGACAAAGTTAAGGGCTGTGAATACTTTCCGAAGGCACTGTAAATATACACTGCTCAAAAAAATCTAATGAATACTTAAACAACACAATGTAACTCCAAGTCAATCACACTTCTGTGAAATCAAACTGTCCACTTAGGAAGCAACACTGATTGATAATAAATGTCACATGCTGTTGTGCAAATGGAATAGACAACAGGTGGCAATTATAGGCAATTAGCAAGACACCCCCAATAAAGGAGTGGTTCTGCAGGTGGCGACCACAGACCACTTCTCAGTTCCTATGCTTCTTGGCTGATGTTTTGGTCACTTTTCAATGCTGGTGGTGCTTTCACTCTAGTGGTAGCATGAGACAGAGTCTACAACCCACACAAGTGGCTCAGGTAGTGCAGCTCATCCAGGATGGCACATCAATGCGAGCTGTGGCAAGAAGGTTTGCTGTGTCTGTCAGCGTAGTGTCCAGAGGATGGACGCGCTACCAGGAGACAGGCCAGTACATCAGGAGACGTGGAGGAGGCCGTAGGAGGGCAACAACCCAGCAGCAGGACCGCTACCTCCGCCTTTGTGCAAGGAGGAGCAGGAGGAGCACTGCCAGAGCCCTGCAAAATGACCTCCAGCAGGCCACAAATGTGCATGTGTCTGCTCAAACGGTCAGAAACAGACTCCATGAGGGTGGTATGAGGGCCCGACGTCCACAGGTGGAAGTTGTGCTTACAGCCCAACACCGTGCAGGACGTTTGGCATTTGCCAGAGAACACCAAGATTGGCAAATTCGCCACTTGTGCCCTGTGCTCTTCACAGATCAAAGTAGGTTCACACTGAGCACATGTGACAGACGTGACAGAGTCTGGAGACGCCTTGGAGAACGTTCTGCTGCCTGCAGCATCCTCCAGCACGGTTTGGCGGTGGGTCAGTCATGGTGTGGGGTGGCATTTCTTTGGGGGGCCGCACAGCCCTCCATGTGCTCGCCAGAGGTAGCCTGACTGCCATTAGGTACCGAGATGAGATCCTCGGACCCCTTGTGAGACCATATGCTGGTGCGGTTGGCCCTGGGTTCCTCCTAATGCAAGACAATGCTAGACCTCATGTGGCTGGAGTGTGTCAGCAGTTCCTGCAAGAGGAAGGCATTGATGCTATGGACTGGCCTGCCCGTTCCCCAGACCTGAATCCAATTGAGCACATCTGGGACATCATGTCTCGCTCCATCCACCAACGCCACGTTGCACTACAGACTGTCCAGGAGTTGGCGGATGCTTTAGTCCAGGTCTGGGAGGAGATCCCTCAGGAGACCATCCGCCACCTCATCAGGAGCATGCCCAGGCATTGTAGGGAGGTCATACAGGCACGTGGAGGCCACACACACTACTGAGCCTCATTTTGACTTGTTTTAAGGACATTACATCAAAGTTGGATCAGCCTGTAGTGTGGTTTTCCACTTTAATTTTGAGTGTGACTCCAAATCCAGACCTCCATGGGTTGATAAATTTGATTTCCATTGACAATTTTTGTGTGATTTTGTTGTCAGCACATTCAACTATGTAAAGAAAAAAGTATTTAATAAGAATATTTCATTCATTCAGATCTAGGATGTGTATTTTATCGTTCCCTTAATTTTTTTAAGCAGTATATATACATACATACATACATACATACATACATACATACATACATACATACATACATACATACACACACACGCACGCAGGCACACACACACACACACACACACACACACACACACACACACACACACACACACACACACACACACACACACACACATACATACATTCAGAGAGTACATACATACACAGAGTATCTCAAAAATTAGGAACACCTTCTCTCTTTTGCCCTCAGAACAGCCTCAATTCGTCGGGGCATGGACTCTACAAGGTGACAAAAGCGTTCCACAGGGATGCTGGCTCATGTTGACTCCACAGTTGTGTCAATTTGGCTGGATGTCCTTTGGGTGGTAGACCATTCTTGATACACGGGAAACTGTTGAGCATGAAAACCCCAGAAGCGTTGCAGTTCTTGGCACAAATTGGTGCGCCTGGCACCTACTACCATACTCTGTTCAAAGGCATTTCAATCTTTTGTCACCCTCTGAATGACACACACACACAATCCATGTCTCAATTGACTCAAGGCTTAAACATCCTTCTCCTCACCTTCATCTAAACTGATGGAAGTGGATTTAACAAGTGACATCAATAAGGGATCATAGCTTTCACCTGAATCCACCTGGTCATGGAAAGAGCAGGTGTTCTTATTATTTGTATACTCAGTGTACATTACTCTTAAAGTAATGGGCTGTGTGAAACAGAATACATTTAATCCTCGGCTTTCCTCGCTATTGTGACATTATTACAACTCTTTGACAAGTGATGGGTCTCAAATGGAATTGGAGCTGGAGATTTCCCAGAGCTCCTGCGCTAAACAGGGGAGCTCAGGTGAAGATAGAAACACGAACAGCACAGCAACATGTGCCAAAATACACTATTCTAAATACACGTGTGTCTGAGATGTGCTGCTCGGTCTGATAGGCCACTGTCATGTAAGAATTGTAGAGCAACTGAACAAGGACCTCGCCGTGTTGACATAGTGACAGGAATTTTCCATCAACTTGTGGGAAACATTCACACGGCCAGAGGAGAAACATGTGGGAAGCAGACAATGGACATGACTACAGTACACACAAATAACCGTCCCACGTTAATAGTGTTGTTTGCTGATGTCCAGCCTAAATAAGTTTATCGACATACTGGTTTCAGACAAGTCTTATCAACACTTTAAACTGTCATGGGAGCCATGCTGTACATATAGTGGTTTCCTTCAAATTGTAAAATCATTATCAACAAGAAGTTGCGTAAATATGTTGTTTCACAAAAATAACACAGTTCCAACTGCAGTACAGTATCTGCCTTGCACAGCATTTTTTGTGAAGTAATAACGACATGAAGTGAAGAATGATGCCAGAACCCAAATCCCGAGGCAATTTAGTGTAAAACTATTTCAACTTCAGGTCTCCAAGAAAAATGATAACATGACACAAATGAAAATGGTTACAAATAAATAAACTCTCTTCAACAATGAAGAGACGATTATAACTAAGCGCCTCTAATTATGACAGTCGGCTTCACCACAATGATATCTGTGCAGCTGTGACTGTCTCTCCAGGCATTTAACTTAATTGTGGTTTATTTATGTAATTGGATAAAACATGAAAACACAGACAGTTCAGAGTTGGCTTTTCTTTGGCATGTAGACAGTCACTCTTTAGGGGGGCCTTGGTATGCAGTATGTGGGAACCCAACTCTTTAACTTAAGTTGTCTCTGGGGTAATCCTTATAAAGAAACATGCTCTATGTGGTAAACGAGAATTCAGTTGTGCAAAATATTCACAAGGCTTTTTAAACAGTCCTGTTGTTTCTCGCTATCCCCTGTGGCTCCACTCACTTCCAAGACACAGAGTCGCCTACCCTAAAGGATGTCAGAGTGGAAGGCAGGAGATTGTGGGTGAGCCAAGTGATCTTGGACGGATGAAGGGCATCACAACATGGCTGGAATTTATTGTGGATTCCTGTGGCAGGGACTCAGTCCTCCTAACCCAGATGCTCAGCATAAGCTCCCCCACCATCAACACTAAACAGTCATTATTCAAATATGCACTCCTACATTATAAAGATAGAGGATGCTGGGGTTGTTGCACAGCATTAGATCTCATTATTCTAGGCTGGTGGGAGTGATTGCTGCTATTGTCTCAAAATGTGCAAATATGTGAATAAATGCATCCACAGTTTTTGATCCAGAAAGGCAATGCTCTGAACCAAGTCTGTAGAAATGACACTAACCGAGTTCCTCTCATTAAAATATCTGAAATACAGCATTTATTGAAGGAGGGGGGAAAATACATCAATGCATAAATACGTTTTATTGAGGTAATTTAACTGTTGGCTCAGAAAAGCCTCATGGGTGGGTGAGAGGAGCTGGAGGAATCCTTGTTGTCCTGTGAGAGGTGCAGGTTGGATAGGTGAGATGGCCATCCTGCTGGTGCACAGATTACAGATGCCTATATCCTGCTGCTGGCGTGGTGAAATGTGCTGATGGTAAATCCACAGGGAACTCTGCTTGTAACTATGGTACAATCCTCTCAGATAGTGAGATGGGTTCTGTTTGATGGCAGCTGTGAAGGCAAAAGATTTTGGAATAAATATAAATATCAAGAAATTACAATGCATATAAACAAATAAAACATGTTCCCATGGGTGTCAATTTGTCTATTCCAAATTGGCTCAACCTAATTTCATTGAAATGAGGTGGAAACATGAATTAAAACAGCGTGTGCCCTTTGGATTAATTGTAAAATCCCTTACATGCACAAAAAACATGGACACAATCTCAGAATAGCTGTGCTTGCTTGCATACATGCAAACAATCATGCACAAATACAAAGAAAGAGGCTTGGTAATAGTAGGTCATTGACGTATACGCACCGAGCCCTGACCTTTATACCCTCCCTGGGTAGTTTACACACAGTGGTCATCCGTGGAGAAACACAGTCCATCTTCTTGTGGGGGTGCTCAACCCCCCCCCCCCCCCCCCATGTGCAGGCTATGTTTCCTTACACCAGAGGGGTTCCTTTCCAAGGTGAGCACCCCCACTCTGCATTTTACAGCCTTGTTTGCTTTTGTTGGAGGCTCCAGCTGGTCGGGTCGGTAGTAGTTGGTACAGCTCAGTCTGCCCTCCAGAGTCAGACCCTCTATACGTGGAGGTGTGTGGTCCTCCCGGGTCCCGCCTCTGCCCTGTCACCCACAGGAATATGTTATTATCACCAGCATGGGGGTAAACCATAGCTGACAGAAGCCACCATGGGCTCCCCAGCCACAGTTAGGGAAACTTTCCTCATCTCTCTCTAAACAGGAAATGACAGGACTGCCTAGCTATAGCGTTAAATGGATGCCAATACATCCACAGAGCAAAAATGTTTAGGGTAGGAGTTATACAAACGGGCCACATGGGCAGGAGTTGGGAGCTCCATGCTGAGAATAGGCCCCACTGTGGTAAAGCAGTACAGCATTTGAATAAATGTACTGTATGGGCTGGTATCCTGGACCCAGTTTATGATAATCCCCATTGAAAATGCCTTTTCTGTCCAGGAACAGGGTTAATCTAGGTCCGGAAAACCACCAGCCCTAAATCTCAGCCATAAAGCACATAAGCATCTGCCTCACTACCGTACGGCACCGAAGCAAATGAAGAACAATTTGCTCCCACGCTCTCACTGGTCATTATTAGCAGAGCCAGGTTTCCACTCTTCACCCCAGCGCTGCACTGTGCTTGGGTTCTGTGAGAATTGGGCTGGGATGGAGATGAAGCTTAAGCTCTGGCAGGGTCATGCCGTGGGCTCCTGGAGAGGATGACTGCATATTTCCAATAAACACAAAAACCTGCCGTCTCCATATGGAGAGGACCATCAGAGGTGGCAGCATTCAGAGGCCCTTCTTTCCATTGTGGCCTTATGTCCTGCCAGCATAGCCGACGCCCTCCTCCGCTTAATAACTGCTTCGTTTTATGTTCAGGACAGGCCTCCATCACCTTTGTGTGCCATGTCCATATTGTGTAGGCTAGCTCTTTTGAAATGTACCCTCTTAAATGTACTGTGGGAAAAACAGTAGATTCAGACCTGAAAAAGCTTTGTAAGGGATTTAGGGCTACCTTCAGGGTCCTGAAGTTAAACTTCAGTTTAGGAAAAGAGCTCTGAGCACTGAATCCAAAGGTGTGGGAAACATAGGGCCTTTGGCAGGATATTTGCTGTTTTTCTCATAAATATGAAATGAAACTATTGTGACAGAACTGGATATGATCCCTGGTAGTCTGTCCTCATTTGTCCTGGTATAGTGCTTTACTTTCAGAATGTCACTGCCAAACTAGTATTTTGTTTGATTTGGGTAACCTTTGCCTCCCAGGCATAATTACATTTTCCCCACCAAAAAAGTTGTTTTTCTCCACAAAAGACAGGCTCCAGAGACAAACTAATTATCCACCAAAATGCCTTGTTTTGTCAGTCACAAACGGGAAAAAAAGTTATCCAGTAGGAAAACCAGACACCAATTTGCTTTTATCTTCCCGACGGAATTAACACAACCTACTCATTTATGACAAAACAAGACAAACGTAAGAAAAAAAAATGGAAATCCCGACTTGCAGTGCATGAGGAAAACATAGGCCTATAGCCGCATGTCTCTGTGAGATAATATTGAAGAGAAACTTTGACCAAACAAATCTGTAGCCGACATCAAGTTTGATTATTGATCAAATCAAATCAATGAATGACAAATTATACCACTTAGGGACAGTTGGAAATATAGCTTTTACTTCATAATTTCATCCTAGCCAAATTTCCTCATCTGCTTGCATGCGTCTATATCAAGGGGTTTTGGCGGTTACAATTTCCCTGCCGGTGACTGTTATCAGCACCTCACAACATTGTTGCCTGAGAGTCTAGAGGTCCCTAAACATACCTCTCAAACTCTCTTTGACCTGAATGACCTGTGCCCTGATAGGTTGTTCAGGAGGTTACTAGGGGGCTGGACATCTGCCCATCCTCTTGACTCTGCAGGGCACACAACACTTGCAGTCTCCCTCAAGCAGTGGCAAAAAGCAACATCTTGGTCTCTGCCTATCAACAACTGGACTCACTCGTATCTCTGGACTTGAGAGATGGAGTACGTGCCCAAAGTGAGTTGTGTGACACTGTATATTGTTCTTCATGGTCAGTTACTACTATTGCATGTTGCCCCTCTGAGTTTACTGTGTGGTATAATACTCTGCAAGTGGCATTAGCAATCTATACAGTCCTCTATACCAATCTATACAGTCCCTATACAATTCTGTAAGATTCTGTATCTGTGCCTTTGTGTCTGCACTCAGTATGTGTGTATTCACTACCTCTGTTTCTGTACATTACAGAACCACTACTATTCTACAACCTTTCCCACTTTTCATGCCCAAATTCATCTTCCTCAGTGTGTTTAAATAAAGTTCCTGTGTGCTAACTGTTGGGTTGCTTTATTCCCCTATGAACGTGGGCGGTGTCAGTGAGTCACAAACAAGTAAAATACGTAGAGCCGCGTCGCTCTCTTTCATGGATTTGTGACTTTGCTGACACCATTACAATATGGGGCCCCACAGAGACCACACAGGGTACTTTCCACACTGCCCACCTTCGGTCCAGTGGAGTATGGTTCTGAGGTATCAAGTGGACTACTACCATGTGGATTATACCCCTCTCTGGAGCCTATGGCCCCTCTCCTCCACCTGTGGGATACTACTCAGCACCAGGTGGGGCCACATCCCCAACAACCAAGCGGGTGGATTAGCGGGAGTACCAGGGAGTTGCAGCACCGTGGTCATCACTGCCTACGTTGTATGGAGTACACGTTTTGCCCATATTGAGCAGAATATAGAGTCTTCTTTGCATTGTGCAGCAGAGGACCAGATCCCAGGATTCCTCCTGTCAGGGGAGCCCTCTCCAGAGGGTGGCAGAGGAGAGCATGGGACAGTCATATGGAGGACAGTAGCAAGGGGTTGTCTCTTAGGGCCCGGCTTCCTTCCCAGGTGTGACTGTGACCAATGGTTTTGACTATATTGCCTCTCCAGCCCCAGCACCGTTGTCAGGCATGGCTGCGACTGAGATTGGGCATGGACATGTTATGTCCTCGCCCGACGCTGGTCCTCAGGGGTTGCCTGCTATGGAGACCCATACCAGATGTCATTCCCGATCCCCCCTCGACTGCTGTGGAGTCTGAGGGAACCCTCTCCCCCGCTAAGATGGCCTATGCCACACAGCAGTGAGTCTATGTTGCTGACTGTACCCTATTCCTCACTGCCACCAGATCATCACCAGCCAGAACTACCTGTCTGCCTTTAACTCTCTGCCTGTCCCTGCACTAGGGGACCCTCCAGCAGCACCGAACCGGTCTGCTGCTACCTCCGATGACCGGTCCAGCCCTGACCTGGATTCAGCCACACCACTGTCACCAGCTGCTGACAATACAGCCTCAACTGACCCAGTAACAGCTCTGAGTCACATTCGGGGTGTCCAGGATGACCCTGCCCAGCATGCACCACCTGACCCAGCTCCAGTCCTGGTCCTGCTGCCGCTGGACTCAACCCCCGACGTGACTGGGGACACAGCAAACCTCATCGGGAGCGACTACCCAGACTTCACCCCCCAGTGTCCTGTCCCAGGGACACTATGTATTCCTGCTCCTGGGGTCTGAGCTGATCCACCATATGCCCTGGACTCACCAGCTCTGCCTCCCGATCTACGCATTTCCGCGTGCTAACTATTACTATAACAAAGGTCAGTATACCAGTCTGTCTATCCTGCCCTCTATCCACCATTCATAGTGACAATAGTGGTAGGTGGATTGTTTGTCGAGTTCCTCAATAGGCTAACTAGCAATCATACCTCACAAGAAATCATTCAAAGTTGCATCAATTTTCTATATATATACCCACAACAAATAGGAATAGCTGATAGGCAGCAGAAAGGCCAAGTGCTTCAGTGTGTAAGAAAGAACAGTGAAGACATGAGACACCCCACTCAAAAAAACTCCCCTATTGATCTTGTTTAAGGACAATTGTCACGCCCTGACCGTAGATTGCTTTGTATTTTTGTTTGGTCAGGGTGTGATTTGGGTGGGCATTCTATGTTTGTATGTCTAGGTTTTTGTATTTCTATGTTTCGGCCGGGTATGGTTGGCAATCAGGGACAGCTGTCTATCGTTGTCTCTGATTGGGAATCATACTTAGGTAGCCTGTTTTTCCACTTTTAGTTGTGGGTAGTTGTATTTCTGCTTAGTGTTTGTTTCACCTTGCAGGACTGTTTCGGGTTTTCCTTTTGTATTCAGTTCCTTATAATAAAGATGAACACGTATCCCACTGAAGATTCCTCTTCTTCCGATGAAAGCCGTTACAACAATACAATTATTATACCAAGACTAGCCTACAACACCACAATGCAATGAATAATTGTATTGTTGTGAGTACAAAATTCTAGGCTGCGGTGAAAATGTTATTTGAATAATGGCGCAAAAGCCCTGTTCCATTCTGATCAGCTGTGGGTCTACTCTCCAGTTTATCAGATCATCACTCTCCCAAGTCGTCCTCTAATATTGTGGCCACATATGCTCCCAGCAGACCCAGTTCTTCAGGAAAGCTTAACAGGCTCTGGCTTGTCTCCAATCCGTGAGGCTATTCCTCATGCGCCTAGAGCCTAACGCTTCAATATAGGGTAAATATTTGAAATTTTACCTGTAAACTCTGAGTGGTTGTTCTGGGCCCTGTACAGGCAATGTCATAAGAACTCCCCGCATTCTTAGTGACACCATTAGGTAAAATATCTCACATGGTTTGAAACAGTAATTAGTGACATTTTATTTCAAATCTAGACTTTCACCAACATCTGTTTGTCGACATTGACATAGTCTATTTGATTGTGGTGTTGAAAACGTAAACCATGATATTGAAGCACCCTAAGTCTGTATGCTTTACTTATTGGTTGTGTGGTGCATTGGCACAAACTTGTTGGTGGAAAATTCTTTGCATAGGCTGATCATTGTCTGCAGCCGGCTCTGATAGTAGTGTAAATGAAACAGGCAGGGAGAGTGAGCCTTCTGCATGCTTAAGTGGCAAAGTTTATATCCGCGTTTATAAACACAAGGTCAGTTATATGTGGTTGTAAACCTTATTTCGAGTTAATTCAAGGAGGGGGGAGGGTGTGCACATTTTTTACAGTAGGGGGGGTCTTTGTTTTAAAAACTATATATATTTGGGATGGGGGGCATTTTTTTAAACATCTAACTGCCCCTTAACATGTCCGTGACCAAAGAGGATAGATTATAACTGGGATATTTAGTACAGCTATTGGTCCATTACAGACATGCACCTGAAACATGCAACAATCTGCCATCTAGTGGTCCTAAAGAAAATGGAATCCCAAAATGTGAAATAATGTAAAGGTAAATGTAAGTACATTTTAGGTTTCATGTTGTTACAATGGGTGTAACATGATTTTTATTCTTTCAAAGCTGTACATCTATGTAAATCTCATTACAGAAATAACTGGGACCTCTTCTGGGATTGACTCATAGAACAGAACTAATAAAATGAGACCAGAATATGGAATTCTGGCTGAACTCTCAATGACTCCCTTGCAAAGGAGCAACTGAACTGCCACAATACTTAAAAAGTATACGGCTTTGGCTTCTTTTTACAGTAATACAGCTCAAGTTGATGCTACCCAAGCAGTAAATCTCTTGAGAAAGGGTTACCGATGTCAGCGCCACATATCATTATTAACCAACCAAACCATAATCACTCATCAATCATACAGGATCCCATGTGGTAATGTACTGTAACTGTTACCTAGGGTCTTCTAACACATTACAGTAGGTCCGTTTCTCCAGGAACGGTACAATGTAGGCTACTTCTAATCAGAACTAAAACATGAGCTGCCCCACGTATGCTTGCTGTGATAAGTTCCTTGTTTAAACACACAACCAACTGTCAGGTCAGCTATAACTTCAAAAGCATGCCTTTATTCAACAGTTCATAACTTGAAAAATATCTAAATACCTCATCCATGAAACAACCTTCATGGAAAACAGGACATTTGTACACTATGTTCCAGTCCTTGAAATAATACTGGCATGTGACATAAGCATAGTCAACAGTTGGTTGATAAACAGAGACCGGGGCCTATAGTTACATATGACATCCTGTCACTGAGAATAACCCAGTCTTATTCATGTAGTGGCAAGCAAATCACATGCAGATTGAAACAAAGGCCTTTTATTCTGCTTTTAGAGGTTGTTTGGAGTGAAATTGTTTACGCAGATGTCAAATGAAATGCAAGTCCTCCAGAATAATTAATTCGGACACACTCCTCGTGCCTCAACCTGCGTTTCAGTCTGTGTGATGTGGACCAGAGGTCAACCACAGCTGCATCCACACACAGCATTGAGAAATAGAGATGTCACGCTTTATACTGAAAAACCAGCATGTGTCAATTCAATCCCAGCTCTGATCACCCAGGAAGGAGAAAGCTGGTGGTACCCATTCTCTCAACTTTCAAGCAGCACAAACCATTCATTACACATCCCACTTCATTAGCAAAGCTATGTCAACATATTGTCTCAATAATGAACTGGGCAATTAACATACCTTATGGGCAGTTCAGTTTTTGTTTAAAATTTAACTTTGAGCTGATAAACAAGGTGATTTTTATTCACAATGTCAGCAATCTTTCACTGATTTCAAAGAAACATCCAAGACAAACCTTATGCATGGATTCACGAGGACACAATTCACATGTTCCAGTCTCTGGCCAGGACAACGTCTGCAGCATTGGCCAGGTAAATTATTTAAAAAAATGTACATACTCATTTAATTTCACCCATAGACATACTGGTCAGGAAATCATATATGAATTCATATCATTAGGTCAACATGCAACAATACTGAACTGGATCATAGAGCCTGTAAGGTATAGCCGTCCCAAGACTAAATCGTTCGCAGCAGTTTTCTGAGGAATCGGGGGTTGTTGTTACCCTCTTGTCAGTCAAGCAGAGGATGTTCAGTGCAAGAGATCAATGCTGTTGGAATGTTATCCTTTGAAATTCAAGAAGCGTCGGGAAACCAGGCTGTTCAGAGAGTCCTGAAATTTTTGCAAAATTGGCACACGTACTGTTCCAAAAATACAGTAGCAATTTTATCGATCTATATACAATGTCAAAGCACTGTCCGGTATAACAGTGAGGGCCCAACCCGACAATGTTTACTTGCAGGTGGTGGAGTATGTCCGATATTGTCCTTTTACATGAAGTCATCCGAATCATTTCCATCCTGAAAAAGATACAATTATACATTTCAGACATAATGGTCATATTACAACACAGTCATATAACCAATTAATATGCCAGTCTATTTCTGAAAGAAGCAGACTACACATCCGTTTATATTGTTAATCAACTCACCTCAGTTGTTGTCATATTGTCACTCGTCATCAGAAAAGATTAACTGCTATTAATGGACAATTACTGTGTGAGTTTATCATTCACATAAGTGACTATTCACCGTGTTTTGGGATGGCAGATGAAGAGAGGTGATGTAGCTAGGGTTGGACAGAGATAAGAGAACTTACTTGAGCTCATCCAGCTCTCTTTTCTTTTTTATGCCATCTTTATCTTTCTTTTTCAGATCTTGTATCTGGGCCTTCTTCTCGTTTCTCTCTTCCGTATCTCAAGACTCTTTCTCTGCTGCCAGATCAGGGTATCGCTCGTCCTTTGTTTTCTCCAACCTGTTCACAATCTCATTCATCTTCCTCTCTACTGCCACAGTCTTAATCTACAAAACAGTAGACATAGTCTAAATGATCATTTCATAGATATTACTCAAATAGAACACCAATAGAAGCTAAAAAATATATTGACAATGAAAGCTGAGATCTATAAAAGTAGCCTAATAGATCCGAAAGTTACACAGATACATTTTGCCAGAAGAGAGAAATCACTGACCTCCTTGTGCCGATGGAAACCTATTTGGCCTACATCCATGTCCCCAGTTTTTTTTTAGGTTGGCCAATGGTGACAACATTGAAGTTGTTCATTTTACATCCTGAGTTAAAAGGATATCAACATTTCCTGGAGGAGGTTTGTACATTACTATTATATTATTCTAATCAAACTCACCGGGCCACTCAATGTATTACCTTGGATGCTGTTGTTTTTCACAAGCTGTACACAGTCAATCAAGACTTCCTTGGGAATATCCTCAATTGTCAGTCCCTTAGGTATTCTAAGGTACACATGGGCAGAAGATATTATTTCCACAGGTTTCATGTGGATAAACTACGGTTACTATTATAACAGCAATAACACCTCCATAATAAAATAATCAATGACATGCATATTACCACAGCACTATTAGCTGATATAGGACTACTGTACTATTAGCCTAGCTCTAGGGCCACCTGGTGGATATTCTTCAACACTACATAGAGTAATGTATACATAGAACCAACGGTCAGACTCATCAAATGGTCAAATCCTAATAATGTATTTCATGGTTTGAGTTACAAGAAGAAATGGATATGAGTTTCTCACGTCTTCAGGCCATCCATATTTGATGAGATCATCGAATAGTGAAAAAGCAGCAGAAAGTAAGCTGGGTAGTCAGATCCGACACGCTTGATTACAGCTGAACTAGGTTCGGACATGCCTCCTGTGTAAAGTAAAGTAGTCCGCAACCTTCCCTTCCGAAACAGGTCGGAAGGTTTTTTTGGGCTGTTCGTTCACACATTCTTTCTCGAGGCAAGACAAAGTTTGGAGCCGAAGTCTTACGCCCCTTCCTCGGTCAACATCAGGGATTCTTCAATTAAGTGTTTGTCATTCAACGATATTTGTTTTCATGCACATTTTATCGCTTGAGAAATACTGCAGATTTCTTAACTTACAATAATTCTGACTATTTTGCGGAAGTGTATACTGGCTACGGCATCTGAAAATCGCTTGAAAATAGTACTGTTTTGGCTAAGGTCTTTTAAGGGAGTACGCAATCACACCTGTTACGTTCGCCAACCCAAACCATGCGGAAGCCTTAAAACACCGCAGAGCCAGCGTGAAATTTGGCTCGGAAAAAGTACCTCAATCCAGGAATGAGAAATGTGTTGTACTCCGAATTGTCCCATTATCCTGTTACACTGAGATTAAGCCACTGCTAGTTTTCCATGAAACTGCCCTTTTCGTCCACTTGCTAGGTAGCAGAAGTCACTGAACCATTTTGGAATTGCAGTGCCAGCCAATCAGCTCCTTTGTTGTTCAACGCAACGTGCCATTCCATGATGGGTTCTATGGCTACTGCAAGGTCGTTAAACTAGCAGTCATCCAATCTTCCTGGTGTAACAGTTGAGATAATGGGACAATTTTGGGGGGGGTTAATGGGCCAACACATTTCTCATCCCTGGATGGAGCTACGTTTTCCCAGCCATGTCTCGCGCCGGCTCCTCTTTGTCTTATTCTACACAGGAAGCCTGTCCGACCCTAGTGCAGCTGTGAGCAAAATGTGTTGGATCTGCTGGCTAGGTAGTCACTTTGCTACCTCACAATGCTGCTAAAACAATCTTGGTTTGTTACTAGAAAAACACTTCAAATGATCAGCTACTTACGTACATATTTGTCTTTCCCCATGTAGATAGTGTAAGGAGGAGTAACAACTAAAATAAAACAACAAGCAAAGGTTAATAGCTCAAATTTGCTATATCAACAAGGCTTTGGGGCAAATTAAACAAATAATAGGATAATGTGTCTCCAACACTACTAGCTACAAAGTAGGGTGTGGGTAACAGAGCAGTCCATTCTCAGAATAGGACAAAAATCTGCCATTGTCCACATGATGTTAATTCATCATTAATGCCTAGCTAGCTAATCTAACAAGAGCCCTTGCTCATGACCATTACACACAAGAGTCATTGAACGAAGGAGTCTTCTGTATAGGGGAGTGTTGTTAAGAGCCCCGACGCTCACGCTTCGAACACACCGACTGTGTTTTGCGTTTCGACACACCAGAAGTACATTCATTTCCAATGGAACGCTGCATTTGCCTTGCAGCATGCGTTGCAGAGGCAGTTGCAGTGCGTTCTGTGTGGTGCATACGTTCGTATGCATCAAATTGTATGTGTAGACTTGACAGAAAGTAGCAAAATATGAATGTAGATATTTTTTTTTGCACACATATTCAGTAAAAATGTGGGATTACATAAAAACAGTTTGATTGCATAATTTTTCACATTTCTTATTAATTTATTTGCCAAGTATATTATTTATTCGATGACATACACACATGAATTGTGATAGCCATAGTATAATTTCCCTCCAAAATGCAGTTTTGGAGCAAAATGCAATAATAGTAAAGATAGCAGAGTAGGCTCTTTCAAAAATGAGACCAACGTTGAGGAAGGTGGTCTTGATCGCGCTGTTGGGCCGGGACCAGCCCCGCCGAAAGCGCAGGTCTGTGTGGGTCCAGAGATGGTTAAAGTCCCGAAAGCAGGCAGGGGAGTTCCACCGTCTAATTCAAGAGCTTCAACTGTTTGGACAGGAATTCCGAAGTTACTTTCGTCTGGACCGAAGCCAGTTCGATCACCTGCTCCAGGTGGTTGGAGCCAGGATCACCCGGATGGATACTAACTACCGGGAGTCCATCAGCCCAGTTGAACGCCTGGCGATTTGTCTCCGGTAGGCTACATTCTAGTACATTTTTCAAGCCTTTGATGACATAATTGATTGATATTTGATACATTGTTTTGATGTGCAACCTAGCTAGCTAAAGGGCTCTAGTTAATAGTCCCTATTTTACATCAGATGTACTTTTACAGAATGTTCATTGGGACTATAACTTTTCCCAAAGTTGGTTTATAAATCCTTTTTTAATTAAGCAATATTACCAAATGAAAAGGTGCCTTCTGCCCTGATGAAGGTAGGCTAGTCTTCACCAGGATCCAGTTGTTCAAGACAGTTAGTCATTCATTACATTCTTATTGGACTCACATACACTCTTAGAGAAAAAGGTTCCAAAAGTGTCCTTCTTCTTTCCCCATAGGATAACCATTTTTGGTTCCAGGTATAAGACATGGAACCCAATAGGGTTCCACTTGGAATCAAAAGGGGTACTACCTGGAACCTAAAAGGGATCTCCTATGGGGACAGCCAGAGAACCCTTTTAAGTAGATAGTACCATTCTTTCTAAGAGTAGTTGGCCTGGACTACAGTTTATTGATATAGTCATAGACTGAATTGTACTGTTTCAAGGCATTGTTAATGATGGTTGATGAGTATTACAATATAATTAGTAAAGCATAATAAACAGTAATGAGGTAGCTATATGAGTAGATATAATATGTGGGTGGAATTCAAGTTATACACAGTATTGATCATTATTTTGAATTATATTTTAGATTCTTGGCAACAGGGGACTCCTACAGGACCATAGGATTCAGCTTCTGAGTTGGATGGTCCACGGTGGCAGGCATTGTCACCTCTGTGGCACAAGCCATTTGGGACTGTCTGGTTGGTGAATACATGCCTCTCCCCAAGGAGGAAGACTGGAGGGCCATCGCTGCTGAGTTCCTGGAGAGGTGGAATTTCCCCAACTGTCTTGGCTCCATTGACGGGAGACATGTAGTAATCCAGGCTCCACTGTGCTCAGGTTCGCAATTCTACAACTACAAGAGTACATATTCAGTTGTACTCTTGGCTGTAGTAGATGCCATCTACTGTTTCCGTGTGGTCGATGTTGGTGCTTACGGCAAGGGAAGTGATGGCGGGACCCTCCGAGACTCTGCCTCTGGCCAGGCACTTCAGGATGGCACCCTGGATATTCCACCACCTGCATCACTCCCTGGGGCTGAAGACCTGGGATCTGTTCCCCACGTCTTCGTCAGCGATGAGGCCTTCCCTTTAAGACCCAACCTCATGAGGCCCTACGCTGGACGCCAGTTGCCATTGCCAAAGCCTGTAAGGATCTTTAACAAACGACTGTCCAGGGCAAGGTTAGTTGTTGAATGCACCTTTGGGATTCTGGCAGCCCAGTGGAGAATGTACCGGAGAATGCTTGGTCTCAGCCCCTCAAATGTCGATGCCTGCGTGAAGGCCACATGTGTTCTCCACAACTACCTGCGGAGGTCATTCCAGGAGCCGCTCCGGATGGCGATGGACACGCCAAGTGGTCACCTTCCTGATGTCACCAGGGCAGGTGCCAACAACGCCCCCAGACAGGCACTCCAGGTGAGGGAGAAGCTGACCACCTACTTCTCATCGCCAGCAGGTGAAGTCCCATGGCAATATGCCGTGGAGTGAAACGGCTCTTTTAAGAGCCCCATAACAAAGGTTATTTTAAGAACCATCCACCGTTGTCCATAAAATTGCATTTTTCCCCCAGATTACTTTATGTATCATTGTCTCTCTTCATTTGGAAGCAATATTGAAGTGAAATTTGGGAGTAAAGACCACACCTTAACCCCTTCCCTCTCCCATTAACGTCAGTATTATACACACCTGGCATGGTACACCAGGTGAGCGGGAGCACTAATTAAGGTTATACGACATACAGTTAGTATGATAAAAGGGAAAAGGTAACCTAGGGTCCATACAAATAGTACAGTTTACCACCATGTTCACTGGTCTGACAAAATACAGGTGGAAAAAAAAATTAGGAAGAGAATGTGTTTTTACTTTCATCTTGTCTTAGATCTGCAAAGGTGTAGGGAAGAAATAAGCAGATTAAGTCTAAATTAGATATTAATAAACAACTGAAACAACTGACTATGAAAACATAATTTAATAAGTATTCAAGTACAGGAAAGAACATGACAGGTATGTGTATTGTAAAAATGTTTTTTTTTTTAACTATTGAAAGAGGTGTGTGTGCGTGCGTGTAAAAAAAAAGATGTTTTTAAATGAATGTGTAGCCTGTAATCTGTAAGAGAAGAGCATGTATTTTTGGCACAACTGCAGACCGATACAGGGACTACTCATAAAGCCTAGACGTAGTAGGGGAACTTCAGACATGGCCATAAAGAGAGAGAGGGCAGGATACTGGAGATCTGAGGTACGAAGAGGTGTCTCTCTGTCTCTGAAAAAAAGGGAATAATATGTAGCCATAACACAGCTAAACAAACAAATGGCCCCTGGATGTCACGGACCAGTCGATGGAACATAACTTTTTGTGAAGTTTCAACACCCTGGTTTTCAAGTGGTTTTAAATTAAAGAAATATATTGACCTTTAGTCTTGTAAGAGACCAAGAGCATCTGTGTAAGAGACCAAGAGCATCTGTGAAGACTCTGTATGAGTTTCAATTCAGAAATCTATGTAACACTAATAATAAATGCTATAAATCCTAAGACTTTATAAACAAATGAATTGACTGAATTTAAACACAACTGACGTGTGTGAAAAGAAAGGTACAATGAGGGAGGTCAAAACAACAACCAGACAACTCCTCTTCTCTTCCTGTCCTTCCTGTGAGCTTGTCTGTTAAATTGACTCCATCTCTGGAAGGGAAGAGAAAAACAACACATACAAAGCTTAACATAATGACACCATAAAAGGTGAGATTTATGTTAACTAAATACTGCTTGTATAGTGTAGTTAGTGGCATAAATATAGGAACAGTAAAGTTGGTAATACTTGCTGTTTACTCATGGAATTTGTATTTCAGATCAAAAGATGAATATGACAGGCAGATATTTCGACAGCAAACTGTAACTGTAACCCAGAAACAACAGCTATACATTTGCCTCATATTAATACTTTGATCTGAAATACCAATTAACCTACATGACTATACTGTAAAAATGACCTACTTTACTTCACTGTCGCACACTTATGACACTACCTGTGATGTGGAGAAAAAAAACAACATACCATTGAACTCGGCTTCGAAAAGCAGCTGATACATTTTAACCTTGACTGCTGCTTTTCTTTGCTGAGGCAGCCTCTTCAGTGTTGGCACCAGGCTCATGGCAAAGAGGGTCTCCTTCCTGTGATCATCAGGTTGGGCTGCATCCCGCTCGACGGCTTGGAGGAGCCTCTGCTGAAATTAGTTGAGTGGATCTGGGGGCTGGTACCTCCGATGACGCCTGGTGTGACGTTGTTCCTCTTCGTTTCTCTGTTTCTCTCCACGGCCACATCCTGTTCAACGAGGTCCTCAGTGGTCACTTCCGTGAGGTTCATAATAATCTCAGGTGGTCCTAGATCCAGAGGTGCTTCCTCCATTTCATCATCTTCCATGGCTGCAACGGTGGTGGTCATACTCATGGATGATGTTGTAGAGGGTCTCACTCCACCGGTGGAGGTGATGGTCGCATTTGTAGGTGACGTTGAGGGTCTTGATGCACCGGTGGCGACAACACTTGTGGATGACGTAGTAAAGGGTCTGGCTGTAAAATTGCCACTCATTGCCCGAGGCACAATAAATGGATCCAGAAAAGAAAGAATGTGGCACAAGCGCCAAGGCTGCTGGCCTGAAGCTGCTGACCCAGACATCTTCTCTTTCTCTGCCCTTCTCTCTCTCTGATACCTGTCCCTGAGTCCTCTCCACTTCCTCCTACAGTCTTCTTCTACATAGACATGAACATGATAAGCCAAACCATTACCTAGCATAACTATAGTTATTAGATAGCTATCATGGACTTGTCACCTACTGTACACATAGACACACACGGTTATGTGACCAAATTATCAGGGTACAGTAGTATCTACCATTTCTATTAATCTAGAAATACACTCACTCTTTCAAACATTATTATTTGGGAAGGTTATCAAGGGTAGTAACTTGCATAATTTATTTGACTATTTCTTTCACACACACCTCATTGGCTAGGTTAGCTAGCTAGCTAACGCTAACTAGCCACATCTAGCACAAGCTCACTACTAAACTGACCTGGCAATCCTACTATCGTGGACACTTGTCTCCAAGCAGCATTTTTTGTGTTTATGTCCCTGTAGCTGTCAGCAGTTGTGTCAAAAAGACACGGTTTTGAGGATACTGCGAAAATTATTCTCTCCTCCATGTGTCCAACTGCATGCGACCATTTGCAAAAGGTACCTGCATCAGTATAGTTGCCTAGGTGCACAAAATGTTAAGCAGCAGTGATGCCCTAACACAGTCGGTGTGTTCGAAGCGTTAATCTTACCATTAACACGCGTCACTTGTGGTTTGGTTTTGGAAGCATAAGGAACTTATCTTTCATATCAGTGAGAAATTATTTTGAAAAAACAAAAAGGTTAAATTGATACACACCTTGATAGTGTTAGTTTTCCCACACGATCATATCTCCATGTTACAGCGCTTGTTTACAGTAAACAGACAAGCAGCGGCCACATATGCTAATTAGCTATCTAGCGTGCTCAGAAAACCTGTGCATAAGCGTAAGAGCCAATTTATGCTTGATCCGAAAATGAAAATGTGGTCAGAGACTCCGTAAGGAGGGTGTGACGCAATTGCAGAGCCTCCAGAGGCACGCAGAGGCCAAATTGAGCTCTGTACCAATGTCCTGTGTGCCCACCGCCTCCCAAAACTGCTTAAACAATGCTGTGGGCTCAGTATAGCTCCGCATTGACATGATTGATTGATTGATGGTAGGTGGGGGCGGGCGGGAGGTCCTGTATAAACACAAACTCACTAATCTGGTACTGGTATACCAACATATTGGAGTGATCCATATAGGTCACATAACCGTTGTTACATACGTAACCTTCATTATGTTTCACTATATTGGATCACTCCAATATGTTGGTATACCAGTACCAGATTAGTCGGTGCTAGAAGGACCTGGCAAGCCAGAGTCAAAGTCCCAGAGCGGGACCAAGACGTTGGGGCCGTCAATGTGGAAGGGTGGGTCCCGGCACAGTCCCCGGAAGGGGAGGCGAAGCCCAGGACCGCTGAACCAACCGCAGAGGGAGGTGCCATATTTACCCGATATCTTGCAAAGGTGCAAGAGGAAGCCCAGCTGGCCGCAGCACAGATATCAGCGAGGGGCACTCCTCTCAGTAGAATCCAGGACGCAGCCACATCTCATGTTGAATGTGCCACCACAGATCCGAGCACTGGCCTGCCAGGCAGTATGCTGTCGTAATTGTGTCCATGATCCAGTGAGACAAAGAGCTGGTCTGTTGTTCTCACTGACCGTGTCCGCTCCCCATAGGCAGCCAGTGCCCTCACAAGGCACAGCATGCCGGAGGGAGGCCCAGACCCCCCCGCCACTGCCGGGGAGGCGGGGGTCGTAAGCAGACAGGATAATAAGAGATGTTCACATGTCTGTCTGACAGAACCTTCAGGAGGAATGAAGGGTTGGGGCGGAGAGAAAACTTACTGAAAGAGCATGGAGCTCACCCACCCTCTTCATGGAAATAATCGCTACCAAGAAATCCACCTTCATAGAGAGGTGTTTCAGGGAGGCAGACTCCAACTGTTCGAAAGGCGGCTTTGTCAAATCTGCCAAGACCACATCCAGATCCCAGCTCGCCATTGAGCGGGTCCTAGCTGGACGCACGGGACAAACCCCTTTCATAAACCTGGAGACCAAGGGATGGCACCCCTATGGCTTCTCCATCCACTCCACATGGCAGGCAGATATAGCGACCAGATACCCTCTCAGGGTAGAGGCTGCCAAACCCTCATCGAAGCGAGACTACAGGTATTGGAGGACATTACTGCACCCAGCATTACTCGGGCACAACCTCAATACCAGTACACCAAGAGCCAACCGCCAGAGCAACTGGTATGCCGCAGTTGTAACCAGCGCCCTTGCGCTCTGCATGGTGTTCATTACACCCTCCTGTAGTCCTAACATGGACCATTGGTGCCGTTCAGTGGCCAAGCCCACAGACTGAGGCGTTGCGGCCTCGGATGCCACAGAGTTCCCCTGACCTGAGACAGCAGGTCCGGTTTCAAGGGAAGTTGCCAAGGTGTCCCAGACAACAGGGACAGGAGAAGGCTGAACCAGGGTTGTCTGGGCCAGTATGGGGCCACCAGCAGCAGACGATGCTCTGCCATCCTGGTCCTGTCCAGCACAGCCTGGATCAGGGGAAAAGGGGGGAATGCGTAAGCTCCAGCCCTGGCCAATCGTGAGCCAGAGCATCCAAGCCCAGAGGCCCTGGTGGCTCCGACATGGAGTACCACAGGTAGCAGTGTGCATTGTCCAAGGAGGAAAACAGGTCCACTTGCACCCTCCCAAATTTGTCCCACAGGTGCTGCACCACCTGGGGATGTAGGCTCCAGTCCCAAGGTGGCGGGCCCTCCTTCAAGAGCATATCTGCTGCCACATTTAGGATGCCATGTACGTGCGCTGCGCGTAGAGACGCTAGACGTCCCAGAGCCCAGAGAAGGAGACCGGGAGAAGAAGCAGAGGAAGGGTGTGTCAGATGACCTGCCGGGGCCAGCCTCTCCTCTGGCACCCCGAGCGCATGGGTCCCCCAGGCACGCCCCAATGGCGGTGACGGTGGACACCATCACACCTGTCACAAAGACAAGCCATAAGCTCAGCCAAGCCAACAAGGCTACGGAGCCCTGGGAGAGCTTATGTCGTGACCCGCTTGGAGGAATAGGAACCCGGTGAGGGATAAATTACCCAGTACCTCTGCAAAAACCAGGGAAGACCCACGTGGGAAAAACAGGCTGTTGCTTCACCTCACGATGTGCCCCTCCCTGCTGTCGACCCTTAGCACGAGGAGATGAGGCAGGAGAGGGACCCCACCGTCGTTCGGGTGCAGGTGGGTGGCAACAATCCGTCTGCCTTGGACCCGGGGCCTGAGGAGGCGGTATGAACCGTCTCAGGGTCTCCTGGTCCCCACAAACCTTATCGGTCTGCTCTAGAATGTCAGCCCTGCGGTGATGAGCAAATGTGCTCTGGGGAGCAGCTGGAAGATGGGATTGGGCCAGCCAGACATGGATCTGTGTATAACTGCTACAGTAAGTGTGTCTTTTTTTATTTGAAGGAGTCTTTCTCGCTGATCAAAGGGACATATGTTTCAAATGCCATAACGTTAAAACAGCGTCGGGATTGTAGTTCACATGAGCCAGTTGTGGGCGAAACTAACATTAATGGCTGAAAACTTTCGGGAGAAGGCAGACTAACGTTTCATCTGCTGGCCTGAATGTAAACAAAAACTAACTATTTTGATTATGAGACATGAAAGCTCTCTCACAAGACATCAAACGTTGCTAGTTAACAAAACGATTCAAGAAGATTATCTAGTTAGCTCAACTAACGTTAACTATGTACAGGCTAGCCAGCTAAAAGACAAGCTCAACTTCTCACCTGCACTCGTGAAGTAAAACACCATCCTGCATGAATGGAAGCAACTTTTTCAAACCTGAAAATACATGTGCATCATAACGAGATAAGCACAGAGTTCATGATAACTGTGCTGGAAGTTGACACGGAAGTCGTCGCTGTTTCCGCTTAAGTGATGTTGGGTAACTGTTTTGCAAAGAGGCGCGCGCTATTCAAAACAGTCTGTGAAAGAACCGCGGGGAAACAGAACGCTGGTTGTGGCAAGCAAACCACAGTTCCACAACTTTCTAACTTTGTTACGTTGTGGATAACGTCTGCTTGGTATGTGTTTGTGGAAAAACAATGTATTTGATTAAAGTCAGTTAGCAAAAGTGTTTAGATGGCATGACGTTTTGATTTTGAAAGTCAGCTACTGTTAGGGTGTATTCATTACGTTTTGTAACCGTTTAAGAACCAATCGGAACCGCAAACAGGCATAATGAATACACCCCTGTGTGCACTTCAACTCTACGCTAAATTAGCTAACGATTAAGAATCCCGTCAGGCACAAAAACGATTATCTAGCAAACTTCTAGCTAAAATTAGTTTAGTAACCTTTTGGTAAAAAGTTGCTGGCAAGTTTGATCACTTCACGTTAGCTACTAACGTTAGGTATGTTTGCCAGACAGTGTTGTAGCTGGGTAGTTATGGCAATCCATGATGATCCCTATAATATTATTCACTCAGCCACTGAACCCTGGCTGGCTGAGACTGCTGTCTTCATAAATATTTAGCGTCAAGATATTTAACAATAACTGTTCAGTGTTTAAATTATGTTTGCATTTCAATGATAATGTATTATTGTTGTTATGCTAACTGGTTACGCATGGTTCATTTACTGATGCTATTTATTCTTCCAGTGAAGTTAGAAACATGATGCCTAGTACTACAAGGAAGCACAGGTGCGTTACAAGATGTGCATTAGTCCATCATATGTGTTAAATCAATCAATCATGCATATAACATTGACTAACATCCTTATTATTCTACTACAACATTTGTAGTCGCCCAGCTGAAAGGCCTGTCAAGGATGGAGGATCTCCCCTGAAAAGAAAGTCACCCCGGCTGCACCAGTCTCCACTAAAGAAGATGTCAGCCAGACACCAGGAGAAGGAGAACTGCCCATCCCCTCAGAGATCACCAGCTCCATCTCCCCTAAAGATTGCTCAGAAGAGAGCCTCTCCATTCCAGCCTGCTGTGGTTACAGGGTCCTTCTATGGTAAACGCAAACCTTTGTACCTGACACCCCTGGAGAGGAAGATGCTGAATGAGACCAAATCACTGCCAAGGCTGACCACTGTGGATCCGTATGTAATACTGACGGATGCTGAGAAAAAGAGGATGATTAACAGTAACAAGGTCAAGAAAGTGGCCGCTGTACACCGTGTGAAGACTGGCTTAAAGGGAAGCTGCAACTTCAAATCAAGCTTGATCAATTCCTCAAAGCCTAAAGCACCCACCAGCACAAAGCAAGTGGAGCCGAAAAAAGGCATCCCCTTGACCTTCTGTGGTTTAAAGTCTAAGCCCAAGCCTAAGATCTTCGTTGGGGCTGCCTTTTTCAGCACAGGAAAAAAGACAGCCTCCATTGTCAAAAAGTCTGCCCCGAAATCTACCAAGCCAGCTTTGAGTTTTGAGAAAACAAATGCTCTGGTTCATTTGTCAGAGGGAAAACAAGAAAAAAAACAAAAAGCCCCATCTCCAAAGCGATGTGCTGTTGTAGTGAAGAAACTGCAGGAGGGGCTGCAGTCTCCACCCAGTGTCCAGGATTTGCTAAAGAGTCCAGAGTCACCTGAGGCCCTGTCACCCAGAGCTATAGCAGAGAAATATGGCATGACCAAGGATGTCAGCATTGTGTTAAACATATCTTTGTCTCCCACATGTTCAGGATCCCCAGAAATAAACACTCAGGTGAGCTGTATATCACTGGAAACGTGTTTAGCCTGATTCTCAATGTCTGTTAATCCTGTGGGGAAATAATTAACAAAGCATAGTGTATACATACTACATTTTATTATATTGTTCTTTCACTGTTTGTAGGAGGACTTTATCACGGATGCAGGCTCTCATGCAGTGTTTGATCTCAGTGATATTAGCCCATTAACCTGTATCAGCAGTCCAGTCAAAGGTAGTTTTTTTTGTCATTGGTCAATTATCATTCATATGTTTTTACTTCAAATCAAATGTCTTTTTCATTTATGATTTCTCTCTCCCCTTTAGACTCCTTAGCTGATTCTGTAGAATCCTCAGCTGTGTGTACAATCTTTGGATCTGAATCAAAGAGGTAGGCAAAAACCACTTCTGTTTATTTTCAGCTAAAATGGTTTACTGCCCTCCAGGGAGGAAATGATTTACAGTCTCGCACGTGGTCAAGTAGTAGTACCTCTGTAACACTGTATACAGGAGTGTATATGCCTTTATTATAATGTTTATTTTCTCCCTGTAGGCCCCAGAGGAAAGCAGCTCAGGCATCTCCAATGAATTGCAGCACCCCCTCTTTCCTTGGTCACCCCATTCCCTCTGCTGCTAAAGAGAGGAGAGCCAGGAAGAAGAGAGATATGAATAAACAGGCTGAGGCTGATGATCAACTCATCATTGTAAGTAAATCATTTGATGTACAGATTAATGGATGGAAATGTTGATGATGACTGTTACCTCTCTCTCCCTGCCATCTGTGAGCTCTGCTAATGCTCTGTGTTTACCTCAGGATGCAGGCCAGAAGCAGTTTGGTGCCACCACGTGTGGGTCATGTGGCATGATCTACAGTGCAGACAGCCTGGAAGACAACTTCCAGCACACACAGTTCCATAAGCGTTTTCTGGACAGTATTAAGTTTGTGGTGCGTACGCCCAGGCGTTTCCTCCCTCCTACTGATGTGTACAAGTTGCCCTAAGGATGTTGCTTTTAGAGTGGCTCATTATTTTTTCCACAAAAGCTTAGCCAAATCGTCTGCCATGGTTTAGTGGGGGGAAAATGTAACTGACCACTCTCTCTCTCTCTTGATTTCTGACGGCTGCTTAATCAATGTTTCCTTCTCGTTCCCAGGGTTGGAAGAAAGAGAGGGTGGTAGCAGATTTCTGGGATGGAAAAATCATTCTGGTTCTACCAGATGATCCAAAATACGCTGTCAGAAAGGTACAGTACTTCTCTTAAATAATTCCCTTCTAAAATAAAAGACCCACAACCTTCAACGGAGACAGTTTTTGAACACTGGGTTGAACATTGGTCTACAAAACTCCTTGCGCACATTCATGGCCCCCAGTAACAGAGACAGCAAAGCAACCCCACAGCATTATCAACCCTCCCCTTTGTTTGATTGTAGGGAGGGTGTTATTTCCATTGAATGCTTCATTTGGTCGCCAGTTAGCGCTGATCGTTATTGCCAAAGAGCTTTAATTGTGTTTAATTGGTCCACAGAACATTTCCCCGGGATTTAGGCTTGTTTAGGTGGGTTTTTGAGACGTTCAATAAGGCTTAGATGTGCCTCGGTCAGAGTGTTCCTATGTTTACCAATGGCCAAATTAAGCATTCAAAGAAAAGATCACCATCCTCCCAGTCAAACATGGGGAAGGTTTCGATAATGCTGTGGGGTTGCTTAGCTGTTTCTGGTCAGCAGATTATCAAGGTGTTTTGGATTGCAATGTTCAATCCAGCGTCCAAAAACGGTCCCTTTTGAAGGTTGTGGGTCTTCCAGCCGGACAACAACCCCAAACACACATCAAAAGCACAGAATTGGTTCAAGAAGCGCTGGACTGTTCTGTCATATCTATAACCTATGGTGAGAGCTGAAAACAGCAGTTGGTGGAGGGCATAACCTCAAACATTGAAGAATTATAGCAGTTTGCTGCTTAAGAGTGGGCCAAATTGCTAGTAGAATGGTCCAGTAAGCTCATTGATGAACAAATGCTTCTATCTTGGCCGAAGGCTGTGCAACCATGTACTAGCTGGGGTGCCAATAATTTTGTCCATGCCATTTGTCTTTATTTTCTCAATTTAAAATTGTAAACTTAAGTTTACAAAAATAAAATTGTTTCTGCAATGTTGAAGTGTGGGGAACTAAAGTTTGCAACTTCAACTTATTTTAGAAGAAATTGTGAATTATTTAAGAAAAGTGCAAGGATGCCAATATTTTTTTCCACAACTGTATCAATCACATCAGTTTGTGTTTATGCATTTGGTGTGAATGGAATTCTGAACCCACTTGTTCATGCTTAATGTTTATTAGGCAGAAGATGTGAGGCAACTTGCTGACAACGAGTTGGGCTTCCAACAAGTGTCCCTCAGCTGCCCCAGCCAGACTAAAACCTATCTGTTTGTGAACAGTGACAGGATGGTCGTCGGCTGCCTCATTGCAGAGCACATACGACAGGTAAAATCAATTTTCTCCGGTGCTGCTAAACTTTTGCGCTCTGTTCAAATGTGTCACGCTCCAAACATGGTAGATTTTTCAGTAATGGATCAGGAGTATTTTACCCGACTATGGTGACGTAAAGGCCTGTGATAATGTTAATTTCTGGTCGCGTGCTTGCAAAAGATGAAGTTTGATTTATCAAGAAATTAACTAATATACGCTCAGAATCAGACGTGAGCTTTAGTGCACGGTCATTCCTGCTGTCGGGATGGTCATCTGATGCCTCATTGCAGAGCACATATGACAGATAACTACCAATAGGGGAGTACTCAAGGAGATTCAATCAGGTCTTTGTAAACACACTTGGTTCGTTATTCTCGCTTTCTAACTAGTTGTAGTTGGTGAGTGGATTGCTATCTTACAGGGATATTTAGCTGAGTGACTGATGAATGATTGGGCTATCTTGCCCTTCGTTTCCAGGGCTTCAGAGTGCTGGAGCAGCCAGAGCAGACTAAGGACATGACCAAGGAGGATTTCATGGAGCACCACAGGGTCTGGTGCTGCTCTATCACCCCAGAGAAGGCCATCTGTGGGGTCAGCCGTATCTGGGTGTTCAGCCTGGCCCGTAGGAAGGGCATCGCCACAAGGATGCTCGACACCGTCCGGTAAGATAATTATTACAGGTTGGGTAGTGCTAACGACTTGAGATAAATGGATGTTGTTAATGTAAGGGATGTGGTCTGCACAATGGAAAATGTGGATAGCTACTGGTTTGAGGGTGCATTCGTTTCAGTGATATATAAACAGTTATTCCTGATTTAACCAGGAAAGGTCATATCCCATTTTAATGAATGTATTTCTGTCATTTCAGAAACTCCTTTATGTATGGGGGCCACCTGACCAAGGAGGAAATCGCCTTCTCTGACCCTACCCCAGAAGGCAAACTGTTCGCCACAAAGTACTGCGAGACGCCTACGTTTATGGTCTACAATTTCATTGGTTAAGGCTGAAATTACATTTGACATATTTTGGTCCTTTAATGAGTATGTGTTAAACGTAGGAAAATATACATTTACATTATCACACTACCGTCACCACTTTTAAATGGGACATACATCCATTTCTAATCACACATTTTAAAGCCCATTTCATATAGAATGCTAAACTGGACAATGTGTAGTAACTTACTTTGAAGAGATGGTGATTGATCTCTTCTACATCTTGTACATAGTTTGAATAAAATCTTTACCTCTTATCACACTTCAGAATCACAATTTCTTGGAAAATACATGTCATCTTCTCGTGAAACAGGTGCATTTTGGGTAGAGTAGTTTGTCAGCAATATAACTAACCGTTATGTGCTGCTGCTTACAGAAATGCATTGTGAGCTAAATATCTGTACTGAGCAAAAATATAAAACGCAACATTCAAAGATTTTGGTCTGGCGTGGTTACAGTTGGTCTGCGGTTGGTACTTATGGTAGCGAAATTGACATTCCCCTGAAACAGATTTGGTGGACTTTCCTACAGTCAACATGCCTATTGTGCACTCTCTCAACTTGAGACGTGTTGCAACAAAACTGCACCTTTTAAAGTGGCCTTGTCCCCAGCGCAAGGTGCACCTGTGTAATGATCATGCCGTTTAATCAGCTTCTTGATATTCCATACCTGTCAGAATTTTTCCTTTGAGAACACATTTGTGCACAATTTGAGAGAAGCTTTGTGCATGTTGCATGTGTTCAGTGTATATAACACAGTTACATTGATAAAGATACAATTTCAGTCAGGCTAGTCTTAATGACGATGAGCATCTAAGCATATTAATTTAATTGCATGATCATTAACAATCTGACTGCTTCAGCTGAGAATTCCTTCCTCTATTTTACATTACATGTTCAGTTTCAGATTGTGCTGCACAATGTATGCCCACATCAATTTGACATGAACACATGGCTACACATGACACTAAAATGCTGAAGTATTAGTCTTTAGAAAAGCAGCTTCTTTAAATTGTTTATCAATTTACTGAGACATTTTGTTTACTACAATTCACCTAAGAATACTGTACATTGCATACATACAAGTCAAGAGAAACAGGAAAGGTTTCTGGATACGAAAACAAGACTAGTCAACATTACAGTATGGTTTGAATGAGATGAGACTAGTCTAACTGATCAGTCTATGACAATGACGTTGTCTGCCTGCATGTTGGACTCCAGAACCTGAACTATTTGGGCAGCCGACGGGCGTTTCTGTGGATTCTCCTCCGTGCAGAGCCAGAAGAGCTCCACCATTCTCTGGTAGGCTCCCCCAAGACTCTCAGAGTCCAGCGCTGGTCGGGTGCCCAACCTCTCATAGTAGGCATCCTCATCAAAGTCATCCTCGTCCATTGAGACATCTAAAAAGAGAAGTAATTTTACAATAAACTTTTATATCTAAGCAATCATTGAGCAAGTGATATTGTTTGACAAACAGTGACAAATCTCAGATCTACGTAAGGGAAATAGCCTTTTAAAAAGAGCTCTAGATTCAAATCCAGAGTATGAGAACTCTCCTTACCCTCCTCCTCACTGTTCTCAATCTCCAAGTGAGGCATGGCCAGAGTCATCATCTCCCACAGGGTCAGTCCGTAGGCAAAGATGTCTGCCTTGTCCGTGATCACGCCTCCCTCTTCCAGAGCCTCCTTGGGCTTCCATGGCTCAGTGCCAACGTACTCTGCTTTGGGGTTACTCACTGAGAGAGGCAGAAACAGGAATAGGTTTAAACACGTTATACAGTGATTGAAGCCAGGGTTTTTAGGCATAGTGGGAGTTCTTACATTTGACCAACAGTTTATTTGTGGTTCTCAGAAAATCCCAAAATAGAATGTAAAGATCTTAAAGTTGGGAACATGTTTAAGAAACTATTGAAGAATAAAGAGGAATGTATTTGCTTTGAAGCCTAAGTAACAGAAATGGAGATATTGTAAACATTTTTTATCCCCTTTCCTTGCCAGTGTTAACATCTCTTAACTATAATTAATCACACATTGCTCAAAGCATTTACAAGCAAGCTGCATGAAAGGGTGAAACTATTACCAATTTTAGTCTATATAAAATGATTAATGTGCATTAAACAAAGTTCTAGCTCTTCTGCATTTGGTTTGAGGTAAACTAAACTCTTATTGCATTTTACTTGACACCCGGAATGAGTCACTTTTGCCTAGGCCTGAAGCCTATTTCTGAAATACAAGAATACATAAACTTGTATTGATTGTGCCCTTTTCATTGAGAGGTTCCATGACCTCATGAAAACAGGCATTGTTTACATGGCAAACCACCTGTACATTGTTACTCTATACCCCTCCCTACAGCATCACTACCATGAATTTCCAGGCTGTGTTTATGAGAAAGCCCTTGGCATTCGTTCCATTAGGCTCATGACATGAGTGCGTGCAACATTGTGAAAATCATCTACAGGCTACTTTGCAGGAACAACAGAAGTTTGAGTCCTAAACCAGGCTAGTAGGAATGTACTTTGTTAAAGTCTAATCAGTGTTTACACCAGACTAATTTCTCAGGTTCACACTAACAGTGAAAAAGGCAGGTTGTCTGACAACATGGGGAAACGAGGCCTAACGACCAAAATACCAAGTAATGCCTATTTTCCACAGTGTTTAATTGGATGTATTCAGCTCAGATGGTGACATCTACCTTTCATATTCTCATCCAACTGCAAGGAGACTCCCACATCGCAGATTTTGACAGTCTCAAAGTCACCCTTGATGACAACATTGCAAGACTTCATGTCGCCATGTAATAGCTTCTTCTCGTTGTGAAGGTACTGGAGAAAGTGGAAATACATTTCAGTGTTTCCTTCCTATACTTCTAACAATTGTACAGTCATGTGTTTGACTCACATTAAAAGATGGAATAACATGAAGCATCTGGGAACAATGAGAGGGAAAGAGAAAACAGGAACATTGATATTTAAGGGGATTTTCATGGTGGCTTTTAAAGTTTATTTGGTCATAGCTAGGCAATGAATTAAAGAGCTCTACACTCAGCAGTGACACTTAAAAAAACACCCCCTCAGGGGATTACAGAACATTTGAAATCGTGAACCTCAAATTGTTTTTGTAATAACACCAATAGAAGAGAAACTCAAAGACCCTTCACCACATGTCTGTATTCACATCAGAGGAGGATTGACTTGGGGAAAAGACCCTTCACCACATGTCTGTATTCACATCAGAGGAGGATTGACTTGGGGAAAAGACCCTTCACCACATGTCTGTATTCACATCAGAGGAGGATTGACTTGGGGAAAAGACCCTTCACCACATGTCTGTATTCACATCAGAGGAGGATTGACTTGGGGGAAATGTATAAAAACAATCTTCAATTACATTTGCTTACATTACATTTGCCGACTTCCCCAAAGCATGAGAAATGAATAAAGGCCATCCATATCAATTAGCCGATCTGTATAATCACATCAAAGCCTATACAGTTTACAGTACTCCTGGTATTACAGCTTTCTGTGTACATGCACGCTCAATTACCCACCCCTTCCAGACCTAGACCAGGTGTAAACTGGGTTCAAAAGATGAGTACGAGGTTACCTGTAGGCCACGCGCCACATGCAAGGCCACTTTCTCAATGGTGGCAGCTGAATAAGCCTTCAGGCCCTCCTCTCTTCGCCACTCTATCAGGTCATTCAGGGACTTCTCCCCACCATACTCCATGGCCAGGCACTTAGAGCCATCATTGGCAGTGGTGAAGGCACGGAATCCTGTCAAATCATATGGCTGTTAATACAGATATCAAGAACCAAATATTGCATGGACTGGGATTTGTTCAACACAATCTTTATAATATGTACAAGTACGGTAGCCCTTTTCATGTAGAGTATAGGTCATTACACTTATAAAATAAATAAATAAATACAACATTTTCATTCTTACCAACAATGTTTGGGTGCTGCAGGCCTTTCAGGATATTTGCCTCGTCACAGAGTCGTCTCTGGTAGACACCCACCTGCTTTGAGGCACATTTGTTGTTGATCTTTTTGACAGCCCATGGAGACAGGTTCAGTTTACCAACTCTAAAAAAACGAGCACATGGGAACATGGTCATAACTCGTGACACATCAAAACCATTGGTGACATTGAAGAAGCTAAACAAAACAAACCTGTTCATGAGATACACATTCACCCCAGTTCCACATCCCAGTTTCTTCATGAAAGGGGAGGCAGGGATGGTTATGGGAGTTCTAGGACTGGCAGAGCTACCAGAGAGAAGGATCTTCACCCTGTCTGGTTTGCAGGGCGTCTTGAATCCATTCACATCACTGGCAATAGTGGAATCCATTATTTCCTAGATCTGTGAATAGAGATGTGACAGATGTAAAATAATTGTTCAATGCTAGCACAGCTGACTGGCTAGCTAACGTATTATCTAAGGCTAGGCCACTGATCTAGGCGAACTTTTTCCCATTCATAGACGGTAATGCCTTAATGCCTTAACAGTAAGTTACATATCGGCTAGGCTAACTTCAACAACCGTCAGTGATCTAACGTTATCGCAGGGACCCAAAGTTAGCGATCATGCTAATTTACTCAAACGTACGATTATGATCGTTTTATGTAACTAAAGCATAATGGGATAAATTCACTCATTATTATTTCTTACCAATTTCTGTCTTGTAGCTAGCTATGTCTTCATCACAAAACCTGCAGAAAACGCGCCCAGCCTTCGTTCAAAAATGGATTACGTAGGTCAAGTACAGGCGCGCTAGAAGGACAAACGGCACGTCTGTCAAATGAAAAAGCGTTTTAAAATATGTAATGAAAAGGGAAAGCGGATGCCTAGTCAGTTGCACAATTGAATGTATTCAACCGAAATGTGTGTTCCGCATTTGTAACCCACCCCCTCTGAATATGTAGCCCATAGATATATACAGTGATTGAGCCATAGGAGGGTGTTAGCACCTTAATTGCTCCGTTCCAGCCATTATTATGAGCCGTCCTCCCCTCAGCAGCCTACACTGCTCAGATTGAGCCCACCAACTATTTGAAATACAGGTCAGTGGCATGGACACACTGGTGTATAATATAATGTCATGATGTAGCTAATGGTGCTTCTGGTTTGATATATATATATATATATATGCAAGTAAAATACATGTATTACACCAGCAGAGGGCAGGCATAGGAGCTAAATAGAGAGGTATGTTGTTTGTGTGGACCTTCAGTCTATGTGGATGGTGGGTACATGTAGATGCACCAACGTGCTTTAACCTACATTAAACATCTTACAAACGTATAGTGCATGTCATGACCACAGGTTATAAATAGGTAGATGTGACCAGCAGTGGTGTGTTGAGCAAGGAGGATGGCCCTGTGGTACCATAATATATCAGATTCCAAATCAATGAAGGCCTACTGTAGTGCACTGAAATGTGAGATTCATGCAGAGCCAACTTGTCAAACCCATGTTGTTTATCTCTCTTATAAACAACAATTATGTTCAATGCATGTGTGTATTTTTCTTGACTGATATGGTGTGTGTTCTAAGGGGAGAAAAGATAGCTTTGGGTATGCAAATATTCTGCACTCTCTCACAGACTGTTTACGCAAGTTTTTAAAAAGTTTATTTATCTTACATTTTCATGTTTGGGGCCCAAACCCTGGACTCTAGTGGCAGAACAGATATCCAGATTTTCTGCAGATCAAGGGACAAATCCCCTGTTTAATTTGTTATTTAACCAGCCACATTTGAGCAGATGTCTGCTGCAGCCTGCATGTGTGTCTGAAATGATCCCAAGCACAGTTGAGGCACACGTGTCTTACCCAATTTCTCCACATGTGCATAGCTACACGACATCCCCATAGCAATGGGCAGACCATGCCCCATCCATACTGCCCTTCCAGGTGGTACTGCATGCTGTTTAATCACTGGTGGGAACCATTTCAATACCCTAGTTGTTTCCCCTCTTTCATTCAGCACTATATTGTAGAAACATAGTTTAATATGAAGACAGTGCATTGTTGCTACATGTTTTGGTTGTTTTTATAGACATATGTGTTCCTTGGTCAAACCTCAGTGTGGGCTCTGGAGGGGAAGAAAGAGCTGTCCTCAGCTCTGCTCAAATTGGGTGGAATTGGGGAAATCCACAATTTAATCACTTCATGCATGTTTTCAATGTCAAATGTTGTTCTGTATACATGGTTTATTTGTCCATGGTTTTACTTGAATAATCAACTGCATTTTGACAATTTCTTGCTTATTGTTTAACTTTAATTTGGATCATATCCAGTGTGCATGTGTTAATCCATTCTGTATATGGACATGTCAACAGAATGTGCATGTTCCAACAGCAGCTTCATCTGAACATTCAGACACAGGAGATGGAAGACTGTTCAGGAAATCCAGGCCAAAGGCCACCGATAACTCTTGCTACTTTACAATAGCAAACAGCGGCTGTCAAATCTTTCTTATAGAGTTGATCCTGTCCAGAATACTCATGGGAATATGGGGGAGTTCTGGAGGGCTCTGGGGTAAGCAGTTCGAAGTGCAGCCTTGGAACATACTCATTTTTTAAAGTTACACGTCAAGTAGTGCTGATTGCTGGAACTGCCCTTTCTGTCTGAGTTATGTGATGTGAGCCTGCTCTGAACAATGTGGTTTCTTTCCATAAATTAACTGAAGAGATATAGTTGTTGAGCCCACTACCCCTTGCACAAAATCACTGTAAATAGATTCACAGATTGTCATTTCAAATCCTCATACAGAGCTGACTCAATGAAACAGTCATGGATGTTGATGCCAGAGAGGCCTTGTGGGTACAATAGAGGATAAGAGTCAAATGGTTCCTTTGTCCATCTGTGAATTCCACTGAAATATCCCTTAACAAATATTGTCCTCATGTCATACCTCAAATAAACGGTGTTGTTTGTCTGTGTTTGGCATAAAACTGAGGGTAGAAAATAGATTGATACAGTTCCAGATGCTAAAGACTCCCACAATCAGAGAGTAAGAACCTCGGTGTACCAAAGACCCAAACATTTGATATGATAAAATGAATAAGTGCTATTACCTGCATACCAAAAAATATTTAACATTTAAAAATAAAAAATAAAAAATAAAAAAAATCCCCCAATAAAAGTTCAAACATGTTGATTAAACGCATCTTCCCCTCACTCGTGATTCAAGGTCTTTGTTCTCGGTAGGCAACCCTAGTCCTGGAGTGCCGCAGTTTGGGAAACCCTACTGTAGCTATAGTATGGGATAGGATTACTTCGCTTTCTACTGAATTGCCTCTAACCTCATTTTAATAAAAATAAATGTCCACACAAACAAATGAATACCATTTTATTCTTTCAACAGTACATTATCTTTTTTTTTATCAGCAAGAAATATCAAGTTTCAAAGTATTATCTAATGAACATATGACATATTGTCACATATTCACTGTATTCATTTCAAATTACATGAAAAAAGACTATACTATGGTATAAATACTATAGTATTCACTGTAGTGTTTTGCAGACTTTACTGTAATATTCACTGTAGTATTTACTGTGGTATACTGTATATTTACAGTTAACTATGGTATAATTATTGTAGTAAAATAAAACTAGTGTATATACTACAGTTTTTAATGTAGTGTTTTTTAAGAGATTACTGTAGTACTTACTATAGTGTTTTTGTTTTATTATATTTGACATAAGTGGAGGCTTTGTCCTTGAGGAAATCTACTGGACAAGTACTAAAAAGATCACGTTTTCAATGATCTGTATGTAGTTGAGACTGGGGTCTAAACAGATAATTCAGCACTTCTGCTCTTTTCTATAATCTGTGGGTAACACAATATATGGTCTATACTTGGCATGTAGGTTTCTAACTTATGGGTGTAACAAATTGGAATATGGGGAGGGGAATGTTTTCCACTAGTTACCATGCCCACAAAGTATAAATTGGCATAAAAAATGTATGATTTTTTTTGTTGATTCTTCATCTAAATTTAAGGTAGGTATAAGGTTAGCAGTGTGTTTAAGGTTAGGGTTAAAGTTACGGTTAGGTTTAAAATCACATTTTAAGAAGATAAATTGTAGAAATTGGCGGGGCTTAAAAGACTATGCGGCTTTGGTAACTAGTGACAACCGAGGGGAATGGGCAGGGTATATGCTAATTAAATATTGTAGTGTTTTTGCGGACAATACTGTTGTAATTACTACAGTGTTTTCTTTGCAGATAATACTGTAGTATTTACTATAGTATTCTACGGTATATTCCAACGTTCTCTAGTAAGTACTACCACACATGATCGAGGGATGCTACAGTGTGTAGTATAGTATTTTACAGTATTACAGTTTACTGCAGAATTTTATAGTAAGTGCTGTAGTATTCTATAGTAAACTGTAGTATTTTTTTCATGTGGGCCGGGTGTTATGACCAGCACAATCGATAAACAGATAATTACACTCCTCAAAAGTCCTTATTAAATCTTGTCCAATAAAAGTGTTGGTTAGAGTTACAGGGGTACCATGGTATAATAAATCAATCAATCTCGACTTCACATACTGTGGCAATTATAGCATCCTAGTATTTGATAGTATGTTCCTAAAGTGGGAACTTGGGTTTGTGGTCCCTGTTATACAAATCAAAATTGTGTGCAGGCTGCTCCCTTGTACTTGAAAAGGCATTGCATGACTGATGAATTTACAGAACAGTTGAAGATCCATGCAACAATTACCTCTATGTTCACAGACTAACTGCACCCTAGTTGAATATTTGAGAGTGGATTATAATAGTAATGATCACATACTGCAGGAATATGTATTTCTACAAAACCAGAATAATTTCTTTCTATGAAAATAATTCTGAAGAATTCCAATAGAAAATATTTGTTATAGTTTCTTTCCCAAGAGGGAAGCATTATCAATCTGAATGAAAATATACAAAGAGGGTAAGGTGTTATCTTTGACAGTTGTCACATACACCAGATAGGTGCAGTGAAATGTGTTGTTTTACAGGATCAGCAATAGTAGTATGGCTCCCCTGGAGCAAATTAGGGTCAAGTGCCTTGCTCAAGGGAACATCTACAGATTTTTCACCTTGTCGGCTCAGGTATTCGAACCAGAAAACTCTATAGCACTGGAGGCTGGTGGGAGGAGCTATGGGCTCATTGTAATGGCTGGAATGTTATAAAGGAATGGAGTCAAAAATGTGGTTTCCATATGTTTGACGTCTTCGATACTGCTCCATTTATTCCATTCCAACCATCCCGTCCTCTTATAGCTCCTCCCACCAACCTCCACTGCTCTATAGCACTCTATAACACCTCAATAGCACTTGTCTGAATATGAACCTCAGTGGATGAAAGTGAGGACCATGTCTAAAGGGGAGCTGCTTCAACGCTTCAAATGAAAAACTGAGAGATAGTCCAGATTTATGTGTCTCAGTGTATATCAAACCTAGTCCTCAGGACCTCAGCACATATCTTTGCTTATCCCAAAGCAATATTTGTCTAGGTTCATCTACAGAAATCTATGATAAAAGATATCATGCTCATGGAAACACTTGATTTACATTTGAAAGTGTATTGCGTCAGCGGTTGGTTTCGCTTATTTCACACAATAATCTATATTTCCCTGTTTCCTTTCCTGTGATAAACCTCAAGTCGTTGCATGTTTTACCATTTCATAAAAATGTTCCCAAAATATAAAAAAGCCATCTAGGGCTGTAATTTGTCTTACTTTAGTCCTGGTTTCCATACATAAACCAACCGTTAGTCTCCAAACCGCCCCTGCAATTGTCGATGAAGAAAGAGGCATTTTTGGCTGCACTCTAACATAATCAAAATTAGCCAGTTGAAGGGAGAAGAATGAAAGAGAGAGAGAGAGAGAGACTCTAAGTCATGATGATAAAAAAACAATGCTTGCTTCCACAGACAGAAATGTTGAAATCGACAGACACAAACCAATCAATCGTACTGGGGCCAAGCCATACACCTATTTCAAATGGCATTAGTTCCCTTTATTTTCTTTGTAATCGCGTCATCTGTCAACAATTGGACAAACATTTGTGACTGACCATTTTTTAAGTTGTACCTTTATAGGCACTGAATCTAGTTCAGTTAAACCTGCTTTACTTGAACAAAGTCGGCCATGAGGCCCTAAAGGGGTCTGAAGTCAAATCAGTTGCCCACAGCAGTGAGTAGGTGTAGGGCGTCAGAACGCAGCCCCTCTGCTCTAACTCACGCTGCCTGTCATCTGCAATTTAACTCTGCAGTTTAGAACTGAACTCAGTGGGAGTTAAAATGGTAGGTGTTAGGTGTTGCATGTCACCCCCGCATCCTCCACGTGCCCACAGTTAGTCTTGCCCCAGCCTGAGAACTTGCACTGGTGGATGGTGTCCTCATTCCCAACACAGGCCACATCATCCATCCAGATGAGCCCAGTACCTGTAGAAATAGACAGGGCAATATATTAGAGAGAGAGAGAGATAGAAAGAGAGAGAGGAAACACTTTAGTCAAGATTTACCTGACAATGCAGGTCACTCCAGTACTTACAGAAACATATGATTTTCAACTGAGATTATAAAGGAGGGATTTAGAGGATTTTTTCTAAGACATTTTTCATATTTTTTATTTCACCTTTATTTATTTAACCAGGTAGGCCAGTTGAGAACAAGTTTTCATTTACAACTGCAACCTGGCCAAGATAAAGCAAAGCAGTGCGACAAAATCAAACAACACAGAGTTACACATAAACAAATGTACAGTTAATAACACAATAGAAAGAATCTTTGTACAGTGTGTGCAAGTGTAGAAGAGTAGGGAGGTAGGCAATAAATAGGCCATAGAGGCAAAATAATTTCAATTTAGAATTAGTACTGGAGTGATAGATGTGCAGATGATGATGTGCAAGTAGAGATACTGGGGTGCAAAACAGCAAGCGGGTAAGTAATAATATGGGGGTGAGGTAGTTGGGTGTGCTATTTACAGATTGGCTATGTACAGTGATCGGTTAGCTGCTCTGATAGCTGATGTTAAAAAGAGAGTTGCATGGGGCCAGCCAAGTATCAGGCTCTGATGTTCTATTCTTTCTCTCAAATCACAGCCTTTATCTGAAGTGAAGAGACTGTGATAGCAGAGTCTAGTCTGGCCATACTCAGGCTCCTCTCCTAGCCCCTCAGTCTGCTGAGTAATTCATCACACGAGTCTCCTCTGAGAGCTCTTGGAAGCATTAATGTGAGGCAGATATCTGGCAGAGGGATGAGAGCACGCCGTCTCCACAAACACAGAGGTTCTGGAGACTGGCGTCTCCCGTCCACAGGCATCAGCTAGGGTAGCTAAGCACCACCAGAGGGGACCTCTGGCATGGAACCTCTGTCTGAAACTGGGGTTTATTGTTGTATCAATTACATTGAAGACAGAGCTGGGAGGCCGACAAACAAACATGACAACACCCCCCAGCGCCTGCTTCTTGATCCAAATTAAAATGATTTCAAGACCCAGTCAAGATCTCCGGGATGGCTTAATGAATTGTTGCTGTCTGAAGAATGATGTGCAAAATGAATATACAATGTATAAAAGCACCTTAGGAATTCCAGTGTTCATGATGAGTTTGGAGTTACAATGGTAGACTTGGGACAATGATTCATCATGCGCTTTGAGAAGAAAGGTCACGTCATCAATCAGTATGTAAATCTGATGGGAATGCATTTGTGTGCTTGAGGGCTGGATGCTTTTACACTCTGTCTATTGTTCTACCACTGTGCTCTTTTTGGGATCTAAATTATTTTACTTGCTAAATAAGCAGGTTTGAGAAGTTCACTAACATAATTCAAAGACATAGGATCTTAAATATATGCCTAACATAACCCAACTTGGTTTGATCTATAACAACAAGGTCTAATATACATGCAAGAAAACCACACAGATAAACAGTATATCAAACCAATCCACATAATATATGTTTTTAAGATGCAATATGTCATATGAATGTCTCTGTCCCAACAAAGGTTCCCACAAAGTTACATTAGCATAAGCATGTCTGTCTTACTCCACATTTGAATCAGATTTCATCAGGGTTATATTTGAATGCTGACAAAATAACAAGCTCAAAAAGCACAATATGGTTTTTATAAACCTGAATCAGACGTTCATTTATTTTACTCTATGATGAGAGTTTACAGATATGCATGAGGGCTTCCTTCCATAGACCAATCAGAGGCTGTGCACGGGGTGAGAGGATTCATAGGCAGACTTGATGAAAGACTATTAGAGGCCAATATAACATCAATATATCCTGCTCTAGTTGGAGCCAGCAGACTAGACCATCAAACTATTTAACGTCAGAGCTGGTCTGATATAGTGTACAAATAGAAGTCTGTAATGAGAATTCTTTGTGTTGTTTGGTAGTAATGTCTCAATTTCAGCAATGTTATCTATCATTGTGTGTCTTGGCTCCAAAGAAGTAGTATCCCTAATGTTCAAATGAGTCCTGTCCCTCTCATGTTTAAGAACAGGATGTGTAAGTAAATATCATACCATATTGTTTTCCATATACTTTATGACCAACGGTATTGTTGAGGACAGACCACAATCACGAAGGCCTGGCCTATTGTCTATCTACTCTATCCTTTTGTTCACAGAAACATTTTGAACTTTAGGTGTGAGCAATATTTTCCCTTTGAATGTTGGCGAACACAGTGTGTATGATCAGAGTTCTGCTCAAAGGTCTTTCTACCACATTTAGCACCATAAAGTGCTAACGTGCCGACTCCAAGTCATAGCACAACCAACTACATTACATTGAATAACTGAAACATCTTGAGTGCAGCATGAATATGAAGCAAACTTGAAAAGAAAACATAGCCTCACAAATGGGGTCTATGAAAGACACATTTACAATTGTTTCATTCGTCCTCAAATAACATACGCCCTCAAAAGCCAATGTGAATTATAATACATTTTAAAGCATGGCTCTTGGAATAAGTATTCCCAGAAACAAATAATATTAATACACCACAATATGTTGATTGGACCTAACAGAGGTGTGTGTGTGTGTGTGTGTGTGTGTGTGTGTGTGTGTGTGTGTGTGTGTGTGTGTGTGTGTGTGTGTGTGTGTGTGTGTGTGTGTGTGTGTGTGTGTGTGTGTGTGTGTGTGTGTGTGTGTGTGTGTGATGTAATGGTAGTTGTTGAAAAAAGGTCATAGAGGAAACAGATATTACCACTGGGACTTTTTTGATGGCATCTGGCTCCTATGATTTTTCCATATAAACTTATATGAATCTCAGTAGTATTCTACTGCTGTGTGCACTAATACCCACCATAAAAAAGTATAATTACAAAAACAAATGATAAAAATCATAATCCAACACCCTGAAACACATTTATCACAGTCTGTACTGTAGTTAGTTACTAACTAGATGGAGATAAACTGCAAAGTGGCTTCCCAGCTAGCACATAATGTTCTGAGAACCATATGTTTCTTAGAGCTTGGTGAGAGTGTGGTTGTCCTATGCAAAATAACCATACAACCTTCCCACAATGTTCTGGGAATTGTGCAGGATAGTTGTTTGGCTTTGGAACATTTAAGGAACTTGACAAAATACTGTTATTTTCTTGGTATTTCATTACGTTAACAGAACGTTTCCGAAAAGTTCAAACATGTTTATATTGGATTACATTACAGTTCTATGAATGTTCTCCAACTGGCTTGACATTGGGAATGTTCTCAAATAGTTCAGAGAACATTAAGAAACAACATTCTCCTGTGGGAATTTCAATATTTTAAGCATAACGTTTCCACCAGGTTTCCTCGTGGTTCTATTTAAAGTAATGTTCCGTTCTCAATTTGTTCTGAGAACGTTAAGAAACAACGTTCTTCAAATGGGAATTTCAGTATTTAGCATAATGTTTTCTGTCAGTTTTCTCATGGTTCTATTTAAAGTAATGTTCTCAGAACATGAAAAAAACTTTCTGTAAAATGTAAAAACCACAAGAAAACATTAGTAACGTTCAAAGAACGTTCTAAGAATGTTATTTAAAAACATATACATTCCTTTCTCAGCATCAACAAAACTCTCTCTATTCTCTATCTTGTTAAGTGTGTTCAGGTCCACTAAATGACCCTGATCTGAATGAGAGCTTGTTTCCTATGAAATGGGGTCTGTTTGAATAGACTAAAATGAATTGCTTTGTAGGAGTAAAAAAAACATGACATGCTAGCCAGGGGTTGGAACCGTTTCTGGGAACAGAACAGAAAACCTGAAAAGAACAAAAACATTTGATGAACAGAATCAGAAATGGGAAGGAAAGTGATCTATACTGTTCCGGAACAGAACCATTATTTTAAAAGCATGGTAACTAGTTAATGACATTGTTTTAGATTCCAGACATATTGTTTTTGTCCCACAAATAACGTAACAAGGTGCCTATGCCAAAGCCCTCACGCTGTCACTTAGAAACTTAGTCCAGTGTCTGCCTGCTAGCTGAAAATATTGGCCAGTACCTGTGTGTGTAGGCAACGTGCCCCCCCCCCCCCCCCCCCTCCGAAGCCTAAGCTACTGTTGTAACGGCTGTCCTCTTCGTCTGAGGAGGAGTAGGAGGGATCGGACCAATATGCAGCGTGGTAAGTGTCCATGTTCATATTTATTAAATTCAGAACAAAATAAGACCAAAATAACAAAAAATAGACCAACACGAAACAGTTCTGTCTGGTGCAAACACAGAGACAGAAAACAACTACCCACAACTCAAGGGCGAAACCAGGCTGCCTAAGTATGGTTCTCAATCAGAGACAACGATTGACAGCTGCCTCTGATTGGGAACCATACCAGGCCAAACACAGAAATACAAACCTAGAGCAAAAACATAGAATACCCACCCACATCACACCCTGACCAAACTAAAAATAGAAACATACAAAGCAATCTACGGTCAGGGCGTGACAACTGTAGCCTACTGAATTTACAAGCGTGATTCAGAAATTAGGGAGAGATGTTTAATTGGAGAAGAATGGATGACCTTTTCCAATGCTAGTTACGGGCATTATAGTTATCACGTTTCACCTTGGATTTATTAACTGTTTTAAATTCTGGTGCCTCTCTGCACACACAAGTCAGTTAGCTAGCTAGCTCTCGGAAGTTCAAAGACATACAAAGTTCCTCCATAGAAGCCTCTCCTCCGTAGGCCTAATTCAGATAATGCATGTCATAACAAGATGCCCAGCACTTCAAGCCAAGCCTCCTCCTCCACTCTCTCGCTCTCTCCCCACCTGCAAAATTTCAGTCGTATCTCGCTCACTACACATGGTGGTCCATTGTGCATGTAAACAACTATAGCTTAGACAGCTGATAGCACCCAGGCACTATCGGCTGCTTAGGCTAAAATAACTATAGCTTGCCCGCTCCATAGCAAGCTGCACTATCTGCACTGATTGGTGAAGTAATTTAATCTCGAGCTAATGTAATAAAAATAAAAAATGATTTCAGAGGTTTAAAAAGGAACCGAAAGAACGATATAAACAGGTACTTTTTTGGCATTCGAACCAGTTCAAAACTTTATTTTGCAGGTCGGAACAGTGGAACACAACAAAAAGAAAAATGGTTTTGTTCAGAATGAAACTATGGGAAAATAATTTATGTTGCAACTCCTGATGCTAGCTCCATCCTGGTGGCACAGTGAGCTAATTCCATGGTTAGAGAACAGAAGATCAAAGGTTTGAATCTCACTGATGCCATGCCACAATAATAAAGACATTTTTTTGCATGATTAATGCCTAAGCAAATTAATTTTCTTGTGTCCTGTGTTTGGAGTTCAAAACAGTCAACCCAAACTAATCTAGCAATGTTATAAAGTCTTATTGAAACATTCAGTGACAGTTTAAGGAAGTTATTAAAAAACCTCAAAGTAACCTATCTTGTCCAATCTCAGAACGTTAATAAAACCTCAGAGGAAAACTTTCAGGGGACCATAGTAAAACGTTATCAGAACCTCCCTGCAACCTAAAAATGTACGTTCCAGGAACAGGCAACATATTTACATCTGTTCTCAGAACGTTTAAACACCTTCAGTTTTACCGTTCAGGAAATGTATGGCTTCGTTCTCAGAACTAATGGGAAACCAAAAATCTAAATAATTTTAGACCCAAAATCTAAATCATTTTTGACCCAAGCCACCCCGTGTACCCGGACTTTGAACTACTCCCCTCTGGATGCAGAGATAGGGCACCCCTCGGCAGGAAAAACAAAGCAAATCATTTGTGCCAGGTGTGATATCCCTCCGAAATTGCTCGGGCTAATGTTCCTATCGACTCAGTAAGGCCAGCAGGCTAGTTTATTTTTATTGGTATGTACTGTAATTGTTATGAAAGTTGTATTGTCAATTTGTTTTGTACTTAAACGCCACTTTAAACGTGTACATGACACTGCAACAAAATTTCCCCATGAGGACAATGAAGTCAGTAAAGTGAAGTAAAGCTCAACTTACATTCCCACAACTTCAAAGGAACCAAATGTGCTAGCTGGGTTACCTTGTCCAAACCGGCCTGTTTTATGGATCTCGAAGGCCCCTGTGTAGCCAAGCATCCTGCAGACCACGTCACCGTCCTTCTTGTCCCAGACGTCGTCACACACCGTTCCCCAGCGCCTCTCATGGAACACCTCCACTCTCCCCTCGTGAGGGCCTGATCCATTCACCAGTCTCACCAGTGTCTCGTCCACTGAAACACACACACACACACACACACACACACACACACACACACACACACACACACACACACACACACACACACACACACACACACACACACACACACACACACACACACACACACACACACACACACACACACACACACACACACACACACACACACACCAGGAGAGAGAGACATGGCTGGTGGTTAGACAAGGGATGATGAGGGGTTCATAGACCACAGATAAGGTTGAGATGGCTTGACTCAGTGTATTAGTTTTGTGCATTATTTTTTGTTTGTAGACATCTTTCACCACACATAGGTTTAATCACCAAAACACAACATAATTACATCTTGTACATTGTTTTGGTGGAATTTCCTCAAGTATGTTGTACATTTTCACAACTGTTAGTACAAAACTCAAAAAGCACTTGTTTCAAAACTTTAAGCACATTTTCAATTGATTAAGTATAACACACAAAATCATACAGTCACTTTTTCACCAAACTTAATCAGTGTTTCATCTAGAAATACATGTTTCATATTGCAATACATGTTCATATAAAGTACTTGCCATTCACAATGCAATTCTCACATTACTTTTGATATGATTCTTTTCTCTTTTGTTAAAGAGTACTATTACTTGTACTATTACTTAACCTAATTGCTCTTAATTGAGGATCACCTAACCGTTTGGTAAACCTGTAGATTTAACATGCCAACTGGCTTGTCTAGTACAGATTATGAGAACTACATCATGAAAATGTATGTCTGTAAATTAGAAACATAAATATTATATATTGTATACTCAAAAGTATTGCTATGATGATGACTAATATGATTTAAATTCACAGTATATTGAAAAAAAAAATCTGAGAGATGTACTGTATGTAACTAATCAAATTCAAGTGCATTGGTTGTGTACACAGATTAGCAGATGTTACAGCAGGTGCAGTGACATGCTTATGTTTCTAGTTCCTACAGTGCAGTAATACAATATCAATACAATACATTACCAACACGCAAACAATCCAGAAAGTCCCACCCCCACAGTAAACATGTATCCAAAATTAAAACTGTACATTGAGAAGATATCATTATGTTGTGTTTTGGTGATTGAACCAATGTATTCATTATATTTCACATTAAACGTATATTTGGTGAGAGATGTCTACAAACAAAAAGAATGCACAATGAAAGGTTTTGAATGTAAGACTGGCTGTGTTACAAGTGTTACCAGTTTGGAGTTTAGAAAATTCAACACATACTTGTGAACATAGTACCAAAGCAAAAAATAAATAAAACGGTAGTTCTTTTAACAACCAATTAATTGTCCTTGAATGTAGTATACTACAGTCTTGTAAATTACAGTACATTCCACTGTTTTCACATGAAGTATTACACTAGCACTACCCATTAAAAATGACTAAACATCACATTTCCATCATTTCTATCCCATGTGTGATCAAAGGTGTGATCATTGAAGGCATCTTTCAAATGTAATCAAAACAAAATAAATGAAAGAAAGAAAATTTGTTTAGCAGGCAGTAATTTGAGCCGTGTCTTGATCATTTGTCCATAGGTTTTCATCAAAGCCACAGAAAAATATCCTCATTGTTCATGCACGTGGGAAAAAAATTGCGAATCTAAGCCTAACATAGGTCTGGATGGAAATCATTGTATGCCTCATCCATGGCCTGAAGGTGGGTGGTTCGCTGATGAGGATGGCAATAAATTGTGAAGCATTTTGTCTGTAATGTCATTTTCGTCATGTGTCGGACCCCAGTAAGACTAGCTGTCACCACTGACGTCAGCTAATGGGTATCCAAATATACATATACAAAAATATCATCCACCTGTATTGTAATCGTGTATTGTATTTTACAGTATTGCATTGTGGGGATTGTCGTGTTGTGCGTGAGCAAACGTGACTGGATGGCCAGCACCACAGTATTGTACTTACGTACAGTATGTATAGTAGTGATCCTGTACGTGGTTCAGTTCATAAGAGCATGGCACTAGCTAATTTCCTATAATTCTAACCATATTTACCATGGCTTGGTTTCATTTGAAGCATATTTTATACGTCTCTTGTTTGTATAAATTGCAAAGACATTGGCAACTCTGTATTTGTAGTCAACTTTGTTCTGGAGTTATCGGCGGTCACAGAGAGACGGATAAATCATGTGATTGTATGATTAGTGGAGATAGCATTTAACGATGAGCTTTTAATGATTTATTTAACTTTTATTTAACTAGGCAAATCAGTTAAGAACAAATTCTTATTTACAATGACGGCCTACCCCGGCCAAACCCTAACCCAGACCACGCTGGGCCAATTGTTCACCGCCCTATGGGACTCCAAATCACGGCCAGTTGTGATACAACCTGGAATCGAACCAGGGTCTGTTGTGACGCCTCTAGCACTGAGATGCAGTGTCTTAGACCGCTGTGATACAGCCTGGAATGGAACCAGGGTGTCTGTAGTGACACCTCTAGCACTGAGATGTAGTGTCTTAGACCGCTGTGATACAGCCTGGAATGGAACCAGGGTGTCTGTAGTGACACCTCTAGCACTGAGATGTAGTGTCTTAGACCGCTGTGATACAGCCTGGAATGGAACCAGGGTGTCTGTAGTGACACCTCTAGCACTGAGATGTAGTGTCTTAGACCGCTGTGATACAGCCTGGAATGGAACCAGGGTGTCTGTAGTGACACCTCTAGCACTGAGATGTAGTGTCTTAGACCGCTGTGATACAGCCTGGAATGGAACCAGGGTGTCTGTAGTGACACCTCTAGCACTGAGATGCAGTGTCTTAGACCGCTGTGATACGGCCTGGAATGGAACCAGGGTGTCTGTAGTGACACCTCTAGCACTGAGATGTAGTGTCTTAGACCGCTGTGATACAGCCTGGAATGGAACCAGGGTGTCTGTAGTGACACCTCTAGCACTGAGATGTAGTGTCTTAGACCGCTGTGATACAGCCTGGAATGGAACCAGGGTGTCTGTAGTGACACCTCTAGCACTGAGATGTAGTGTCTTAGACCGCTGTGATACAGCCTGGAATGGAACCAGGGTGTCTGTAGTGACACCTCTAGCACTGAGATGTAGTGTTTTAGACCGCTGTGATACAGCCTGGAATGGAACCAGGGTGTCTGTAGTGACACCTCTAGCACTGAGATGCAGTGTCTTAGACCACTGTGATACAGCCTGGAATGGAACCAGGGTGTCTGTAGTGACACCTCTAGCACTGAGATGTAGTGTCTTAGACCGCTGTGATACAGCCTGGAATGGAACCAGGGTGTCTGTAGTGACACCTCTAGCACTGAAATGTAGTGTCTTAGACCGCTGTGAAACAGCCTGGAATCGAACCAGGGTCTGTAGTGACACCTCTAGCACTGAGATGTAGTGTCTAAGCCAGGCGTTGGATTATGAGCGTTTTCAAGTGCAACGTTAATAACGATGGTTTTGGGAATCATCTCAGACATTTAACGATGCTCCTACGAAGGTTCTAACAATGAATGTAGTATTAAAATGCTTGTAGGAAACAGGGCCCAGCATGGTTATTGTCTTTAATTAGTGAACACATGCTTTTTTTCAATAAGTTTGTTTGAAGCATTGTTTGTCATTTTCATGAAGACTAATAAATCCATCTGATATGGAGCAACAAGCCAAACATCTTTAACTTTGTCAATTTTGTTATTTTTCCATTACTGTGAAAATAAAACAAAACCTCACTTTTAACAAGATTGAAGTGAAATTTCCCTTGTGGTCTTGTCGGGGCAGGAGAAGGCGTTGAAAACGATTAGTACCTCTCATCGAAAAATGTACTCTGACTCAACTAGCCTTTATTTACCTTAATAAGAGATTAATAACGTCAGGCTCCAAATGGCTGAATATGAATCTGGAGGATAGACTCGAGAAGAACACAGGAACATCTCAATAATGTGTTGCAGATGTTGAGCCTGAGCTCTGCTCTACTCTTGGCCTGAGACACGCCGAGAATCTGGCAGATTGAAAACGTGTCTGCTACAGACATGTAGCCAGAACTTTCATTTTGCCATTAGGGATTACTCTGGTAACGGCTCAGGAAACTTCAATCTGTCTGGAGAAAAGCATATCCAAGTTATCTCTGATGGGGGTGTGATGAAGATAGGCCAGAGCCAGGGTCACATTGGCAGAGTAATTAACAGAGCAAAGCGGAAAATGGTCTGTCTACAGTAGGTAGCAGAACTAACAAGGAGAAATCCAAGCTCTTCTAAATGCCTAATCCAGCTCTATAGCCTACAAGGCCAAACCAGAGATACACATACCTTCTGTATTATCACAAAAATTAAACAGCCATACAGCTGTAGGTGTGTAACAGGGTTGTTATGTATTAAATGTTTATGTATTTTTATTGGTTGGTTCAAGTCAGATGTCAATAAGATGGTATGTCATTGGCTAAACTTGCAGATAGGAGGAGATTGCGAACATCAATTCTACCCAGTCTGAAATTGACATGCAAGAGGTAGGTCACTTTCTGAAATAGTGCATTCTATTTACGTATTAACAATGTGTACGAGTTCACTATGCACATTTCCTGAAATATATACAGTGCAGTCGGAAAGTATTCACACCCCTTGACTCTTTCCACTTTGTTACGTTACAGCCTTATTCTAAAATGGACAAAAATAAAAAATAAAATCTTCATCAATCTACACACGATACCCCATAATGACAAATGAAAACAGGTTTTTAGAAAACAGAAATATCTTATTTACATAAGTATTCAGACTCCTTGCTAAGAGACTTGAATTTGAGCTCAGGTGCATGATTGGAGTCCACCTATGGTAAATTCTATTTATTGGACATGATTTGGAAAGGCTCACACCTGTCTATATAAGGTCCCACAGTTGACAGTGCATGTCAGAGCAAAAACCAAGCCATACGGTCAAAGGAATTGTCCGTAGAGCTCCGAGACAGGATTGTGTCATGGCACAGATCTGGGGAAGGGTACATTACAGCAGCATTGAAGGTCCCCAAGAAAACAGTGGCCTCCATAATTCTTAAATGGAAGAAGTTTGGAACCACCAAGACTCTTCTCGGCCAAACTGAGAAATCGTTGGAGTAGGGCCTTGGTCAGGGAGGTGACCAAGAACCCGATGGTCACTCTGATAGAGCTTCAGAGTTCCCCTGTGGAGATGGGAGAACCTTCCAGAAGGACAACCATCTCTGCAGCACTCCACCAATCAGGCCTTTATGGTAGAGTGACCAGACGGAAGCCACTCCTCAGTAAAAGGCACATGACAGCCCACTTGGAGTTTGTCAAAAGGCACCTAAAGACCCTCAGACCATAAGAAAAAAGATTCTCTGGTCTGATGAAACCAAGATAGAAACTGAATTCCAAGCATCACGTCTGGAGGAAACCTGGCACCATCCCTACGGTGAAGCATGATGGTGGCAGCATCATGCTGTGGGGACGTTTTTCAGCGGCAGGGACTGGGAGACTTCTTGTCAGGATCAAGGGAAAGATGAACAGAGCAAAGTACAGAGAGATCCTTGATGCAAACCTGCTCAAGAGCGCTCAGGACCACAGACTGAGGCGAAGGTTCGCCTTCCAAAAGGACAACAACCTTAAGCACACAGCCAAAACAATGCAGGAGTGGCTTCGGGACAAACTCTGAATGTCCTTGAGTGGCCCAGTCAGAACCCGGACTTGAACCCGATCGAACATCTCTGGAGAGAACTGAAAATAGCTGTGCAGCGACACTACCCATCCAACCTGATAGAGAGGATGTGCAGAGAAGAATGGGATAAACTTCCCAAATACAGGTGAGCCAAGCTTGTAGCATCATACCCAAGAAGACTTGAGACTGTAATCGCAGCCAAAGGTGCTTCAACAAAGTACTGAGTGAAGTGTCTGAATGCTTATGGAAATGTCATATTTCAGTTTGTTAAAATGTACCGGCAGCTTCATTAAATAGTACCTGCAAAACACCAGTCTCAACGTCAACAGTGGACAGTGAAGAGGCGACTCCGGGATGCTGGCCTTCTAGGCAGAGTTGCAAAGAAAAAGCCATACCTCAGACTGGCCAATAAAATATTAAGATGGGGAAAAGAACAGAGGAACTCTGCCTAGAAGGCCAGCATCACAGAGTCGCCTCTTTACTGTTGACGTTGAGACCGGTGTTTTGCGGGTACTATTTAATGAAGCTGCCAGTTGAGGACTTGTGAGGCGTTTGTTTCTCAAACTATACACTATAATGTACTTGTCCTCTTGCTCAGTTGTGCCCCGGAGCCTCCCACTCCTCTTTCTATTCTGGAGAGAGACAGTTTGCGCTTTTCTGTTCTGTGAGTAGTACACAGCATTGTACCAGATCTTCAGTTACTTGGCAATTTCTTGGACGGAATAGCATTCATTTCTTAGAACAAGAATAGACTGATGAGTTTCAGAAGAAAGTTCTTAGTTTCTGGCCATTTTGAGCCTGTAATCGAACCCACAAATGCTGACGCTCCAGATACTCAACTAGTCTAAAGGACAATTTTATTGCTTCTTTAAATCAGGACAACAGTTTTCAGCTGTGCTAACAGAATTGCAAAAGAGCTTTCTAATGATCAATTAACCTTTTAAAATGTAAAACTTGGATTGGCTAACACAACGTGCCATTGGAACACAGGAGTGATGGTTGCTGATAATGGGCCTCTGTAGGCCTATGTAGATATTCCATAAAAAATATGCAGTTTCCAGCTACAATAGTCATTTACAACATTAACAATGTCTACACTGTATTTCTCATCAATTTGATGTTCTTTTAATGGACAAAACATTTGCTTTTCTTTCAAAAACAAGGACATTTCTAAGTGACCCCAAACCTTGGAACTGTAGTGTATATTTACAACAAAAAAACATATGTGGGGGATTGGAAATTATGTATTGATAGAAGATAAACTGTGCTGTAGCCTATTGCAGAATAAGGACAATTTAACAAACAATCTCCCATGTTGAGTTTGTCTACTTGGTCAAGCATTTACTCTATAAGTAATCTCTGATTGAGATCTGTATGTCTGAAAATAAAGACCTCAACATCTCTTGTTAAACCCTTCAGGCTTTCATTGAATACAGTTGAAGTCGGAAGTTTAGGTTGGAGTCATTAAAACTCGTTTTTCAACTACTCCACAAATTTCATGTTAACAAACTATAGTTTTGGCAAGTCGGTTAGGACATCTACTTCGCGCATGACACAAGTAATTTTTCCAACAATTGTTTACAGATAGATTATTTAACTTATAATTCACTGTATCACAATTCCAGTGGGTCAGAAGTTAACATACACTAAGTTGACTGTGCCTTTAAACAGCTTGGAAAATTCCAGAAAATGATGTCATGGATTTAGAAGCTTCTGATAGGCTAATTGACATAATTTTAGTCAATTGGAGGTGTACCTGTGGATGTATTTCAAGGCCTAGATTCAAACTCAGTGGCTCTTTGATTGACATCATGGGAAAATCAAAAGAAATCAGCCAAGACCTCAGAATCTTTTTTTAGACCTCCACAAGTCTGGTTCATCCTTGGGAGGAATTTCCAAATGGCTGAAGGTACCATGTTTGTCTGTACAAACAATAATACGCAAGTATAAACACCATGGGACCAAGCAGCCATCATACCGCTCAGGAAGGAGATGCGTTCTGTCTCCTAGAGATTTATGTACTTTGGTGCGAAAAGTGAAAATCCGTCCCAGAACAACAGCAAAGAACCTTGTGAAGATGCTGGAGGAAACAGGTACAAAAGTATCTATATCCACAGTAAAACGAGCCCTATATCGACATAACCTGAAAAGCCGCTCAGCAAGGAAGAAGCCACTGCTCCAAAACCTCCATAGAAAAGCCAGACTACGGTTTGCAACTGCACATGGGGACAACGATCTTACTTTCTGGAGAAATGTCCTCTGATCTGATGAAACAAAAATAGAACTGTTTGGCCATAATGACCATCATTATGTTTGGAGTAAAAAGAGGGAGGTTTGCAAGCCGAAGAACACTATCCCAACCGTGAAGCACGGGGGTAGCAGCATCATGTTGTGGGAGTGCTTTGTTGCAGGAGGGACTGGTGCACTTCACAAAATAGATGGCATCATGAGGGAGGAACATTTTAGGGATATATTGAAGCAACAACTCAAGGCATCAGTCAGGAAGTTAAAGCTTGATTGCAAATGGGTCATCCAAATGGACAATGACCCCAAGCACACTTCCAAAGTTGTGGCAAAATGGCTTAAGGACAACAAAGTCAACGTATTGGAGCGGCCATCACAAAGCCCTGAACTCAATCCTATAGAAAATGTGTGGGCAGAACTGAAAAAACGTGTGTGAGCAAGGAGGCCTACAAACCTGACTCAGTTACACCAGCTCTGCCAGGAGCTCTCAACCTATTGGGGGAAGCATGTAGAAGGCTACCTGAAACGTTTGACCCAAGTTAAACAATTTAAAGGCAATGCTACCAAATACTAATTGACTAAACTTCTGACCCACTGGGAATGTGATGAAAGGAATAAAAGCTGAAATAAATCATTATCTCTACTATTTTTCTGACATTTCACATTCTTAAAATAAAGTGGTGATCCTAACTGACCTAAGACAGGGAATGTTTACCAGGATTAAGTGTCAGGAATTGTGAAAAACTGAGTTTAAATGTATTTGGCTAAGGTGTATGTAAACTTCCGAATTCAACTGTAAAAGTGTTTATCAGTTTATTAGTTAGGCAAACACAATCTGTGTTCAACCCCTGGATGGGCCCCTGCCTGTAGTCCCTAAGGGAGTTGCATATGCAAGACCTCACCTCCTAGAGATGGCTATCACAGGGACCAGTCTATGAGCTATCGTAACTGCTCTGACGTTATCTCCTCTCAGGTCACCTCCGCTGTATGTGTTTGTGCTGGACTGTTTTCTGCCTTGTACAAAGAGGGTTATGTGTGGGCAATGTCGTCATCCTCTTGTGTGTGTGCGCACGCCCCTGAGACAGCAGGAGTCCCTTTCCCTCAGCACACACACAGTGGGAGGCTGATCTGAAGGGCCTCCTGTCCCCCATAATGTGAGAGGAGAACAGATTTAGGAAGAATAGGAAGGAGAGGAAATGCTAGATCTAGCCATGATGTCATATTACAGGTCCCCTGCACATAAAGCCCAATATTGGAGACCTGGAACCAAATAACTAATGAAAAACACATCTCAGCCAGGTACCGACCTACCTACCATGAGGACAGCATGAGGTTGTGAGGCCTCATGAGGCTGTCATTAGAAATTCAGACAGAAATTTGTTAAGACTTTACTCGAGACATAATCATACATCCAACAGAAAACCTCTTAGCAGAGCCTGTTAAAGTCCAGCTAATTGATCAGACGACCGCATAATGATAGCCAGTACTTCCCCTTTTCTAGCACCATGCTGCTGACATCTCTCTACAGTTTCACAACAAAACTATTTGTTCTAGAAAAAGAGCCAATTGGTTAAGTCCTAAGGGAAAGAGCACTAAAAACCATGCTGTCAATACCTTATAAAAACAGGCACATTGTCAAAAGTGCATTTGGCAGAATGGAAAACTGGCCCACTTTGAAATGCTGTATGTCATCAAAACTGCAATTTTAACTGGGTATTTTCATCATTAAAATATACTCTGGGAAAAAAATATATCTAACTTGGTTTTGGCATGAAATGCATATAATCAGGGCATAAACAATAACAGAAGAAAAAGGACGTACAAAACTTCCACCAAATGCTCTACACCTTCCTCTTTCCTCTTAGAGGAGAGGAAGGGAACCTTGATCTTAGAGCAACAGTTTACAACATCAGGCAGGGAACCGATGTTTGGCCCTTTGCAACAACATTTCTGGACTAATGAACTAAGACCATGCTGTGCATTTGTGTGTGTGTGTGTGTGTGTGTGTGCGTGTGTGTGTATAGGCAGACACTTCAAATGTGGAGACTGAAGCTTGTGGCTGTCCTGCAAAAATGATCTGTCAAAGCCAAGCTTACTCCAGTTTCTTGGGACTCTTGGGATATCATATCAAAGTTTGGTACCCCCATTCTGAGAGGTGTGAAGGTGAAAGGCAATGCTATGGCAACAATTACCAAGCAAGCATTAAAGTACCTGACATTTTATAGCTTGTCAAGCTAGGGGCTTTAGGTCCAATTGCACCCCCAACACTCAGTCCCAGCTCTCAGCACCACCCTCAGTCCCAGCTCTCAGCCCCAACCCTCAGCCCCAACCCTCACCCCCAACTTTCAGCCACAACCCTCATACTTCTAGGATAATTTGTATTTATTTTTTATTTTACCTTTACTTAACTAGGCAAGTCAGTTAAGAACAAATTCTTATTTACAATGACGGCCTACCGGGGAACAGTTGGTTAACTGCCTTGTTCAGGGGCAGAACGACAGATTTTTACCTTGTCAGCTCGGGGATTCAATCCAGCAACCGTTCAGTTACTGGCCCAATGCTCTAACCCCTAGGCTACCTGCCACCCCAAAAAAAACATGGTTGTCAGTTGTGACATTGTAAACATCAAGCGAGATAGAGGATTAATGACCCAGGGGACTGAGGAGCGCGATCCCCAACTCAAAGAGCCCCACGGGTTCTGAGCTGTGACACACCTTCGTCTCACTACGGGAACCTACACATTGTGACTCCACTGCTTCCCACCAACCACCAGCATTCCATGTACAAGTAGAGCAGAGATGTATGCCTGTTGTGATTCGGTCCATAAAATGGTCTATTTTTCTATTTGATCCTTTGGCGTCCTTGTTTACAAGTGATGCGTGTGTGCCAGGTGAGAACCTCCACCTACTCATGTAAATGAGTGATGAACCCACTAGACTGACACCAGCATGTGACGTCAGCTCTGGTGCTGAGTTTTGAAATGTTTTTTGATGGTACAAACTGCATTCTAAAGCCAAACAGAAAGATAGCAGGCCTCAAAAGACACTTTGCACTCCTTCACCACCTGAACAGCAGTAAACAATAATTGGTAGGTCAGTTAGGGTTCAATTCTGTAACCTACCTGTGTTTTACTACAACCTATTACAATAACCAATTTTACGATGCAGCAGTGTTACAGATATGTATGCAGATAACAATGTACCAACATCATTGAGAGGATGATGAGCATCAGCAATCCCATAACTCTTCACTATTCACTGGTCTCACCTGTTTTTTCACCACGGTCACCTCGGTCTCCCTTCTCGCCTTTCAGTCCTCTGTCTCCTCTGTCACCTTGGAAAGAACAGACAGACAACAAAACAGTGGAAACTTTAGGAGACGCACAGATGAATATTTCACTTCCTGTAACTACAAATTCAAACTGGAAATAAGTAAAACGGATGATCCTGTTGAACAAGATCAGTATTATGTTCCTAGAGATCCTTCCCACATGCTATTTCTCTTCTACATATTGCCCTCTCACTCTGTCATGGTTGACTTTGTGTAGGTGGGCCTGGATTAGTTCTAAAGCTAGGCTATGCTTTGAGGTTTCCATATTGCCTTCCTGGAATACTTCTTAGCAGGGCCGCTGAAAAAAGTGTGGCAAGGTGGCATTTGCCATAGCTCTATTAGATCAGGTGTGGTAGTGCCACACCACTTTTGATTTAGTTGAATAAAATATATTGATGCAAAGTTAAAACAATTTGCCTCATGATTTGTTGACTTGTGCACAATTACTCTGTCCTTCACATCAGAGTGTTGCTGCAGGCTCTTTGTGTGTCTTGACCAATCAGATTCACGGAAATTGGAGGTCGGGCGGGCCGGGCACAATGCACAAAACTCAAGGTGCGCTCTCCACTTTCCTGCGCTTTCTCTGTGTCTCTGTATAGGAAACCCCCTTCTTTAAAATATAATTCATATGAACAAGTACAAGGTTGCTGAAGTTTGACAGGGTTTTCATCACCCCCAAGGCCAGTAGTTTTTCCAGGAGTTTTTTAAAACCTTGTGACCTGATCAGAAAAACTCTGGTCCCATCATAGCCCATATTAAACCTTTTTACAACTGATTAATCACGTCATACCATATAAGGTCAGAGTTTTAACTGGTTAGGTTACTAGATCAGGAAAAACTACGGACCCAGATTTTTTTTCACACCACACCACTCTAGGACCTGTGGTGCCACCTCTACTTGTGAGACAAGAATGCTTGTGAGATTCTTTTTTCCCATGTTTCGGGGAACAAAGTAACTCTAAAATAGTCCACTTCACACCGAGAAGAAAGACAGCTGAACCAACCTCAGGTCTGATTTTAGACATCCCTCAACTCAATTTCCCTTTGGATACCTTATAATCTTGTAACGTAAACTGAAGACCCACAAACTAAATGTAAGCACCTTGTCATTAGACAATTATAGGACAACCTCCTTGTGAACTACAGTATCTTGAGCTTTTGCTGAAGTGGACAAGAAAAACAGCACAAAGAAAAGACAGTATAGACAGCAAATACAGTATAGTGAGGTGTATGTTTCCCCAAAAGTGAACATGAACACATATGTCCTTGATTCTCTGTGATCCGACATCCATGGTTGTGGACTATTGTTTTGTTTGTTGCTCTGCGCTCGTCGTCTGAGGCAACTCATCTGTCTGTCTGTGGGTTGTATGCCATATTATGAAAGACAAAAAGGAGTCAGAGCAAAAGACAAAAATTGCTGGGGTTGAGAGGCGGAAAGCACAGTCGTCCTGCAGCTCCTCTTTCAGAGTGAGCAGAGAGACCTTTTATGGCGTCTTTCTGGCTTCACTACTTGAAGCCAGTTAACAGTCTTAGAAATGTTTTTAAAAGAAGATCCTCCTTGGATACATTTGTGTCCTGAAGAGGGCATCTGATGAGGATCTGAGTGTAGGTGCAGGGACATTCTGGAGCCTGGCAGTTTCATCTGAAAGTCTTGATTTTTACAAGTGTGCCAGCACCATACATTTAATTTACTGTCTGGACTTGAGAGAGGCTGTGGAAAATGAAGTAATCAGTCAACTTCAATCTTTAATTCCACTAAATTAAGATTTGTTGTATTTTGATATGTACCAGAAGTTTATGTCCGTGATTATAGAGGACACCACACAATAAGGCAAAAATGACCATTATGGTACTGTCAACTTTTTTTTGTAGAATATTCATAAAAATAACAAACTCTGGATATGCCTTTGATGGAATATTAAAATTCCTACCACTCAGTTCTGTGGGAACATCTCTCCGTAACTACAAGTTTTAAACCACAAGGTGTGGTTATGAGCTGTTACTGTAATAAAGTGACTATTATCCCACGTTTAATTCCTGTATTTTCAGATCCAAAATCACAGGAAAGTGTCCAATGGCAGTGGCACCCAAACAGAACCACCAATTGTCGGGTATTGCTCTGAGCTGACCACATCCTCATAGTAATGTGTGCGGTGGTCAGGAAATGTTAGACACTTACTCTGGTTCAAACACCCAATGCCAAACTCAGCTCTAACTCACAGAAAAACATGCATAAAGAAAGGCCTACTTTAACAGGCCACACAACATCTCTCCCTTTTCCACAAGGGTGCTTTTATAAGCTTTACTAAAAGGCTAAGTGCCTTTGTTATTTTATTTCGTATTTATCTAACCCCGTGTTATGTGTGTTGTAATCACAGTGAGTCAGTCTAACAGGGCTGGGAGGACAGGGCAGATAGAGAGTGCAGAGCACCCACATCCAAATCGTAATGTTATTGGATCGCAGGGGTTTGAGCCTCCAGCACCGGACAGTTCAGCCAAACTAAACTGATCCAGCTGTTTGGTTTGCATAGAGAAATAAAACAAGTCCATTGTGGATAGTCAAATCCATGACCAATACAATAAGGCACTGTGTCTCAAATCATATGTGTGAGAGGAGTATCTGATTACAAAACAAGTTCTGATTCCCAACCCACAAGGTGACGAAGGATGAAAAAGCTTCCTAGAAGCAAGGTTGGACTAGCCATGGCTGTAGGCACCATCAGTGTCTACAGCCAGGTCTCAGGGCTAAGGTTGGACCAACTAAAAACCGGACATGGTTTCCTCCATTATTATGGTGTAGGGAGACATTTCTGTCTGCAAGGTTTTAGGTTGGCGGTTCAGCTGATAAGGAAGGTCTGCTTTGGGTTAGGATGGGGAGGCTGAGGGCATGAAGATATACAGTACCAGTCAAAAGTTTGGACACACCTACTCATTCTTTATTTTTACCACGTATTCTTTACTATTACTCTACATTGTAGAGTGAATACATCCTAACTATGAAATAACACATTTGGAATCATGTCGTAACCAAAAAAAAGTGTTAAGCAAATCAAAATATATTTTATATTTGAGATTCTTCTAAGTAGCCACCCTTTGTAGTCACCTGGAATGCATTTCAATTAACAGGTGTGCCTTGCTAAAAGTACATTTGTAGAATTTATTTCCTTCTTAATGCGTTTGAGCCAATCAATTGTGTTGTAACAAGGTAGGGTTGGTATACAGAAGAAAGACCTATTTGGTAAAAAAACAAGTCCATATTATGGCAAGAACATCTCAAATAAGCAAATAGAAATGACAGTCAATGTGGAAAATGTCAAGAACTTTGAAAGTTTCTTTAAGTGTAGTTGCAAAAACCATCAAACGCTGTGATGAAACTGGCTCTCATGAGGACCGTAACGGGAAAGGAAGACCCAGATCTGCTGCAGAGGATACGTTCATTACAGTTACCAGCCTCAACTGCACCTCAGATTGCAGCCCAAATAAGTAACAGACACATCTCAACATCAACTGTTCAGAGGAGACTGTGTAAATCAGGCCTTCATGGTCGAATTGCTGCAAAGAAACCACTACTGAAGGACACCAACTAGAAGAAGAAACTTTCCTGGTCCAAGAAACACGAGCACGAAATCTGTCCTTTGCTCTCATGAGTCCAAATTTGAGATTTTTGGTTCCAACTGCCGTGTCTTTGTGAGATGCCCAGTAGGTGAACGGATGATCTCCGCATGTGTGGATCCCACCATGAAGCATGTAGGAGAAGGTGTGATGGTGTGGGGGTGCTTTGCTGGTGACAATTGTCTGATTTATTTCGAATTCAAGGCACACTTAACCAGCATGGCTACTCAAAACACAACTCCAGGCTGTGTAAGGGCTATTTAACCAAGAAGGAGAGTGATGGAATGCTGCATCGGATGACCTGACCTCCACAATCACCCGACCTCAAACCAATTGAGATGGTTTGGGATGAGTTGGACCGCAGAGTGAAGGAAAAGCAGCCAACAAGTACTCAGCATTTGTGGGAACTCCTTCAAGACTGTTGGAAAAGCATTCCAGGTTACTACCTCATGAAGCTGGTTGAGAGAATGCCAAGAGAGTGCAAAGCTGTCATCAAGGCAAAGGGTGGCTACTTTGAAGAATATCAAATATAAAATATATTTGAATTTGTTTAACACTTTTTTGGTTTCTACATGATTCCATGTGTTATTTCATAGTTTTGAGGTTTTCACTATTATTCTACAATGTAGAAAATAGTAAAAATAAAGAAAAACCCTTGAATGAGTAGGTGTCCAAACTTTTGACTGTTACTGTAGTAAATCAGATGGAATAGACCCTGAGCATCCATTGCCCTCTCTGAAGCCTGAGCTTAAGAGAGAGCATGCCATCACAGAAGGATAAGGGAGATAGATGTAACCATTGACAGCAGGTTCAAAGAGGCAGCGAGGAACAGATGTTAGTTTAACTAATGGCTCTACAGCTGTCAGACAGTACTAATATCAGACATACCTTTGGGCCCTTCGGGTCCCATATCCCCTTTCTCCCCCTGTAGGCCGTCAGGGCCGCTCGGGCCCTTTAGTCCCCTTGGACCCTGGAATCCCTTTTCTCCTGTAAAACCTGCCGGGAGTACATAAACAAAGCATTGGATTTATTTTCCCAATTCTTTTCAAACAGGATATCTGAAATGCGTTTCAAAGAATGCAAACAGCCTATCTTATACGAATCTTTGAGTAAGATGGTCCGCTCGCATGCCATAATAACATTTTCCAATGTTCTCTTTCTTTATTCACCATTTAATTATGTAATGAAAGACTATCTCAAAGAATGCCCCTGCTACATTTCACAGGATGCTTTGAGCCCAGTTGGAGGGCTGTTATTAGGTTGCTAGTAGACAGAGTGGACTTATGGATTTGGAACCATAGAGGGTCGTGTTCACTAGGTAACCCCTGGTGAATCAATAATTGAAGATATAGTCGCTGCATTACTAACAAGGTATACTGTAGTAACCAACTCTTTCATAAGTAGGATAGTGGACTGACTGATAGTTTGAATGTGGTAGGAGGAGTGTTCTGGGTGTAACAAATTAACATGTTCCATGCTCCTAAAGGGAGGATTGCTTTCAGCATTCTTCTTGGAAATATGTCTATGAGGGTTTAGGATACATAATCCGTGACCCGGGCCAATTACAGTAAGATACGTTTCGAGGACATGGTTGAAAAATGGTTGAAGAATGTCATGTATGTTGAAAGCTAGAATAGGACAAATGACAGTACTGTACAGTGTACGGACCTCTCATCCCTATGAGGCCTGCCACACCAGAGGCCCCAAGTGGCCCAACATCGCCCTTCTCACCTTTTGGTCCTGGAGGCCCTGTGGAAAACAACCTCATTAAAGCATTGAGTTGATCCCGACATAACAAACTGATGAATATACTGTAATATGAAGACAATATGATTACTGAAGTTGTGTAATCCCATAAATTGCCAGTTTCCTCTTGGTATGTCATTCATGTTTCACCACACCCTCAGACTAAAGCAGAGGAGCTCAAGGCAGAATCTGAGTCTGAAACATGGTTAACGGACATCATCCAACAATTGTTTTTATTTGGATCCAGTTAACTGACATCAGATTTGTTTGTAGAATCAGCTTGGCCACAACGGAAACCACGTTTCCCAAGGTACACCACAATGGAACCCCAATTGAAAAGTTAGACATTAGTCTTGTTTTGTCCGACTGACATTTTCAAAGTAGCCTTTCAAATCATAATGTGAGCTGCTCCTTAGATCCTAAGATACTGTCCTGGCATAAAGTCGTGGCTAATGCCAAGTCAGGGTTGAAAGTTCACTTGGAAGTCTTATCACACTGGAGGGTCTAAAGGGAAAATCACTCCACTTAATTGGTGTTGACTGGCTTGTTTTAGTAGTAGGACCAATGATATCACTCATGACTTCTTAACAGTCTTCTATTAATTCAATTAAGAATGCTCAAGACAAACAAACATACTCCATGAGGGTCAACCAGCGAACCACTTTCACATAAAGAGCTGTCCGTTAACAATATGTGGTGCTGTGTCATGGATCAGCAATTCTGAATCGGAGTAGGTTGGACAGAAAGCACACGTTGGTAAGGCCCTATTTGCATGTCAAGGAAAAACACCTGCAATGCAATCAGTTTTGAGACATTTGGTATCAACTTGTTAGATAGATTATTTAAACCATTGGCTTTCTGATGAAGCTGTGATGCTTTAAAAAAGCAAACATGTTTAGGCTATTTAAGGTGGCTGATATTGTTTTTACACTAAGGATAACCATTTATATAATGATCCATTAAAATAACATTCAAGTTTCCTTATTTTGTTTCACCACTGGTGAATAATGAAATTAGCGCGAGATCAATGTTTAAATTATGACAATTACATTTCCATGAGAATGAAGGCAATGGACACAGTGATCCTCCCAGCCAGAAGACACTTCACTAAAACAGCAGACATGTCACTCCTGAGGTCATTCCTGTTAATCAAGTGGCTCTGTGATGATTATAAATGTTTCCATGCTCACACTCTCCTCAGACCAACACATCACAGTTTCTTGATCCACCTCTCAACTTTGCTTAAATTTGTGTTTTCTTCCCCTTCTCATTTGTTCACCACTGCCAAATTGGAAGGTATGCATGAAACATAAGCTAAAGGCATTGGGATGGAGGGATGGAGTGATGAAGGGAGGGAGAGGAGGCAGTCAATTACCACGACAAGGTGTGGAGCTTTCCTGGCTAAACCAATGCTTAATGACAAGCAAATGGGATGTGCAGTGGAACAAATGACAGGGCTGATTTCCTTGGTTTTGGAGGCTTCTAAATGTAACCCACAATTGTTTCCAGCCTAAATAAAACACTGTCCCATTCACATACAATATCAATCAGATTCTGATTCAACGTCTTATTTGGCATGGATTCACATCACTGAATTCTGTCTAATTCCTGCTAACATTACATCATGACATACTTATTTGACATTTATTTAACCAGGAAAGTCATTGAGTATGATAGCAAGTCTCAATACAACATAAACATCTACATCTCACATATTCCTTAACCATCGTGTAAGGAGCTCAGGAATCATAGGGAGATTAATCATGATATAAACTTCATTCTAGCCAGTGATCAGTGATGGGCCGTTACCTTCTAGGGAGGTGATGTTCTTGAGGATATTGGAGTGCTCCCAGTCCTTGAGCCTCAGGTCCTCTGTGATGGTGCTGAGGATCTCTACCTCGTTCTTCAGTGTCTCTTCCATGTGCACTTGTGTCTCCCTCATGTACCGTGCATCCTGGCTTGCATTGCTGATCTGCACCTGCAGGTCCTGGATCTTTAGGTGATGGACGCTGATGTCGCTGGTGAACGTGTGGTTGACTGAGCCGACTGTCCAGCCAACCTCTTCCAGCCTATCCTTGAGTTGGTTCACCTGGTCTGCTGTGCTCCTCAGCAGGAGGTCGTGGTTGTGCAGCGTGACCGAGGCATGGGCCAGCTGGTTGCTGAGCCCACTCACGTTCCTCTGGGTGGAGCGGTTCAGGACGGATACACGGTCCCCCAGCTGCTCCACGGTGCTGTCTGTCAACTGGCAGTGGCCTTGCAGATCCCTGATATCCCTCTCCAGGCCGCTCACTGCCCGGCCCAGCTGCTTTAAGGACTCACTGTGGTTCTGGAACAGGCTCTCCAGCTTCCAGATGTTCTCCAGTAGGTCTGCCTGAGAGGACATGTCACCCAGGGACTGCTGGAGCTCCCGGGAGCGGTCCTCCATACGGGTCATGTTCTCCATCAGTGCCTCCTGCTTCTCTGAGGACATCTGGGACCTGGACACTGAGGAGGACACATGGAAGAGAGGAGAAAGACGAGAGGCTCAATTATACATCTCCTACATCTCCATAGCAGATAGAATATGCTACAGATCAACAACACTTACTACAGAAAATGGCTCCTGAACATTTATCAATGCAATCCACCGCATTGGATCACTTAATTGTCACTGGGATGATGATTAATAACACTAGAGTTGTATACTACAGTATTACTATTAAAACAGCAAGATAGTGTCGTGATCTCTTTTATACCATTGGCAATGACTGTTTGTTGTTAATGTCTTTGGAAAGGAAAGAGAAGTGATCTATTTTAAACAACCTCTATAACAAGGCTTTTAAGGTTTATGTTCTGTTGGAGTGAAGTTCCTTGGTAACAGTGCAGTCAGCCAGAGAGATATTTTGAAACTAAATCCTCTCAGCTCTGCAATGACGACATCCTCTCTTATACGTTCGAGACCTTTATGTAAAAAAAAGTGATGTTGCTCAATCTGAGAAAAAGAGAATGTTGGGGAAATGGAAGGAAATGGCCAATTCCCAGCGCACATGTTCAAAATCCCTCTCATCCCTCTCCATGGCTATTAAACAATTGTTGCCTATGTGTGTGTTGTGGACCAGAACTAATTTAATTATTTCAATATGAGGGAAATGTTTCCTACATGGTTGCACAAAGAGACTTTACATTACTTCTCATTTTACATTGTTCAGAAAGTTAATGAGCTGAAAACCAAAATAAGCTGGCACTCAACTACAGAGACTTTCTCATTCCAAAATGATAGTCTATCTTACAGTATGATATTTCCACACATAGATAAGCCTAATTGTTATTAATCAGGAATTCACGGACGGCAACTTCGGCTCTAATGTGGGTTGAAGAGTAACGTGGCAACGTGCCAAAAAGCACAAAACCAAAACAGATGGATTTGTTTCCCAGACGGATAAATTAAGAAGAGATGTGGGATCCTGGACTGGGGTGAATATAGAGTAGGTGAAGGTCTGTCCTCCTTTAGCATTCAATCCCTCATTCTTGGAGGAACCGAACTCACTGTGGCTCTTCACATGACCTTGACACATGACCACATGACCTCCCTGCTCTACCAGGACAGTAACAAGAACTCACACAAGATAACACAGAGGACTCGGGACTTCACACAAGATAACAGAGGACTCGGGACCTCACACAAGATTACAGAGGACTCGGGACCTCACACAAGATAACACAGAGGACTCAGGACCTCACACAAGATAACACAGAGGACTCAGGAACCCACACAAGATAACACAGCAATTCCCCGAAGGATATCTAATGTATGAATTTCAAAATCGCCCATGCAACATTTACCCTTGCACTAGAGCCAAACAAAATTGCAAACGGGTGTGGTGACCAGTAAACTGGACTGCTCATCGACACAGCCAGCAGGCGATGTCAACAACCCCATTCCTCCACTGGACTACCTACCATGAAGACGGGAGAGTCTGTAAAATATATGGAGAGTCAATGTGTAAAACATCCCTGTGAGGGTGTGGTGGCGGACCTGTTATTCCCAGAGGCCTCACTGTCCGGGTGCATCATGTGGTTTTACAGGATGTTACTGTGCAAGACCCTCTCTAGAACCAGGTGGTCGTCAGCTGTTTGCTCTCAAACTAGTTAGAGGAGGCTGAAAAATACAGGCCACGCTCCTCTCCTTTTCCTGTTATTGGATTTCACATCCCCACACCCAATGCATGTTCCTGATTACCAACCGTAGCTTTTGATTCTTAAACAAGCCTTTTCATAAAATAGTTAATGTTCTGTGTCTGTCCTAGGAGTTCAGAATGCAGGGACTTTTCACCTAGTGGAAGTGTGTTATTGTCAATAAGAACTGATGTCCTCTCCCACAAAAAAATACTACACTGTACTATAGTACTTACTGAATGTGGGTAGTAAACTGCAGTATACTGTAGAATCCTATACTCCTCACTGTAGTGTCCCTAGATCATGTAGCACTTACTTTAGAATTTAGATTTTGTAGTTTACTGTGGAATCCTATACCCCACACTGTAGTATCCCTCAATCATGTAGTGCTTACTTTATCATTTTCATTTTGTAGTGTACTGGAGAATACTATACTACACTCTAGTGTTGTCACGATACCAGAATTTTGACTTCGATATGATACCAGGTTTAGTATCACGATACTCGATACCATCACTATACTCAATACCAAAACGATACCATCACTATAGTCAATACCAAAACGATACCATCACTATACTCAATACCAAAACGATACCATCACTATACTCAATACCAAAACGATACCATCACTATACTCAATACCAAAACGATACCATCACTATACTCAATACCAAAACGATACCATCACTAATACTCAATACCAAAACGATACCATCACTAATAGTCAATACCAAAACGATACCACAACAACAACAAAAACATGGCATATTAACCAAAGTCACAGAATGGCACTTGATCCAGACAAATAAACTCAGCAACTGCTCTGTTCAATTTTTGGGTGTCTTTTGAGTTTAATATCCTTACGTTTGAAAATGTATGTCAATTTATTTGACACAAACATGTATTAAATTGTACAATCATACAATCAATTTGACTTTGTTTCTATTCCTCTAACTACAAAACAAAATAATGAACTTGGTCAAATCAAAATGTATTTGTTGCATGCTTCGTAAACAACTGGTGCAGACTAACAGTGAAATGCTTATTTACTTATGGTCAGCTGAGTCTCTGTGGAAGCACAGTTGCATTTCAGAGGAAGCAACAGATCTATGAAGTCCTTTTGGTGTACTCTTGTTAAATGGTTATTTATCTGTCAGACAAACAAACCTAATCGTCTAAGCGTTAATAAACTTTGCTTGTTCTTTATATATGCCTCTGTGCTGTTTCCTTTTAATAGGCCTAGAACCTGCCTAACGTTTAGATGTTACAATTGTTGTCCGGTCCATTGCATTGCTCAGAACTATTGAACCAACTCAATAGGTGGCTTTTCACGAACCTGCGAGTCTTATGTTCTGGTTGTGGTTTTCCCCTCATTAAACAGTAAGTGGTGTAGTCTGGTAGTTGTGCCATTTAGCCAACCTTAGACTGCAGGTTACTACAGCATACTACAGTCATGTCCACAAAAATACTACAGTATACTACATTTATGCCTGTAATAACTTTAGTGTGAATACTATAGTATACTAGTCATGTCTGCAAAAACACTACAGTGAATACTGTAATATACTAGTCACGTCCGCAAATACACTACAGTGAATACTACAGTAAAGTCCAAAATATTACAGTGAATACTATGGCATACTAAAGTCATGTCCACAGAGACGTTACAGTGAATACTACATTCATGTCCACAAAAACACTACTGAATACTACAGTATGTAAATATAATAATATTACAATATTTAGACCATAGTATACTATAGTACTTTTTCATTATGTCTTGTACAAGAATAATATCAATACCTCAATAAAGAACCATACCTATTTCAGCTACATACCTACTCTGCCAGTAGATATACTATAAATCTAAAACCAAAACATACCCACCATAGCTCGTTAGGGCCCTATGACCAAATGACCTGGAACTAACAATAATATAAACACAATGATTGGCTTGATAAAGTTAACTAGTCCCTGGAGAACCATGAGTCTGGGACAACTAGAGCTGTAGGGGGAGGGGAGAGGGTGGGGGGTGTGCATAGCTAATTATCCATGACCGTCCTGTTTTAAGCATGGTCCTCATCAGGGTTGTCATGCAGCCCAAAAAACTGAGGCGGCACAAAGTACATTAGGATGGCTGGCGGTGGTCCGGAGGGGTGCTAGGAAGTTGGAGAATTCTGCATTTTTCACACCTGAAATCTACCCATAATCACAATGTAAAATGTCTGGGCATTATCTAAGCATACCTCTTGAGCTGTCTATATCCTCCTGACTGGAGATTATTTTTGTAAAGAAACAATATATGCTTCTCTGTATCTCTGCTAAAATCTCAGTAAAAGATTGAAAGGAATGTCTTATTCAGGAGAAAGGAGTCTTATTCAGTAAATTATTGCTTGCTTTTCTAAAATCTACCAAACTTGGCAGTAGGCATGCCAGCTAAGCTAGATAGACAAGCTAGCTACTCTAACTTGATTGATAACCTGAAATGACTTCTTGGTAGCTAGTAATGAGGTTGGGAGATTTTAACTTATCTAGCTAAAGTCAACTTAAAAAAATTGATAGATGGGTAGCAGTATTACAGAGCAACAACAAAATGGTATTCATATATACATTGTGGCAAAGGGGGTCGAGTGATACATGGCAGATATGTGAGAGCAGAACTAATAAACGGGCTCTGCCCGATCACTAAAATGGCCACCCCGATCAGAACTACAGATCACAAAATGGCCGACCGCCAAAACTACAAGTCCCAGAAGCAAGGGGAACCCTCAGAAGGTGGAGCCGACCCACAGATAAAGGGTCAAGAAAAACCAGGAAGGGAGAGAGAGAGGGCTGGAAGGATCTATGAACCGTAGAGAAAGAGACAATAGATATTGGGATGGATTTACCGTGTATGAGCTGGACTGTTTTGGACTTACCTGTTGGCGTTTGGACCTGGACCTACCGAGAACCCGATTTGTGTACCAAACCCTGCTATCCTTGACCTTGCCTACGGCCTAGGTGGACCAGGATGGAGAAACAAACACACAGGTACTGTCCCCAGAACTCTCATTCTGGGGTGATTTGGTGACAGTTTCACACTTAATTTGTGACAAACGCTCATAACCTTGAAAAGGTTTGCCACAACATGTATATATACTGCATATATAGTATATACACTGAACAAAAATATAAACGCAATATGCAACAATTTCCGAGATTTTACTGAGTTACAGTTCATATAAGGAAATAAAGAACTGGAACACGCCGTTATACACGTCCAGTGCATCCCAAACATGCTCAAATCGGTGACATGTCTGGTGAGTATCCAGGCGATGGAAGAACTGGGACATTTTCAGCTTCCAGGAATTGTGTACAGATCCTTGCGACATGGGGCTGTGCATTATCGTGCCATAAACACTGTCTGCCATCTACCCGTTACAGTTGAAACTGGGATTCATCCGTGAATAACACACTTCACCAGCATACCATTGGACATCGAAGGTGAGCATATGCCCACTGAAGTAGGTTACGACACTGAACTGCAGTCAGGTCAAAGACCCTGGTGAGGACGATGACCATGCAGAAGAGCTTCCCTGAGATGGTTTCTGACAGTTTGTGCAGAAATTCTTCAGTTGTGCAAATCCACAGTTTCTTCAGCTGTCCGGGTGACTGGTCTCAGACAATCCTGCAGGTGAAGAAGCTGGATTTGGAGGTCCTGGGCTGGCATGGTTACACGTGGTCTGACACCGAGCAAGAGGAAACATAAACCCTCACGTCCTTAGCCAAAGTAGGCCACCAGTACCTCCCGCTCAAACAGCGCACTGTCCGACCGATCCATGGATGACCAGAGGAGGGTGACGTTTTTGGCCCGATCAACCGGTCACGAACAGCAGGTGGGACGTACAGGTGCCCAGTGGGACATTGGATGGGAGCGGGCTCAATGTCCGTGTCCAGCTCCCACACTACCGGCGCCACCAGGCAGGAGGCGGGGAGTATGGGAGTGGGATCCATGGGCCGCTCCTCTGTGTCATACAGCCGGGACAATGAGTCTGCCTTAATGTTCTGGGAGCCTGGTCTGTAGGAAATAGTCAACACAAAACTGGTGAAAAACATGGCCCACCTTGCCTGGCGAGGGTTCAGTCTTCTCACTGCCCGGATGTACTCTAGATTGCGGTGGTCAGTACAGATGAGAAAAGGGTGTCTAGCCCCCTCAAGCCAATGTCTCCACGCCTTCAAGGCCTTGACGACAGCCAACAGCTCCCGGTCCCCCACAACATAATTTCGCTCTGCTGGGTTGAACTTCTTCGAGAAGAAGGCACAGGGGCAGAGCTTCGGTGGCGTACCTGAGCGCTGAGAGAGCACAGCTCCTATCCCAGCCTCAGACGCGTCCACCTCCACTATGAACGCCAAAGAGGGAGCCGGATGGGCCAGCACAGATGAGCCAAGGTAAACAGAGCCCTCAGGTGACTAAAGGCCCTGTCCGCCTCAGCTGACCACTACAAGCGTACCGGGCCCCCCTTCAGCATTGAGGTAATGGGAGCCGCTACCTGAACCCGGATAAACCTCCGGAAGTAGTTGGCAAACCCTAAGAACCGCTGCACCTCCTTTAACGTGGTGGGAGTCGGCCAATTACGCACGGCTGAAATGCGGTCACTCTCCATCTCCACCCCTGAGGTGGAAATGCGATACCCTAGGAAGGAGACGGACTGTTGAAAGAACAGGCACTTCTCAGCCTTGACGTACAGGTCATGCTCCAACATGGGCACCAGGGACATGTGTCCCTGGGCACCAGGGACACATGCTCGGCGCGTGTAGCGGAGTATATCAAAACGTCATCAATATACACCACCACACCCTGGCCGTGCAGGTCCCTGAAAATCTCATCTACAAAGGCTTGGAAGAATGATTGCGCATTCATCAACCCGTACGGCATGACGAGGTACTTATAGTGCCCTGAGGTGGTACTGAAAGCCGTCTTCCACTCGTCTCCCTCCCGGATATGCACCAGGTTGTAAGCGTTCCTGAGATCTAGTTTGGTGAAGAAGCTCACCCTGTGCATTGACTCAATCGCCGTGGCTATGAGTAGTAGCGGGTAACTATACCTCACCGTGATCTGATTTAGACCCTGGTAGTCAATACATGGGCGCAACCTCCATCCTTCTTCCTCACAAAAAAGAAACTTGAGGAGACGAGTGAAGTGGAGGACCGAATGTACCCCTGATGCAGGGATTCGGAGACATATGTCTCCATAGCCACCGTCTCCGCTTGTGACAGGGGATACACGTGACTCCTGGGAAGTGCAGCGTCTACCAGGAGATCTATTGCACAATGGTCACGTTGATGAGGTGGTAATTGAGTCGCCTTCTTTTTAGAGAATGCGAGAGCCAAATCGGCATATTCAGGGGGAATGCGCACAGTGGAGACCTGGTCTGGACTCTCCACCATAGTAGCACCAACAGAAACCCCTAAACACCTGAGCACTCTCACCTGAGCATTTTTTTAAATTATTGTTTCATTCACTTCTCATTTACCCCCGTGCCTTCCACCTGAAATAAACTTACCTTGCCCCCACTTCCCAATGGACATATCATTACCACAGTTGTAAATGTGTATATATTATTATTATTACTATTATTCTTATTATTGTCTCATTCACTTCTTTAAAAAAAAATCTGTACTATTGGAGCTCAGAACATAAGAATTTCACTGTACTTTAATTGTTAAAATAAACTCAGCAAAAAAAGAAATGTCATGTTTTCAGGACCCTGTCTTTCAAAGAATTCGTAAAAATCCAAATAACTTCACAGATCTTCATTGTAAAAGGTTTAAACACTGTTTCCCATGCTTGTTCAATGAACCATAAACAATTAATGAACATGCACCTGTGGAACGGTCGTTAAGACACTAACAGCTTACAGACGGTAGGCAATTAAGGTCACACTTATGAAAACGTAGGACACTAAAGAGGACTTTCTACTGACTCTGAAAAACACCAAAAGAAAGATGCCCAGGGTCCCTGCTCATCTGCGTGAACGTGACTTAGGCATGCTGCAAGGAGCCATGAGGACTGTAGATGTGGCCAGGGCAATAAATTGCAATGTCCGAACAGTGAGACACCTAAGTCAGAGCCACAGGGAGATAGGACGGACAGCTGATCATCCTAGCAGTGGCAGACCATGTGTAACAACACCTGCACAGGATCAGTACAGCCGAAAATCACAGCTGCGGGACAGGTACGGGATGGCCACAACAACTGCCTGAGTTACACCACAATTCCTCCATCAGTGCAGAGACTGTCCGCAACAGGCTGAGAGAGGCTGGACTGAGGGCTTGTAGGCCTGTTGTAAGGCAGGTCCTCACCAGGTCCTCACATCACCGGCAAAAGCGTTGCCTATGGGCACAAACCGACCATCACTGGACCAGACAGGACTGGCAAAAAGTGCTCTTCACTGACGAGTTGCGGTTTTGTGTCACCAGGGGTGATGGTCGGATTTGCGTTTATCGTGGAAGGACAACCGAGGCCTGTACTCTGGAGCGGGTTCAATTTGGAGGTGGAAGGTCCCTCATGGTCTGGAGCGGTCCTGTTAAGGCAAGGGCTGATTTCAAGGTTTTACTGCTAACCTACAAAGCATTACATGGGCTTGCTCCTACCTATCTTTCCGATTTGGTCCTGCCGTACATACCTACACATACACTACGGTCACAAGACGCAGGCCTCCTAATTGTCCCTAGAATTTCTAAGCAAACAGCTGGAGGCAGGGCTTTCTCCTATAGAGCTCCATTTTTATGGAATGGTCTACCTACTCATGTGAGAGAGACTCGGTCTCAACCTTTAAGTCTTTACTGAAGACTCATCTCTTCAGTGGGTCATATGATTGAGTGTAGTCTGGCCCAGGAGTGGGAAGGTGAACGGAAAGGCTCTAGAGCAACAAACCCGCCCTTGCTGTCTCTGCCTGGCCGGTTCCCCTCTCTCCCCTGGGATTCTCTGCCTCTAACCCTATTACAGGGGCTGAGTCACTGGCTTACTGGTGCTCTTCCATGCCGTCCCTAGGAGGGGTGCGTCACTTGAGTGGGTTGAGTCACTGACGTGATCTTCCTGTCTGGGTTGGCGCCCTCCCTTGGGTTGTGCCGTGGCAGAGATCTTTGTGGGCTATACTCGGCCTTGTCTCAGGATGGTAAGTTGGTGGTTGAAGATATCCATCTAGTGATGTGTGGGCTGTGCTTTGCCAAAGTGGGTGGGGTTATATCCTGCCTGTTTGGCCCTATCCGGGGGTATCGTCGGATGGGGCCACAGTGTCTCCTGACCCCTCCTGTCTCAGCCTCCAGTATTTATGCTGCAGTAGTTTATGTGTTGGGGGGCTAGGGTCAGTTTGTTAAATCTGTAGTACTTCTCCTGTCTTATCCAGTGTCCTGTGTGAATTTAAGTATGCTCTCTAATTCTCTCTTTCTCTCTCTCGGAGGACCTGAGCCCTAGGACCATGCCGCAGGACTACCTGGCATGATGACTCCTTGCTGTCCCCAATCCTCCTGGCCGTGCTGCTGCTCCAGTTTCAACTGTTCTGCCTGCGGCTATTGAACCCTGACCTGTTCAGCGGACGTGCTACCTGTCCCAGACCTGCTGTTTTCAACTCTCTAGAGACAGCAGGAGTGGTAGAGATTAGAGGTCGACTTATTAATCGGAATGGCCGATTAATTAGTCCTATTGATGTATTATATTAAGTTAAAATAAGTGTTCATTCAGTATTGTTGTAATTGTCATTATTACAAATTAAAAATAAAAATAATAATAATAATAATAATTTAAAAAAAAAGAATAATAATAATACAAAATAAATAAATAAATAAAGTTTTTTTTAAATCGACCGATTAATCGGTATCGGCTTTTTTGGTCCTCCAATAATCGGTATCAGCGATGAAAAATCATAATCGGTCGACCTCTAGTAGAGATACTCTAAATGATCGGCTACGAAAAGCCAACTGACATTTACTCCTGAGGTGCTGACTTATTATTATTTGACCATGCTGGTCATTTATGAACATTTGAACATCTTGGCCATGTTCTGTTATAATCTCCACCCGGCACAGCCAGAAGAGGATTGGCCACCCCTCATAGCCTGGTTCCTCTAGGTTTCTTCCTAAGTTTTGGCCTTTCTAGGGAGTTTTTCCTAGCCACTGTGCTTCTACACCTGCATTGCTTGCTGTTTGGGGTTTTAGGCTGGGTTTCTGTACAGCACTTTGAGATATCAGCTGATGTAAGAAGGGCTATTGAAATAAATTTGATTTGATTTGTCACAGTATCATCGGACTGAGCTTGGTCATTGCAGGAAATCTCAATGCTGTGCATTACAGGGAAGACATCCTCCCGCATGTGGTACCCTTCCTGCAGGATCATCCTGACATGACCCTCCAGCATGACAATGCCACCAGCCACACTGCTCGTTCTGTGCATGATTTCCTGCAAGACAGGAATGTCAGTGCTCTGCCATGACCAGCGAAGAGCCCGGATCTCAATCCCATTGAGCACATCTGGGACCTGTTGGATCAGAGGGTGAGGGCTAGGGCCATTCCACCAGGAAATGTCCGGGAACTTGCAGGTGCCTTGGTGGAAGAGTGGAGTAACATCTCACAGCAAGAACCGTCAAATCTGGTGCAGACCACGAGGAGGAGATGCACTGCAGTACTTAATACAGCTGGTGGCCACACCACATACTGACTGTTACTTTTGATTTTGACCCCCCCCTTTGTTCAGCGACACATTATTACATTTCTGTTAGTCACATGTCTGTGGAACTTGTTCAGTTTATGTCGCAGTTGTTGAATCTTGTTATGTTCATACAAATATTTACACATGTTAAGTTTGCTGAAAATAAACGCAGTTGACAGTGAGAGAACGTTTCTTTTATTGCTGAGTTTAAAGGAAAAAAATCTAATTCACATACTACAACAGTTACTGTTAGACCACACTCTACATACTGCAACATCAGAACACGCTTACGGAGCCATCCAATATCTAAAGTTAAAGTTACATGTTTGAGCTACAGTATATCCTACAAAGCATTGTTCACAAGGATGAGTGATACGTTGCTACTTGTGTTATGTTGAGTTAAGTGTGTCTGCTTCATGTCAGTGGAGAACAAGCTGTTTGAGTGATTGCTGTGGCTGTTGAAGCTCTGTGAAGCTGGACAACTGTTTACATTCCTGCAGCTGGAATCTTCTCATGGATGAAGTAAATCTCATTGAATCATTAAACTGCCAATATTATCATTTGTAGTGCATTCCTCGGCTGTCTTTGTCAATCAGCTTTTTATAAGAAATACCCCGAGGTCGTGATATACATTCATAGTGGGATAATTCTCAGTGGGTACCACATACACACGGGCAAGACAACCACTACAAAATACAAGCAAATAGTATTGTACATCAATTTCTCTCATCTCTCTCTGAATGTGTCTAGAGGCAGGACACAAATATTTGCAGGCATCTGTCAAAGAATATGGAATTGATTAAGATAAAGGGAACCTTAAAAGACGACCAGGTAAAATAAGTATGGTTAGGGCTTAGAGGCATATATTTTAGAGAATCACCCTAACAGGGACAGACACTATGCAGGGACAGACATTGTGCAGGGCAGGGGCAGGGCAGAGCAGGACAGGCGCTGAGAGTCTTTGTGCTGCAGACAGTCCGTGCCTTTGTAAAGCCCTATCAGCCCTGACAGTCTCCCACTCCTCACATTTGGCTGTTTTGTCTCTGACTGGTTCTGGGTTCTGCATAGGCTCTGTCATTAATGAAACAAACTTTATGCAGTATCACACTCAGATCGAGTCAACATCATTTTATCCTATATGAGTCATTTATTGAAAGAACTGGAATGTGAGTATGTTTTTGACAGTGTCTAGCTAACAAGAAGCAGATTTACACATGATTGTCGGCCTGATGAAATCATTACGAACTCAGAGAAACTCTTTCTCCATCATCGTCTCTCTCCTGCATATTAGAAAGTACTCTCTAACCAGTGACGGACACACAGATTAGTTCCATTCCCATTCATAGGCCTGGGTATTTTTGACATCACTAGAGGCCTCTCTGGGGAGAATCAAACACTTTGTCCACCCAGCTCTGGTCTGGTCTAGCTATGCCTTGGCAGGGACACTCAGTAGACCCACAACAGCTGTCTTCTTTCCTGATGAGGACACAGTGTCAGACTGTTTGAGTAGACACCAGGCCAGAGCCCAGTAGCATCCTGTGCCACTACGTTATCACCCAGGCCTCCACTCCCATGCTGGGTCCAGGAGGCCCACCCAGCCCCAGGGCTCAGTCATCACACACACCCCACAATAGGACCATTGTCTCTGGGAGTGGAGGGCAGAGAGACGTCCATCCTGGATCCTGCTCAGACCAGCTCATCTCTTTCATCTACAGTGTCACAGACTGGCCAAGAAGCAGCCCACGCACAAATCAAAGGGATCTCAGATTCTTATAGGGCTCTGAGCAACAGCCAAGGAAAATATACAGGTTCACCCAGGCTCTGCCAATTCAAACAACAATGTGAGCCATGGGGAGTACATACTGACATGACATTTACAGGGTGGCTCTCTGGGCTGACTCAGTCTGCGTCCACTCCAAAGTGCCATGGTCAAGAAGACACACGGAGAGGACTATTAGAGTTGCAAATGTAAAAAGCACTGAGACATTACCATCATGTCTTTCTGTTAATATGGCTAGCAGCAGTGAGCGCTGTCACAGGGTGTCAAGTCACTCTTGTTTTCAGCACGTCAGAGTGTGTAGACTGTGACGAGCCTGGAACCCATTTCAATTTGTGTTCGGCTCTCAGAGTCACGCACATATTAAACGGTGCGTTAACTACTCAGGCAGCAGTAACAGTGGTTGGGATGTGAGGAAAAGAGTCTCATGTGATTTACGCTGTACCCTTAAACATTTAAATCAAATCAAATCCATTTCATTTGTCACATGCGCCAAATACAACAGGTGTTACAGTGAAACGCTTACTTACAAGCCCTTAACCAACAATGCAGTTCAAGAAAGTAACACAATAAACTAACAATAACGATGCGGGACTTCCTCTGACACCGTCTAGTATATACAGTTGAAGTCGGAAGTTTACATACACCTTAGCCAAATACATTTAAAATCAGTTTATCACAATTCCTGACATTTAATCGTAGTAAAAATTCCAAGTCTTAGGTCAGTTAGGATCACCACTTGTTTTAAGAATGTGAAATGTCAGAATAATAGTAGAGATAATGATTTATTTGAGCTCCCAGTCGGTCAGAAGTTTACATACACTCAATTAGTATTCGGTAGCATTGCCTTTAAATAGTTTAACTTGGGTTAAACGTTTCGGGTAGCCTTCCACAAGCTTCCCACAATACGTTGGGTGAATTTTGGTCCATTCCTCTTGACAGAGCTGGTGTAACTGAGCCAGGTTTCTAGGCCTCCTTGCACGCACACGCTTTTTCAGTTCTGCCCACAAATTTTCTATAGGATTGAGGTCAGGGCTTTGAGATGGCCACTCCAATACCTTGACTTTGTTGTCCTTAAGCCATTTTGCCACCACTTTGGAAGTATGCTTGGGGTCATTGTCCAGACCCATTTGCGACCAAGCTTTAACTTCCTGACTGATGTCTTGAGATGTTGCTTCAATATATCCAGATAATTTTCTTCCCTCATGATGCCACCTATTTTGTGAAGTGCACCAAACCCTCCTGCAGCAAAGCACCCCCACAACATGATGCTGCCACCCCTGTGCTTCACGGTTGGAATGGTGTTCTTCGGCTTGCAAGCCTCCCCCCTTTCCTCCAAACATAACAATGGTCATTAAGGCCAAACAGTTCTATTTCTATTTCATCAGGCCAGAGGACATTTCTCCAAAAAGTACGGTCTTTGTCCCCATGTGCAGTTGCAAACCGTAGTCTGCCTTTTTTATGGCAGTTTTGGAGCAGTAGCTTCTTCCTTGCTGAGCAACCTTTCAGCTTATGTCGATATAGAACTCGTTTTACAGTGGATATAGATACTTTTGTACCGATTTCCTCCAGCAACTTATCTTATAAAAAAACTATCAATCTTAATCTTAATCTGGATGTAGTCTATCACAGTGCAATCTGTTTTGTCACCAAAGCCCCATATACTACCCACCACTGTGACCTGTATGCTCTCATTGACTGGCTCTCACTATATATCCGTCGCCAACCCCACTGGCTCCAGGTCATCTATAAGTCTTTGCTAGGTAAAGCCCCGCCTTATCTCAGCTCACTGGTCACCATAGCAACACCCAACCATAGCACGCACTCCAGCAGGTATATTTCACTGGTCATCCCCAAAGCCAAAACTTCCTTTGGCTGCCATTCCTTCCAGTTCTCTGCTGCCAATAGCTGGAACAAATTGCAAAATCTCTGAAGCTGGAGTCTTGTATCTCCCTCTCTAAGTTTAAGCATCAGCTGTCTGAGCAGGTTACCAATCACTGTACCTGTACACAGTCAATCTGTAAATAGCACACCCAACTACCTCATCCCCATATTATTACTTACCTTCTTGCTCTTTTTCACTCCAGTATCTCTACTTAATGCTAAATTGTAATTATTTAATATTTATTGCTACCTCCCTACTCTTCTACATTTGCACACACTGTACATAGATTTTTATATTTTCGTTTCTTTTGTGTTATTGACTGTACGTTTGTTGTTGTTTTTGTCTCACTGCTTTTTTAAAATCAAGGCCAGGTTGCAGTTGTAAATGGGAACTTGTTCTCAACTGGCCTACCTGGTTAAATAAAGGTGAAAGAAAATAAAGATTTTTTTAAATTTAAATTAAATTTAAGCCTGCTGTGACATCTGAGTGTGCAGACTTCTAGAATCACTGTAGTCATTTGTGGAAAGTTATATCAATAACACCGCTGAGTTATTTGGCGGGCAGAGCCTGAGCAATAGCGCCTGACATTTTTCAAAAACTTGTCTGTTGTGAACTACTTGGGGTCCTTGAAAGTTGGCTGCGACTTGGTGTCAAGTGGAATAGTGTCTTTCCTCTAAACCTCTTGACATGAAGGGGTTTTGTCCCGGTCGGTTAGGAGGGACCACCGACAGCCAAAGAAAAACTAAGGTTCAATCAACACTTCCCAACCTAACTTTATATTGAAAGGAAGTTATTGTCAACATTTACCAAATCCAGTCCAGATATGGAAAAAGAGTTAAGCTTATCTGCTCTTTCATCACTTACCCCTGGCTATCTTCAATAGAACAGCTGACAGAGCACTCTGGGTGGAATGAATTCAGCACATGGGGGACAACTCATTATAACAGCTAGGAGCTGCAAAGTGCACAGTCCAGCAACGGGCCAAACCAATTAGGGTTCAAATGTGAATTGACACACTGTTTAACTATCTCTTTGTCTGAATGGGGATGTATTCATGACTTCCCAGTGAGCCTATAGGGAGCAGGACTTCTCCAACAGGTACCCAAAAGATGAATCCCTGTCTGTAATGAGTTGGGCGCAGAGGAGCCTGAACGTCAGCTTAGAACTTCAACATCAGCTTAGAACTTCATTAAAGGGGCTTTTCCAGAGAAGAATGGAAGGAAACCGGGCAAGAAGGGGCTCTTGGAGACAAGAGAGGGTTCCAGCCAAGGCTTTAACTCTGTTGCCAAGCTAAACATGTTTGCGGAAAATCTTTGTCATCTTTGGACTGTTTATGAAGCACATATGCAAGTTCACTTCTCACACATATCAAGTGTAAACACGTAAAAATAAGAAATAAATTGCAAATGAGCACATAAATCCAATAGTTGGGTGTGGCAGTACTATTGAGGTTCTCTTTGAGCTCCGAGGAGTGGCTCAATTTGTGGTTTGAATTACATACTGAGAAAGTTATTCTATGGATAACCTAGGTATGACACGTGTTCTTGATTCATGTGAATTTTTATCTTGTACTCTGTTATATGAAGTATGCAAATATGGTCCTAGATAACTTCAGACATTGTGATTTTTTTTGGCGGTTATGCTAAGCTCAGCTTCTCACTATTTCCCCAAGAACTCTGACTGGATTTGAATGTCTCCTAAGTTGTGCCTTTCTAGCTGGTCACAGTTAATGGAAATTTACAAGGTTCGCATCAGACCACAGATTTTCATTTAATCTGACAGTTGGTGGTTATGTTGGCCAGCAGTGCGGTTATGAGTAAGGAGAGAGGTTTGCAACTGTGATCTACAGTTTTACTTAATATTTTGCACTCCACACACTTGGCCAAGAAAGCCCCAGCGCCCAGTGCCCATACCAGATCATATCCTGCATACATAACATCAAATCAAATCAAATGTTATTTGTCACATGCGCCAAAAACATGCGCCAAATACAACAGGTAACCTTACAGCGAAATGCTTACTTACAAGCCCTTAACCAACAATGCAGTTTTAAGAAAATACCCCCCAAAAAGTAAGAGATAAGAATAACAAATGATTAAAGAGCAGCAGTAAATAACAATAGCGGGGCTATATACAGGGGGTACTGGCACAGAGTCAATGTGCGGGGGCACACAGGCACACAGGTAATTGAGGTAATATGTACATGTAGGTAGAGTATTAATGTAACTATGCATAGATATAACAGAGAGTAGCAGCAGAGTTCCAGAGGTGGGGGGGGGGGGCAATGCAAATAGTCTGGGTAGCCATTTGATTAGCTGTTCAGGAGTCTTATGACTTGGGGGTAGAAGCTATTTAGGAGCCTCTTGAACCTAGACTTGTTGCTCCGGTACCGCTTGCCATGTGGTAGCAGAGAGAACAGTCTATGACTAGGGTGGCTGGAGTCTTTGACAATTATTAGGGCCTTACTCTGACACCACCTGGTATAGAGGTCCTGGATGGCAGGAAGCTTGGCCCCGGTGATGTACTGAGCCGTTCGCACTAACCTCTGTAGTGCCTTGCGGTCGGAGGCCGAGCAGTTTCCATACCAGGCAGTGATGCAACCGATCAGGATGCTCTCGATGGTGCAGCTGTAAAACCCATCCTATCTATAGGCTGTCTAATCGTTGTCGGTATTCAGGCCTACCGCTGTTGTGTCATCAGCAAACATAATGATGGTGTTGGAGTCGTGCCTGGTCGCACAGTCATGAGTTTGGAGCACGCACCCCTGAGGGGCCCCGTGTTGAGGATCAGCGTGGCAGATGTGTTATTACCTACCCTTACTACCTGGGGGTGGCCAGTCAGGAAGTCCAGGATCCAGTTGCAGAGGGAGGGGTTTAGTCCCAAGGTCCTTAGCTTAGTGATGAGTTTTGAGGGCACTATGGTGTTGAACGCTGAGCTGTAGTCAATGAATAGCATTCTCACATAGGTGTTCCTTTTGTCCAGGTGGGAAAGGGCAGTTTGGAGTTCAATAGAGATTGCATCATCTGTGGATCTGTTGGTGCATCATCTGTGGATTTAGCTCGTCTGGTAGGCTCGTGTCACTGGGAAGCTCTCGGCTGTGCATCCCTTTGTAGTCTGTAAAAGTTTGCAGGCCCTGCCACATCTGAAGAGTGTCGGAGCTTGTGTGGTATGATTTGATCTTAGTTCTGTATTGACGCTTTGCCTGTATGATGGCTCGTCGGAGGGCATTGTGGGATTTCTTATAATCTTATGGGTTAGAGTCACGGTCCTTGAAAACGGCAGCTCTACCCTTTAGCTCAGTGTGAATGTTGCTTGTAGTCCATGGCTTCTGGTTGGAGTATGTGCAATACTGTTCAAAAGTTTGGGGTTAGAAATATCCTTGTTTTTTAAAGAAAAGCACATTTTTTGTCCATTAAAATAACACAAAACTGATCAGAAATACAGTGTAGACATTGTTAATGTTGTAAATGACTATTGTAGCTGACTATCTATTTACCCAGATGGATGAGGTTCAGTATCTCCACATGGAACTGGGCCTGCTCAAAATTAAAATGCTTCTCTTTTAAATCTCTTAGATGTCAGACATATGCCAGGCAGGCCCTGACACACACTATATAGAGTACATTGACACATTGAGCCAAAAATGGGATGTTGAAAAGAATTCTGTGGTAGTTTGGCAAAATTACAGATAGAAATTGTATGTAAACAAAACATCAAGAGGACTTTAGCAGGGCACAGTTTATAGTGAAATGCCATTACCATTATGTAATAAACTCGCATCATGGTTGCGGCAGGAATAAAAAAAATACACATATTTTTGGTAGTCCTAGGTCTACTCTCCAACTTTATCTACCGTTCTCAAACAGATTGTGAGTAGGTCTACTTTTTCAGTGTTGGTCAACCTTCCCCTCTTCTGTCCTGGACACCTATGAAGTGTCAATGCTATTTAGAAATCAGCTCCTCTGAAAGGTGATGTATTGTGCAATCTCCTTGTCCATAGGAATGTTTGTTGGACACCATGCAAAACACATTTCCCATAAAGGACTCCAGATGCAGGAGCAGAATAGTTGTATTGCTGCCCAGCTGAAACATGAGTGTCTAAACTAGATGCTCTCAATTTCACACAAATTATCAAGGAACCTACAAGGTATAACCCGAAATCCGTAACCATGGACACCCTCTTAGATATCATCCTGACCAACTTTCCCTCTAAATACACCTCTGCTGTCTTCAACCAGGATCTCAGCGATCACTGCCTCATTGCCTGCTTGAGTAATGGGACCACGGTCAAACGACCACCCCTCATCATTGTCAAACACTCCCTAAAACACTTCAGCGAGCAGGCCTTTCTAATCGACCTGGCCCGGGTATCCTGAAAGGATATTGACCTCATCCCGTCAGTAGAGGATGCCTGGTTGCTCTTCAAAAGTGCTTTCTTTCATCACCATCTTAAATAAGCATGCGCCATTCCAAAAATAAAGAACTAAGAACAGATATAGCCCTTGGTTCACCCCAGACTTGACTGCCCTTGACCAGCACAAAAACATCCTGTGGCGTTCTGCATTAACATTGAATAGCCCCCGCGATATGCAACTTTTCAGGGAAGTCAGGAACCAACATATTCAAGTCAGTTAGGAAAGCTGAGGCTAGCTTTTTCAAACAGAAATTTGCTTCCTGTAGCACTAATTCCAAAAGGTTTGGGACACTGTAAAGTCCTTGGAGAATAAGAGGACCTCCTCCCAGCTGCACACTGCACTGAGGATAGGAAACACTGTCACCACCAATAAATCTACGATAATTGATTATTTCAATAAGCATTTTTCCACGGCTGGTCATGCTTTCCACCTGGCTACCCCTACCCCGGCCAACATCTCAGCACCCCCTGCAGCAACTTGCATTCACCAACTACTTCTCAGATAGAGTTCAGTGTATCAAATCATTGGGCCTGTTGTCCAGACCTCTAGCAGTCTCTATGGGGGTGCCACAGGGTTCAATTCTCGGGCCGACTCTTTTCTCTGTATACATCAATGATGTTGCTCTTGCTGCTGGTGATTCTCTGATCCACCTCTACACAGACGAAACCATTCTGTATACATCTGGCCCTTCTTTGGACACTGTGTTAGCAAACCTCCAAATGAGCTTCAATGCCATACAACACTCCTTCCGTGGCCTCCACCTGCTTTAAATGTTAGTAAAACTAGGTGCCGATCGCTGCCCGCAATCTTCCGCCCGACTAGCATCACTACTCTGGACGGTCCTGACCTAGAATATGTGGACAACTACAAATACCTAGGTGTCTGGTTAGACTGTAAACTCTCCTTCCAGACTCACATTAAGAATCTCCAATCCAAAATAAATCTAGAATCGGCTTCCTATTTCGCAACAAAGCATCCTTCACTCATGCTGCCAAACATACCCTCGTAAAACTGACTGTCCTACAGATCCTTGACTTTGGCGATGTCATTTACAAAATAGCCCCCGACACTGTACTCAACAACCTGGATGTTGTCTATCACAGTGCCATCCGTTTTGTCACCAAAGCCCCAAATACTACCCACCACTGTGACCTGTATGATCTCGTTGGCTGTCCCTCACTACATATCCGTCCAGGTCATCTCTACAAACCTTTGCTAGGTAAATCCCCACTTTATCTCAGCTCACTGGTCACCATTACAACACCCATCCGTAGCACGCACTCCAGCAGGTATATTGCACTGGTCATCCCCAAAACCAACACTTCTTTGGCTACCTTTCCTTCCAGTTCTCTGCTGCCAATGACTGGAACGAATTGCAAAAATCACTGAAACTGGAGTCTTATATCTCCCTCTCTAAATTTAAGCATCAGCTGTCAGAGCAGCTTACTGTACCTGTACACGGCCAATCTGTAAATAGCACACCCAACTACCTCATCACCATATTATTACTTACCCTCTTGATCTTTTGCAACCCAATATCTCTATTTGCACATCCTCATCTGCACATTTATCACTCCAGTATTAATGCGAAATTGTAATTATTTCACCTCTATGGCCTATTTATTGCTTACCTCCCTACTCTTCTACATTTGCACACACTGTACATAGATTTTTTTCTATTTTTCTTTTCTATTGTGTTATTGACTGTACGTTTGTTTATGTGTAACTCTGTGTCGTTGTTTTTGTCTCACTGCCTCGCTTTATCTTGGCCAGGTCGCAGTTGTAAATGAGAACTTGTTCTCAACTGGCCTACCTGGTGAAATAAAACACAAATATACTGTATATATATACAGTGCCTTGCGAAAGTATTCGGCCCCCTTGAACTTTGCGACCTTTTTCCACATTTCAGGCTTCAAACATAAAGATATAAAACTGTATTTTTTTGTGAAGAATCAACAACAAGTGGGACACAATCATGAAGTGGAATGACATTTATTGGATATGAGGATCAGGAGGATAACTTTTTTAACAAATCAAAAACTGAAAAATTGGGCGTGCAAAATTATTCAGCCCCTTTACTTTAAGTGCAGCAAACTCTCTCCAGAAGTTCAGTGAGGATCTCTGAATGATCCAATGTTGACCTAAATGACTAATGATGATAAATACAATCCACCTGTGTGTAATCAAGTCTCCGTATAAATGCACCTGCACTGTGATAGTCTCAGAGGTCCGTTAAAAGCGCAGAGAGCATCATGAAGAACAAGGATCACACCAGGCAGGTCCGAGATACTGTTGTGAAGAAGTTTAAAGCCGGATTTGGATACAAAAAGATTTCCCAAGCTTTAAACATCCCAAGGAGCACTGTGCAAGCGATAATATTGAAATGGAAGGAGTATCAGACCACTGCAAATCTACCAAGACCTGGCCGTCCCTCTAAACTTTCAGCTCATACAATGAGAAGACTGATCAGAGATGCAGCCAAGAGGCCCATGATCACTCTGGATGAACTGCAGAGATCTACAGCTGAGGTGGGAGACTCTGTCCATAGGACAACAATCAGTCGTATATTGCACAAATCTGGCCTTTATGGAAGAGTGGCAAGAAGAAAGCCATTTCTTAAAGATATCCATAAAAAGTGTCGTTTAAAGTTTGCCACAAGCCACCTGGGAGACACACCAAACATGTGGAAGAAGGTGCTCTGGTCAGATGAAACTAAAATTGAACTTTTTGGCAACAATGCAAAACGTTATGTTTGGCGTAAAAGCAACACAGCTCATCACCCTGAACACACCATCCCCACTGTCAAACATGGTGGTGGCAGCATCATGGTTTGGGCCTGCTTTTCTTCAGCAGGGACAGGGAAGATGGTTAAAATTGATGGGAAGATGGATGGAGCCAAATACAGGACCATTCTGGAAGAAAACCTGATGGAGTCTGCAAAAGACCTGAGACTGGGATGGAGATTTGTCTTCCAACAAGACAATGATCCAAAACATAAAGCAAAATCTACAATTGGAATGGTTCAAAAAGAAACATATCCAGGTGTTAGAATGGCCAAGTCAAAGTCCAGACCTGAATCCAATCGAGAATCTGTGGAAAGAACTGAAAACTGCTGTTCACAAATGCTCTCCATCCAACCTCACTGAGCTCGAGCTGTTTTGCAAGGAGGAATGGGAAAAATTTTGGTCTCTCGATGTGCAAAACTGATAGAGACATACCCCAAGCGACTTACAGCTGTAATCGCAGCAAAAGGTGGCACTACAAAATATTAACTTAAGGGGGCTGAATAATTTTGCACGCCCAATTTTTCAGTTTTTGATTTGTTAAAAAAGTTTGAAATATCCAATAAATGTCGTTCCACTTCATGATTGTGTCCCACTTGTTGTTGATTCTTCACAAAAAAATACAGTTTTATATCTTTATGTTTGAAGCCTGAAATGTGGCAAAAGGTCGCAAAGTTCAAGGGGGCCGAATACTTTCGCAAGGCACTGTATATATATATATATATATATATATATATATATATATATATATATATATATATATATATATATATTATCAGTTTCTGTATGCATTCAAATTAGTCAACATACTGTACATTCAAATACATTGGAAATGAATGTATCATGACCCAAATAATGTGTACAGTATGTGTCCAAGTCCATTGTGACTAGGCTACTAGTCGGCCTTTAAAACAATGAACAGGTTTCTCTGGTTTGTTTAATATTGTTTGTAGAGATGACCTGTAGGCATTTGGAACAGGACTACGCAGGAAAAGGTTTGGGGAGTGGTATTTTATTACCCATAAACCACTTTGGTTTCCAGCAAATCCTGGTGTTTTCATGTTTTGAAACATCCACCAACTGTAAAGGGGTTATAGCTCACATAGCTTGTTGATTAACTAGGCACCACTTGATTATGAGTCATAGGGTCCATTTATACAGACTCCTGTAGCAAGTTTTTTTTTAAAGCAGCTGCAATTTGTTTTGCTATTGAAATAGAAATAGTAGTAAATTCTGATTCAAAAAAGGACACATTAGTTATGTATCTAGAATAGGGACCTGCCTCTCTTCACTATTAGTTATTGACAGTGGGAATGAGCACAGTGATTCATTAAAATAATAAATGTTCTCAGTGACATACTCCTTTTGGGTTGACATTTTTCTTTTTTGCTGATTTTTTCCCTCTTCACTGCACATTGGCCAAACAAGTCCGTGAATTGTACTCATAAACATGGAGGATTAAAAGTGCAATTGCTTTCCATGCACACAGCAGCATTTATATAACTGAGTGCAAGGATCCCAAAGTTTGTTAAACTCACTGGAACACTCTCTGAAACACTGTTAAGCCCTATCAGGCAGCTGAGAGAGCCAGACATAATCAGGGAGTTCCCACTGGGAGTTCATTTTGAACTGGAAACTAAACACTAGCTGGGTAACTCACTTCTCATACACTCTCAACATCATGTGCCGAGTAGCCATAAAACATAGAGTGCTTTTATTTTTATTCACTGCTCTGCTCAGCTTCTGAGATTTAGGCTAATCTAACTGTTGTATCTCTATTTTCTCTGTTCTCTCCATTGTTCCGTCCTTACTGTCCTCGGCTCTTCCATCCCATCTCAATTCCTGAGAAGTAGGGTGATAGTTATTGTGATTGTCAGAGTAATGTGTAGTTATACTAATGCTACTAAGTAGCAGATGACTTTGATTGTATGTAAACTGTTCAACTGTTTAACAGCTGCAACAGCCATTCTGAGTCAGAGGTGTACATACAGTCGGTCTATGGACAGTTTGAGAACATCCTTTGATACAGGAGCACAGGGTTCAGATCTGTATTCATGCCGTGCCTTCTCCGACCTTACAGGGCTGTGATCTCTCAGCATGGGTCAGCGAGTACATCGGAATGACTTGAAATATGGAGTGATATAACCCCTCTCTCTTATCTATCTAAAAGCATGGATTAAAGGTTCAGATGTCAGGCCTGGATATTTAATGTGCTGGCTAGGAGGTTGAAGCAGAGCCCTGCCCAGGTCATATAGGGAAACCTCATAAATATTCACAAATGAACACAAATGAAAAGCAAATGTGGATAAAAAAATGGATGGGTGTTGGTTCACACTGGAAACTTGGCAGGGTCCCTGTGAAATGTCCCCCTCCACAGCAGTCATTATGTTATGTTAGTCTCATTCACCCTCTCTAATGATCCACATTTCATTTCAGAGGGACTATTTGAAAGCTCTGTTTGATTGCTTTTCAAATTAGCTTTATGCTAAACCATACATTTCTAAATACCTCCACGACAGTGTTTGTCTCCCATGATTTCGTCTTCCTTTTCAAATTATGTCAATGGTATTGCATGTTGGCTCCAGTAATGCCTTGGCTTTGCCTATACCTATATCCACCTACAGAACTTCAGTTATTATGGTCCTGATGGGAAGAGTTGGAAAGGCATGTGTGAAATTCCGTAGAGATTACACAAAGAGTTAATCATCTAGATTCCCGCTGTTCACCAACCCAACAGGGCTTAAGTCTGTGTCCGGGAACATCCCTCATTACTAATAATGCTGAGGTGTGGTTTACTGACCAACACTGCATGTTTTCTCTGGGTTATAGAGCTAGAATCTAACAGTGAAACATTACTTTATTCATCTTAAATTGGTCACTAGGATATCATTTCTCAGCCATGGATACCAAGAGCCTGATTCCTTTCAGATGCTCTAGAATTTTCCAAATCAATCTAGGCAACAACAGTATAATTCTAAATTGGATTTAAAGTAAGAATCCGCATTTGGGGAAACAGTGCCACTGTTTGCCTCCAATGGCTTTGTTATTGTTTTTGTTTTGTTGATGAAAACGGAAAAAAGGAGCATCCAATAATTTTTTGCAGTATATATTTTGCTGTTCTATAGAGCGTGCAGTGGGGACCTGTCATTCAGGGCAGGTGGGGCAGAGCCCCACATTTTTAGCAAAAAATACATATATACTGTATATATATACTTTTTGGGAGTGGACTTGCCTGTTTTGCATGCTATTTTAGCATTATACGTATCACATATCAGTTTGCAAACAATATAAAGAATAAATATAATTTAGTTAATAAAGCCGCATACAATTTTTTGTTGTTGTTGGTTTTTTTGAGTAAGGCAGCTGGAAAATGCAGGTGTTTCAGCCTAGTTGAGTGCTTTTTGTGGTGTTGGGACGAATCAGCAGAAAATAGGAGCATTGCGCTGTGATTGGCTCAATGTTCTGTCACTCATGGGGACACTATGTCATCGCCAAGCTTGAGGCCTTAGTAAGGATAGACATCCAAAATGTAAGCACTTTGGGTCCTGCCATAGAGTTGTATTACAAGTGCCCTTCCAAGAAGACTCAAGGTCATTGTCCACAGATAAAATGACGTCAAATCACATTATATGTACAGTAGCTTTCAAAGCCTTTCAAAGTCTTAGCTAGCAGTCATCATCATGAATCAAGTCGCCAATCTACTGGCAAATCCTTCCTTGTCATATGAAGAGAAATAATGAAGAGAAATTATAGATAAAACATATCGGTGCTCATCGGCCATTGAACATAAAGATTACACAACAAGTTGGAAATCGCAAATTCAACAATGAGTCGTTTGGAACGAATCAGTGGCTAACTGCAAGCATTGCAAGGAAACCACTAGCCTGCTATTCAATGGAGTGGCTGTGTGCTTTTTTTCAGAGTTCCCAACATAAATCAAGAGAATACCAGACTTTGATGACAAAATTTTCCCACAAAGGACCGTCGCGCCACCTTCCTGTTTAAGTGAGCAGATCACAAGGTCAGTCCAAAAATGTTTTGTATGCTTCTGCATAAATTATGTAATATGCAAGGGAGATATGTATACTGTAGCTAAGAAAGTAATATGAAGTGTATGTTGTGTAGAAAGCTATTAGTAGCCCATATGCCCCACCCTAATAATTTGGTCTATTTTCACCAACGCGGTATTATACGGTGTGTGATTTTTAAAACACTTTTTTGTACAGGTTTGACAGTGCTACTGATAGTAGTGGTGGCACTTGCTTGCATGTGCAAATTCAGCACACTGTCACGCCTGCTCCCGCTTCCCCTCTCTGGTGCTCGAGGGCGCCAGGCTGCCCTTCATTACACACACCTGTCACCATCATTACGTGCACCAGCGCTCATTGGATTCACCTGGAGTTTTTTACTTTGTTGATTGCCCCTCTATATCCGTCTGCTCCTCAGTTTGTTCCCTGTGTCAGCATTGATGTTGTTGCGTTTTCCCCTGTCCAGACGCTGTTTCTTGTTTGTTTCTTGTGTATTATCCATTAAATGTTCACTCCCTGTATTTGCTTCTCGTCTCCCAGCATCGGTCCTTACACACAAACAACATTCTGTAATAGAATTCTGTTATTTGACACGTGAAATTAAAACCTTGTTTAACACGTCAAATAGTGTTCTGTGACGTGTATCTTTTTTGACCCAAATGGTGTTCAATGTGACCCAAACGGTGTTCAATGTGCATCACCTTAACAATTTGGTCTATTTTTCTAATGTTGCTGTTCTGACTCGGTATTGGCGCACATGTAGCCTATAACCTTTTAGAGAAATGTAATCATTGAATATTGTAAGAGCTGTCATTGTCTTCTTATATGACAACCTTTATTTATCCTACGGTTCTGACTTGGTGTACAGGGAGTACGCTGTAAGAACGGCCCATGTTCTGGATTCTGTTGCTGTTGCTGTACATTTCAAAAGTGCTGAACAAATAGTTATATTGACTACGTCCGAAGTCGCTCACTCATTAATGTCTTAATCGAAATTACAGATTGCCTCTTATCCGCTCGTTGTCCCCTTATGCCATAGTTTGTACATCTCAATTGTCAGTAGAAACAACATTTGTTTAAGCAAATCAGCCATATCAGCTATGTTTTTTTAAAGGCAGTAAATGAGTCTGAATGAGTTGTTTCACTGCAAGACAAGGCTCCACTGATAGGCGGGTGTATCAGTGGTAAGGTGTTAGAACTGCCGTTGGGACTCTGCTGTTGGGACAGCTTTATGTAGGCCCTAACAGTTTGTGGGCACCATTTGTCATCGTTATAGTGCAATTCATGTATTGCTTAGTGTTGTGTTGAGTAGTGGCTTTTCTGGCATGCATCCCACACCAAGATGTACATGCTAAAATCACCACTGACATCATGCAATGATGTCCAAGGAGAGAAAACTGTGTTTGCTGTTTGAAACAGTGGTTGGCTCCTCAGAGGAGGAAGGAGAGGACCATCCTTCTCAGTAAATTTCATAAAAATAAAAATAGTGAAACATTTGATCCTTTTTAGATTAAACTATACAAAATATATTCATATGCCACCAAATAATTGATTAAAACACACTGTTTTGCAATGAAGGTCTACAGTAGCCTCAACTGTACTCTGTAGGATAGTACCATGGTGTAGCCAGAGGACAACTAGCTTCCGTCCTCCTCTGGGTACATTGACTTCAATACAAAACCTAGGAGACTCATGGTTCTCACCCCCTTCCATAGACGTACACAGTAATTATGACAACTTCCGGAGAACATTCTCCAACCTATCAGAGCTCTTGCAGCATGAACTGACATGTTGTCCACCCAATTAAAGGATCAGATAATTAATCTAGTACTGAAAGCATAAGCTACAGCGAGCTAGCACCGCAGTACATAAAATGTGGTGAGTTGTTGACTCAAAGAGAGAGAAAGACAATAGTTGAACAGTTTTGAACGGAGAGAACGGAGAGAGAGGGAGAGATTTAGTTTTAAAAAATTAACTTTCACTTATTTAACTAACAAATGCAGCTAGCTAGTTTAGCCTACTCAAACACCCAGCTCAAATAGAGGGATGCTATGTTAGCTATCTGGCTATGACTATCCAACACTGGAACTCTTCCAAGTCAAGGTAAGCTTTTGGTTTTACCACCGGGGCCCTCTGGAGTAACGGCTAAACTGCTTACTAGCTGTACACTGCACTGCATGATCGTAGCAGGTTTACTAATGTGTTAGTTCTATTAGCTATGTTGACGTTGATGTTACTTTAGCTAATATGGTGACAACAATGTAGGCTGTGTGTAGCATTTATGAAGTTTTGGCTTGGAAAGTTTTTTTTCGCCTGGTCACAGACAGGTGATGTGTTGTGCACTGAAGTCCATAAGCAAAGGGAAAAGGTGAGAGGAGGAGTGGGCATAGATGTGAGAAGGAATTATATATACAATGAGCTCTTTATATGTGCCTATGAAAGTGATCAGGAGTATATTCATTCCGCCGATTCTTTTGAAAAACCTTTCTTAAACGGATGCAAATGAAACAAAACGGGGATAAACATTCCTGAATTTGTCCAATAGAAACTCACTTTTGCAACTGTTGGACTAATGATTACACCCTAGATCAGCTAGATGCAGGCAAGAGTGTGCAAGGCATAATTGAATGTGTCACTCTCTGTCCATGTGTCACTGTCTGTCACCTCAAATCTTTCTCTCAACATGTTTGCACCTACATTGTAAACTTTCATTCATAGGCTAGATTGTAGCAACCTCATGATGGCTTTAGGGAAAATGTTTGTATCATGTAGTAACCTAAACCTATCGATGTGACATTCAACTGGGTGAATGGAGTCATCCCAATCAGTCATCCAATATGCTGTAATAGAAAAAAAGCTATACTCATAAAACATGAATCATCCGCCCTCCATCTTAAATGGCCCCGAACGCCATTGGTTTGCAGTAACTTCTTTGTTGTAATATCCCAAACGAACATGTGCGTTTCAGCTTTAAGGATTATAGCTTTAAATGTATTATGGCCGTGTATCACACAGCCAGCGATACACAACGATAACCAGAATGGTTATTCGTTTTGAAAGACCTGTCAAAACATTGACTCCACATCACTTCCCTTTATGTTAGTCCTGCTGCTCACATCTAACTAAAACACCAAGGTGTTTCCCAGGTCTGATACACCAAAGGTCACCAGGGCATAGATTCTAACCCGGGCAAGTCACATTATAGACATCCCTCCCCAGACACAAAGACCCAGGCCTGGAGCTGAGGTGGGGAGGCTCTAGGCACAGCTCTGTCACGACTGATTGATGACTGTTTCTCAGGGTTGGCTACAGACCTTGCAGCACTGCATTACCTGATGACACAACTTCCAGGAGTGGGAAGGAAGGGCCTCAGCCGCCAGGCAGCACCGTGGGCGAGCTCTCTCGAACGTGTTGATGGGAGTCCAGTTTCTCCTCAACCACAACACACAACACACACACACACGGACCTTGTGAGAGCCAAGATGGCCATGGCGGAGTCCCTCCAGGGGCAGTGGAGTATTGGAAACAGGTTCCTGTCAGTCTCTGCATGCCAAATCCATCCACATGGCCTCTCTCTCCACAATGTCACATAAGTAATGCACTGAGGCAGGTACATGACTGAGAAGTACCATAGGGAAGTGTAGCCATCTTTCAGCATCATAACTTTTAAAGATGAGGATTACAGTATGTCTCAGGTAACCTTAGTCATATGTCAAGGTTGGTTACTTAAGAAAAATGTATCGTTCCAAGAATGTTACAACTACTCTATAGGCTTTTGCCATTGCCATTGTTTGGGCAGACAGCCTGTCGACAATCAAAGCTACAGTCTGTTTGATTTTACTAAAAGCTGATTTTCCTACTGCTTTCATTGGTCTCAAGCTACACTCTCCAAATGTACAAAGAAATGGCGTTTCTCAAATTTCTCAAAAACACAAAAATGTCTCTTAATCCATAAACTGAAATAGGCAGTCGCTTATGTTTAAAGTGAAGTACAATTGCAAAGCACAATCCTTACGTGTTTCCGGAGACAGACTAACTGTTTAAAATGTGGCAGTAGCCATAGGTTTTCCCATTCATTCTTAATCTTGTGGGATCACTGATGTCATTCGCTGCAAACGGCTGAAGACCAGAGTTCTCAAGTGAAACCAGATGCACTAACATTTTGAAATTTCAGTTGAAGAACTTAAGGACTGAACACGTCTCAACTCATTCTGTTTTTCACTTCAAGTCAACCGGAATACCCGCTTCAGACAGTGTATGTCGTTGAGTTCAATCACATTTGATCCCACAGAGAAAAATGTAAAGAATAGCTTAATATATCCACCTCTTGGGAACTGGAATAACACTGACAGTGTCCAATAAGGTATTTATCTTATTTCACTCAACCAGCCAGATAGAGCTGATGTGGTTTGTGCATATAAACCCTTAGATAGACAGCTTGGCAATAACATGCTTTGTAACTCAAGTGACTTGACTTACCTGCTAAACAGAGGCCAAAGATGCTCAGGAGTACCAAGATGTATAGAGACACGATGGCATACTTGATGGCAGACAGGGAGTTCAGGTGGCTGCAGCAATTGTCTGGCTTTCTTCTCCTCTTGGCAGAAACAGCTGAAAAGAAAACATCTCTTTAGAATTGGAAGACAAAGATGGATACAAGGGCTCTTAGAGGGGGTCTGAATTGAGGGGCCATGAGGATAAAAGAAGCTGTATGAAATGAGGATAAAATGTCATGTGGATAATATTCTTATGCAGTGATGAAAAGGTCCTACATAAAAATGCATGCCTGACTGTCAACTGAATGACTTGTTGCATTGTTGCGGCCATCTCTCATAACATAGACTTTATGAGTGCTAAAAATCCCCCCAAATGATTGTATTATTGTTCTATTAGTACTGACGTAGCGAGTTGGCAGCCTTGATTCTTCACTGGGCTGATATTGTAGTCAGCATGAGAGTCAAAACAAAGTCTGCATGTCTGGCATTTGGCCTGAGATCTATTGGTCACCGCTGCACCATACTGTACATCACAGGGCTGCCACACAGATACAGAGCAATAATAGCTACAATCGGTAATTTAACCCCTTAACACACTGTCCAGGTCGAACATAAAACTGCCATCGTGGCATTCTAGTTGGGAGTTTTTGTATGTGTCATGTGCTTGTGAGGAAGCTATTTGGATTAAACTGTTGTTGCTGGTCAAATAGGCCCAGAAGTAGGGTGACAGAAGACATCATTATTCAGGCTAAGAAGATCTCAGTCCAATAGGAATCTGATATAAATTCCAAAGTGTCTAATGCTATTAGGTCATGAAGCACATTGTCTTATTTCGAGGAGACATAAGCCCTGAGAGAGACCAAGAGGAAAGTTTTACACACTTTCATTTTATGTTCTCCTGGCAAGCAATCTCAGCCACAAGACTAAAAATGAGTAGTCCCCCCAATCCTTCCTTGTCTCTCTTTCTCTCTGTGGAGCATATAGCTCTGAAGTCACAGAGGAGACGTCTCTAGAAGAGAAGGCCCTCAACCGATTTTCCATAAACAGTCTTGAGCCTGCTCTGCAGCCGCTACAGCATGGTGGTTGCAATTGTACCAATACAGGTGATGTCATGTCCATAGAGACATGCAATGGATCTGTGCTGCACATATGCTGTGGTTGCTGGGATTCTGTGTGAACAACAACCTTGCAGAAGGGCCGCTCTAGCAGAAGTACACCATTTCTTAAGGCTAAAGAAAACAGAGCTGTTTAAACTGTTCAAATATATGGAATGTATAGAAATGTAGAGGTCATTACATATTTAAGCAGTGCAAACGTAGACCTCAATGATACAAATACTAAGCATTTGTTTGTTGACGTGCCTTTTCAAATGTTTTTTTTATTTCACCTTTATTTAACCAGGTAGGCCAGTTGAGAACAAGTTCTCATTTACAACTGCGACCTGGCCAAGATAAATCAAAGCAGTTAGACACATACAACAACACAGAGTTACACATGGAATAAACAAACATACAGTCAATAATACATTTGAAAAAGTCTATATACAGTGTGTGCAAATAAGGTAAGATTAGGGAGGTAAGGCAATAAATAAGCCATGGTGGCAAAGTAATTACAATATAGCAATTAAACACTGGAATGGTAGATGTGCAAAAGATGAGTGTGCAAGTAGATATACTGGGGTGCAAAGGAGCAAGATAAATAAATAAATACAGTATGGGGATGAGGTAGTTGGATGGGCTATTTACAGATTGGCTATGTTCAGGTGCAGTGATCTGTGAGCTGCTCTGACAGCTGGTGCTTAAAGCTAGTGAGGGAGATATGTGTCTCCAGCTTCAGTGATTTTTGCAGTTCGTTCCAGTCATTGGCAGCAGAGAACTGTAAGGAAAGGCGGCGAAAGGAGGAATTGGCTTTGGGGGTGACCAGTGAGATATACCTGCTGGAGCGCATGCTACGGGTGGGTGCTGCTATGGTGACCAGTGAGCTGAGATAAGGCGGGGCTTTACCTAGCAAAGACTTATAGATGACCTGGAGCCAGTGGATTTGGTGACGAGTATGAAGTGAGGGCCAGGCAACAAGAGCATACAGGTCGCTGTGGTGGGTAGTATATGGGGCTTTGGTGACAAAACGGATGGCACTGTGATAGACTGCATCCAATTTGTTGACTAGAGTGTTGGAGGCTATTTTGTAAATGACATCGCCGAAGTCGAGGACCGGTAGGATCGTCAGTTTTACGAGGATATGTTTGGCAGCATGAGTGAAGGATGCTTTGTTGTAAAATAGGAAGCCAATTCTAGATTTCATTTTGGATTGGGGATTCTTAATGTGAGTCTGGAAGGAGAGTTTACAGTCTAACCAGACACCTAGGTATTTGTAGTTGTCCACATATTCTAAGGAAGAACCGTCCAGAGTAGTGGTGCTGGACGGGCGGGCAGGTGCGGGCAGCGATCGGTTGAAGAGCATGTATTTAGTTTTGCTAGCATTTAAGAGCAGTTGGAGGCCACGGAAGGAGAGTTGTATGGCATTGAAGCTCGTCTGGAGGTTAGTTAACACAGTGTCCAAGGAGGGGCCAGAAGTATACAGAATGGTGTCATCTGTGTAGAGGTGGATCAGACAATCACCAGCAGCAAGAGCAACACCATTGATGTATACAGAGAAAAGAGTCGGCCCGAGAATTGTGGCACCCCCATAGAGTGGCACCCCCATAGAGACTGCCAGAGGTCTGGACAACAGGCCCTCCGATTTGACACACTGAACTCTATCAGAGAAGTAGTTGGTGAATCAAGCGAGGCGATCATTTGAGAAACCAAGGCTATTGAGTCTGCCGATAAGAATGTGATGATTGACAGAGTCGAAAGCCTTGGCCAGGTCGTTGAATACGGCTGCACAGTATTGTCTCTTATCGATGGCTGTTATGATATCATTTAGGACCTTGAGCGTTGCTGAGTTGCACCCATGGCCAACTCTGAAACCAGATTGAATAGCGGAGAAGGTACGGTGGAAGGTACGGTGGAATTCGAAATGGTCGGTGATCTGTTTGTTAACTTGGGTTTCGAAGACCTTAGAAAGGCAGGGTAGGATAGATATAGGTCTGTAGCAGTTTGGGTCTAGAGTGTCTCCCCCTTTGAAAAGGGGGATGACCGCGGCTGCTTTCCAATCTTTGGGAATCTCAGACGATATGAAAGAGAGGTTGAACAGCATAGTAATAGGGGTTGCAACAATTCCAGCAGATCATTTTAGATAGAGAGGGTCCAGATTGTCTAGCCTGGCTGATTTGTAGGGGTCCAGATTTTGCAGCTCTTTCAGAACATCAGCTATCTGGATTTGGGTGAAGGAGAAATGGGGAGGCTTGGGCAAGTTGCTGTGGGGAGTGCAGGGCTGTTGACCGGGGTAGGGGTAGCCAGGTGGAATTCATGGCCAGCCGTAGAAAAATGCTTATTGAAATTCTCAATTACAGTGGATTTATCGGTGGTGACAGTGTTTCCTAGCCTCAGTGCAGTGGGCAGCTGGGAGGAGGTGCTCTTATTCTCCATGGACTTTACATTGTCCCAGAACTTTTTTGAGTTTGTGCTACAGGATGCAAATGTTAGTGTGAAAAAATGTGAAAGTGCAAGACTTAAAGCACACATTTCCATTTTGCTTACTAAATCACACTAGTTTTCCTGTGCATAAGAATTCATGTAAATAAACCTTCCACAGAAAAACGCTGGTGCTTTGTATAGCGTCATGTATATCATATATCCCATTACCATTCACCCTGATATAGCCAATATACATTACAATATTTACTTATCTTAGACATTCGTAGGGGTCAATAAAGTCTAAACACAAGCTGACATCAGGCAATGAGAGAATTAATATTTATAGAGATGGAGCAGAACAGAACTTCTACGTTTAAAAATTCCTGCAACATTAAGACATAGACGCTGTAATACATTGGACACAACACCAAAGAACACAAGTAAATGTGGCATTATGTGGCTGCATGTTCAGCCGGGCTTTTTTTAATAGGTTTTGTGATGGCAACAGGATCCTTGAATGTTTACAGTGAGTATGCTTGGCAGTTTAGGGACAGATTAGTTGAGTTGGACAAGTAAAAGCCAACTGAATTTGTACCAATTCACTGTTAAGGTTGGATAAGCATTTCCCACCAGTGTGGCATGCCGGAGGTCCTAACTTGTGAACACTGTATAGTTGATTTGTTCAACTGCACCTGACCAAGCCCAAGACCCTCACACACTCACACAAACAACATACTATCAGCACTTAGTGTTTATTGACCGCTTGCTGAGTGAGAGAACTCGGCAAACTTCCTATTCAGATGTCCTATATTTACCTTTGCAGTTACACGCATATCCTCTAAAAAGGCCATGACCAAGTAGGGTCAAAGGGACTCTGCTTGCATCACTCCATGTGTTGAAATATGAGCACATCACATATGGAGGCACAAAATGAGTTTTTACATCAATGGCAGAATTCAAAGACGATTTAAGCCGATTTGATCATGGCCTTTTTAGAGGTATGCTTGTAACTGCAAATATAAGGAAAAGGGTAAGGGAAATCTGACTCCTGGGGTCTACAGATTTCCCTTACCCAGCGAGTGGTGAAAAAAGCACTACGTGCTGATAGTATGCTGTGTGTGTGAATGTGTGAGGGTGATTATAAGCCCCTGGGCAAACGTGTGAAAGGTCAAGGGGCAAGGATGTATACAGGACAAGAAGGGAAATGTCTTCTTTACCGTCTTCACACAGGTTGAGCTTTGATAGGTTTCTGCCATCGTAGCCCTCCTCATAGAAGGATCCGTTCTCCCTCTCTTCGTATGTACTCAGGTACATGGCCTTATTCTCCATTCAGGAACTGTAGGTAGGACAAAGCAGATTATTTTCATGTAACCAAAGCAATATGTAAGATGTTAGCAATGTATGTTATTCTTCAATAACACAAATTCTAAAGCAAATCAGGGGGAGGAAAATAGGTTTCTTCAGAGAGGACAAATCATACGGGGAATTAGATGGTCATTCTCCCCTGTCCTTGGTGATGCTCTCACAGTGATTCTCTCCTGTGGTTCTCTCCAGTGAATCTCTCTCCACAGAACAAAGGGACAGCATGTAGTTTTATAACCCAGTCCTAGCCTGTGGTTGACCAATTAGAATTCCTTGCAATAAAACCTGCCCCTGACCAAATAACAAGTATCCTATTTCAGAAGACATATTCCTCCCATGTCTCTGAACCATTGATCAATAATTCCCTATTACAGAATAAAACCTCATTTCCATTGATCATTAGTTCTATTCTCGTACTCTTGTCTCTTCATTGTGAATTTATCTTCGACATATTCGTACAAAGACAACAATATGAGTTCTGTATATGCATGTAAGTATTTGTTAATTTGTTAAAGCACATTTGTTATGGCACATATAATTACAGGACAAAATATAATGCAAAGCACCCCCCCCCCCCCCATTCCATCAAGCTGAATTTCTCCCCAGTCTTTTTTATAATATTACGTCTATCTGATCTGTTTCTTATGAGGCATGACTGAGTTTCAATTTCAAATCTTGTTTTAAATCATCCCCAAACCACTAATGTTGCTGCCTGTCAGTGTTGAGGCATTCATTATTAATTTGAAGTTGAAGTGCGGAGGTAGGGTCATAGGTCAAGCACTGTATCCCTGTCTCTCAGACTACTACACATTATTCAAGAGGGCAAAGCTCCACAAGTATTCTTACCGATCTATTACCTTATTATCTTCTCAGCATGGAATACAAAACCAAACTCGTAACTTTTCTCTTTAAAGCAAACAGCAGAGCCTCTAACATAATGCAAGTGGCATGGATTGAATTATATTAATCCATGACAAGTATATAGAGGATCCAAAACCTCCTGTGCTGCCATCTAGTGCCATAAATCTGACTGTGGTCTATGAGTGAGAAAGAGATAAAATGGCTGACAGTAAACATTCCTAGTTGAACAGCTGTGTGAGAGAGAGAGTGATGCTCCCCCACATTCCTGGGCCACATCTCAGGCAGACCTATGGACCCCTCCCCTTACAATATGAACCTGTAGCAGCAGGCAAGAAATTAGACCCTTGTAAAAAATATAAAATAATCTCCTAGATGTGGGATTAAAGTGCCTTTACAGTATGCTATGCCTGAGAAAACGGTGTAGTTTGGACATCAGTTGGGAATAGGTCAATATTAACCGTGTAATAGAGAATATAATGTGAAATACAGAGACGGATGTGGGACTGTTGAACCAAGTCATTAAAAGGAGCTCAATCTGGACTTTTTCATTAAGCAGCGGGAGTGTCAGTTGACATTTTCGGGCAGACACAGCTATTAACGAACCAGGCTGCTAGGAAACCTGTATGTGATCACCACCACTGATCATTGTCACCCAATGCAAACTTCTGAGAAAGTACATCCCTTCCAATGCCCAGGAAGCCATCCTACCATCTCTCACACACCACTGTGTTTTTCCATGGAGGCAGGGCAGTGGTAGGCTCCAGACATATTTCCTTTGGAACTGGAAGCTACTTTAAACGTCTTCCATGGTATTGCTCTACCTGGCAATGAGTGAGACATGTGATGTCTCCTCAGATACAGGAACAAACACATGAGCATGTCGAATCTCCATGAGGAACTTCTTTGTGTGTCATGAAAAATAAAATCTCAAGGCAAAGGGAGAGGATAAAGCCCTCCATCCATCATTGTGACAAAAAAGCCCACACTGTGATTTTTGACTATGCCATAGTAATGTTTGCCTTCTCTCTGCCAACCAGGAAGGTCTGAATAGACATAGACTAGACACACTGAGAATGTCCACACACGGATGGTGACCGAATCTAAAGGAGAGAAAACTATTAAAATGTCCAGTGGCCCAGCGCGTACCTCACAGCTGAGTGGCCTTTCTGTGGAGTGAGTGCACGATGTCAGCAGAGCTCAGCGGTGTGGTCTCAGAGGTCTCACATGAGCGGGAGCTTTTATAGAGAGACATCCCGTATCCATCCGTCCGTGTGGAATTAACCCATTTCCCAGTTAATTAAACGCGCGGACACTTCACCCATGAGTGGAGAAATATAAAAACAAAAACTTTCGGATATGCATTTTCTTGGCATTAAGTCAACAAGGAACAGACTCATTTGTTTGTGTTTAAATTGGATACCAGAGCACAGGTGTAAAATAATATGGCCATAATACAATTCAGATGTCATTATGGAGACGCTACTGTAGCGTCTCCATAATTGCATCTGAATTATATTATCGCTACATTATTTGGGGCCATCTCATTTCTATTTGTGGGAATTCAAAATTCATTCAACAGAATTGTCTCGTTTTGTAGTGCAATTTCAAGGTCATGATGCAAAAATACTGAACATGATTTATCTATGGACATAATCAAGTGAATGTAAAAGGTTTTCGGGGATAAATGCATTTCAGGTTCACTTTGTTGATGTCTTCAAATGAACACATAACAGGTAACAAAACTAGACTACACAAATTGACGCACCATTTGGAAAAGTTTGTCACTCACCTTGTCAAAGTTGTGACTAAAAAGTATAACAGATGCTGTCTGTCTCATCTCTAATTTCAATTTAAAAAGGGTGCATGTTTTCCCAATGGCATCTCAATAAACGTTTCCTTTCAACATAAAACAGTTCACTGAAGTTTCGCTCTCCCAGTAGCTAGATAAGCGCAGCGTGGAGATCCGTGCACCAGCCAGTCTGTGATGCTTGGGTGAATTAATCCCTTTTTAAAAAGTGTAGTGTAGGCATGGAGACTACGATGTGGCTAATACCCCTGCCTGGATAACTCTGACTAGATGCATTCTTACCTCATTCTATATATAGTATCTAGTTGCTGTATTTATACGCCTGGGGCAGGGCAGCGTCCAGTATAAATTATGTACCGTGGTAAAACTTTTGTACATATTTTTGAACAAATACGCCCTCCTCTGAGCATTTAAGCATGGTACATAACAGAAAGGGTGCATTCCATCTCTACAGATCTTATATGAATACTAGTTCAAAATTGTAATGTCACGAACAGTGAAATGCCTTTGTTGCAAGCTCCAAACTACCGTCCTATACTAATTCCTCATAAACGACATATATTATAGATAGGTCCAGTGGCGACCCGTCATTTCGCGCTCCACCTTTCTAGCAACAAAAAAAGTCTGCAAAGCTGTCATCAAGGCAAAGGGTGGCTACTTTGAAGAATCTGAAATATAAAATAAATGTAGATTTGTTTAACACTTTTTGGGTTACTATATGATCCATACGTGTTATGTCATAGTATTGATGTCTTCACTATTATTCTACAATGTAGAAAATAGAAACATTTAAGAAAAACTCTGGAATGAGCACAGTATGTGTCCAAACAGTTTTTTTTATTGGGGGAGGGGGGGGGGGCTGTTTTGCATGTTATTTTGGCATTTATAAGTGTCACATATCAGTTTGCAAACAATGTTTTTTTTAAAAGTTGCATACAAACGTTGTCTCTTTTTTGCTTTCTTGAGTAAGGCTGCTTCAAAATGCAGGTGTTTCAACCTATCAGTCCTTTCTGTGGTGGTGGTGCAGCCAGAGGAAAATATGGAGCGTAAGTGTTGGTAATGTTCTCCAGTTGCGCTGTGATTGGCTCAGTGTTCTGTCACTCATGGGGACACTACGTTAAATCTAAGGGTAGAGATAGAAAATTCAAGCCATTTGGGTGCTGCCATAGTTACATTAGAAGTGCCCATCCAAGAAGGCTCAAGGTCATTGGCCACAGATAAATATGACATCAAATCACATTATATCTACAGCAGCTTTAATTGGACTGATCATGTCAACATCATACTTTCAAAATCTTAGCTAGCAAGCTAGCAGTCATCATCATGAATCAAGTCGACAATCTACTGGCAAATCCTTTTAAATCCTTGTCATATGAAGAGAAATAATGAAGAGAAATGATAGATAAAACGTATCGGTGCTCATCGGCCATTGGACATAAAGATTACACAACAAGTTGGAAATCATAAATTCAACAATGAGTGGTTTGGAAGGAATCAGTGGCTAACTGCGAGCATTGCAAAGCAATCACTAGCCTGCTATTCAGTGGAGTGTGTGTGTGGTCCCAAGTCTGGGTTTAAGGGTCTCTTGTCCAAGGATAAACATTCAACATTGTTTATGGTGTCAATCCAGCATGACTTCTGCCACGCTCAAAACAACTGTTAACTCAGAACTAGGAAATCTGACTTCGGTGAGTTCAAGACAACTGGGATTTTTTTTGTTGCTCTGACTGGGACAATACGTTTTGAACAGTCACCCAACTCGGAATTGCAAGTCTGGAACTCGGGCCTCTTTCTAGAGCTCCGACCTGAAGATCCCTGTCGTCATCATGATTCAAACTTGTTTTTTTTCAGAGTTCCCAGTAGTTTTGAAAGCACCATAAACCCAGAGAATTCCAGACTTTGATAACAAAGTTTGATGACAGAATTTGCCCACAAAGGACCACCAGCCACCTTCCTGTTGAAGTGAGCATAGCACAAAAAGGTGAGTCCAAAAATGTATTTTATGCTGCTGCATAAATTATGTAATATGCCAGGGAGATGTGTATACTATAGCTAAGAAAGTAATACTAAGTGTATATTGTGTTAATAGCTGTTAATAGCCCATGTGCCTCACCCTAATAATTGGGTCCCCTTTCCCCTCTTGAGTGGCGCAGCAGTCTAAGGTACCGCATCTCAGTGCTAGAGGTGTCACTACAGACCCTGGTAAAATTCCAGGCTGTATCACAACTGGCCGTGATTTTCTTTTATTGCCTACTGTTCTGACTTGGTGGTGCACATGTAGACTATAGCCTGTTTTATAGAAATGTAATCATCGAATATTGTAAGAGCTTTCATTGTCTGCTTATATGCCCCTTTATTTATCCTACAGTTCTGACTTGGTTTACAGGGAGAACACTGTAAGAACAGCCCATGTTCTGAATTCTGTTTCTGTACATTTCAAAAGTGCTGAACAAATAGTTATATTGACTATGTCCGTCCTAGCTCGCTCATTAATGTCTTAATCGAAATTACGGATTGCCTCTTACCCGCTCGTCGTCCCCTTATGCCATAGTTTGTACATCTCAATTGTCAGTAGAAACAACATTTGTTTTGGCAAATCAGTCATATCAGCTATGTTTTTTTAATGCAGTAAATGAGGCTGAATTAACTGTTTGGCTGCCAGACAAGGCTCTGCTGATAGCCAGGTGTAGCAGTGGTAAGGTGTTGGGACTGCTGTTGGGACTCTGCTGTTGGGACAGCTTTATGTAGGCCCTAATAGTGTATGGGCACCGTTTGTCACCGTTATAGTGCAATTAAGGTATTGTTTAGTGTTGTGTTGTGTAATGGGTTTGCTGGCATGCACTAAAAACTTTTTTTTTTAGTTTGCCCCACCAAGATTTACATGTTAAAATAGCAACTGGAGAGGTCTATAATTTCTGAGGAAAAATAATGAACTATTCTTTTTGAAAGCCCTCAAAAGAGATAAAATAGCCTAATGTTAATGTCTTTGGGCTTGTGCTGTAAACATGACTCTGTAGGCCGAGTAGATACATAGCCTAAATGAAGCATGGTCATCATGAAATACCTTTATTCCCTCTGCATGAAATCTGATTTTATTTGGATGATAATGACTGTGGTCCAAGATCACCTTTTAGGAAGAGTTCCTTCCACACGAGGGAGCCCCCGAGTAGTGGTTATTCCTCCAGCCAGCTGTGCACTGAACCAGCCCCAGCCCACAACCACGGCAGCACGCTGGCTTGGCTGACTCAGAGACAGGAAGGGTTGGGCATAATGGGACAGGTAAGAGGCTGATATGACTGCCGATAAAACGATTAACTGTACTTGATTAAACACTACAATAGCTATTAATGTTACTTTTACTATCATGAATGTCAAGTCTAGCGCATATAAGTTAAGTGAATAATACGAAGGCAGGAAATAACAAGGACTACAAAAGTGTGCCTTACCTGCGCTAGGCTTACTTACAAATGCGACGTGGTAGCATTTACAGTAGAGTTTATAGTAGTACTAGTAAATACATAGTTACAATAGAATAGGCTACCGATTAGTTTCAACAGTTTTCTGTCCCTTTGTCTGTCTTTATCAACAGATTTCCCTCAGTGCAGTACACTTCCTGTGAATGGCATAGGCTACTATTACCGTACTGACTAGCATACAGTATGGTGTGCAGCAAAATAGAAATTAAAATTACAACCATACCTGGAATGAAGTTATATCATTAATTCAATGTATACCTGTGTAGAATTTTAAAGATTATACAGTATAATGTCATTGAAATGACCATGAGTACTAGAATATGGGAAGTTAGTATGTTCTGTGGTATTGTATATCACCACAAGGTGGTGTATTTGTCACGTTGGGCACATGTTTCTGACTATAAGATATATACTTATTGTTTACCCAGGTCCAGCAAAACATGAGTAGGCCTGCAAACAACAGCTGTTGAAGGTTTGTTAAATTACTTGGCAAGTTTGATTTATTAGCTGAGCAAGGTGCACCTATGCACTTGACTATGATGACCTCCTCTCAGAGAGATTAATCAACTTCCTCTCCTTTTCCTTCCTTTTATCTTGCTGTCTCGTTCTGTCTTTATTCCACGCACCATACAATGTTTGTTGAACCTTTTTTCCTAGAACATTCTATTCCCGCAGCGCTTTACGCTAAAACTTTGATGTAATATTTGATTCGGTATGAGTCTTAAACTTCAGTGACATTTACTCTAAACCTTGTTGCCTCATACTCCGTCCGGTCCGTTGTCTCCAAAAGTTTGTGAAAACAAACAGAAGGGAACTCTCTGCCCAAGGGGAGATTTGGGGTAGGGAGTAATGGTCAATATGCACAGGATGTATTTTTCACAGCTTAGATCTTGTCTCTCCAGTGTCATGTGATTAATCCAGGATGTATTGTAAGGAATTGAATACTCTCCACTTCATCTTTGAATCACGCAGAACATTGAATTACACACACCAGTCAGAAATGCACTGGGTCAGAGTATGTGGTTTCATGTGGGTTTGATCAGGAAGATGGTGATGCAATTCTTCTGGAAAGCAGCAAGACTGATAAAGGTGTTTCTCTGATGAGATGATGTTTCATACATGATGTTGTGGTGTGGTTTGTGTACAGATGTCAAAGTCTAATCCCACAGCCCCTAGCTCTTGGGAACAGGTCCTACTGCAACATTTCATACAGTGTTTACAGCTTTCTTTGCATAGGCAGTAAAAATGGACATTTACATTTGAGTCATTTTGCAGATGCTCTCATCCAGAACAACTTACATTTAGTGCATTCATCTCAAGATAGCTAGGTGAGACAACGATACATCAGTTGTAGTAATTAAGTTATCAGCAAAGACAGCACTAGTAGGAAAAGACAAGTGGAATATTTACTAATATACAAGTGGAGAGGTTTCCTGCTTTTCCTGTCCTCTTAATGAAAGGTTTCTCACTGTCTCATCTGGCTGTCCAGTAATTACTCATATGGGAGCTCGTTCCTGCCAACATCATAGATTAGTCTCTTCATTAAATCAGTAAAACATTCCTATATTTCCAACATGGCAAAAACAAGACAGTGCCCCACAGCATGTAAAGGCCAAATAAACATTGATGCAGCTCTATAAAAGTTACTGGCTTAGCCCCAGGGATATGGCTGAGGAAATAGTACTATAATGAATTTGACATACAAAAGCAACCATCTCATAACATTAACGACTGCAGTATTCTGCTTTTTTTCCTAAGATATTGCATAATTAATCAACTTCAAATTGTCATTGCCACTTTTTGAGAAATGTATATAAGTAAGGGATGCATAGTCTCAGATTTATACTAGATACTTCTGACTTTCTCCTTCCCTGACATATACAGTGCAGCCCAGATAATAACGCCAGAATGAGCCTCCCCAAAAGGGTCTCCCTCTGGACCGTGGTGGATGTGTTTGACTGGGTCAAGGAGCAGTACCCCTACCAAAAGAGTGAACTCCAAGTGGCCATCTTCAAGCATGACATATCCGGTAGCTATCTTCAGTAGCTCTTCTACTTACCAAATCTTGCCTTAGTACAAAACAACCTACAGGATATTCATGTACATCAGTCATCATTAATAGACTGCTATTATTTATTGTTTTAAAGTGAATATATATGATATTTTATCCCAGGCTTACTTCAGCCCTGTACTGTATAAGTAACGGATGCCTGCAGAGAGTTCTGGACCCCACATAATGACATGGAATATTAATCTTCCCAGTTACTGTCAAACCTCTACAACCCACACAGCTCATTCACAGTGTCAGTACTGTTGTAATGTTGCATCAGTAAATCCTTGTCAAAAACATGCAGAAAAACAACTGCTGTATGAGTAATAAAACCTAAGGCTTAGTTTTGCCCACCGTTAATTTAGGAATGGAATTTGACCCATAATTCAAGTTCATCATGTAATATGAAATCCATTCCATTTGAAATCCATGCTCCCAGCCTTATTTGACTGGCATCACTTTGCTTCCTTCTCTAGTAGCCTCCCCTCACCACCTCTCTTGCCTTCTTGCTCTGTCCCTCCCCAGGCCGAGCTCTGCTGAGGATGGGTGAACACCAATTGGAGAGGATGGGGGTGGAGGTGGAGCATCTTCAGGAGGTCCTACTGGACATCCTTCTCCTCAGGGTCCAGGAGGAACTTGAGAACCTTAACGACATCTTCTCTGGTGAGGAACAAACATCCATTCTACCGTCTCCTTTTAAACTTGATCAGGAATTCAGTTGTAGCCTATATCAATGACTTCTTCTCTGGTGAAAACCTAACTTTACTTTATTATCTGAAACGGCATCAGAAAGGGACAGACATCTACTGTGTCCTCTTAGATGGCTTCAGGGGTTCACTTCTACACTCTTAGAAAAAGGGTGCTATCTAGGACCTAAAATGTTTCTTTGGTTGTCCCCATAGCAGAACCCTTTGAAGAACCCTTTTTGGTTCCAGGTAAAAACCTTTTAAGTTCCATGTAGGACCCTTTCCACAGAGGATTCTACATGGAAAGCAAAAAGGTTCTACATGAAACCAAAAAAAGGTTCTCTGTGGAACAAAAAAAGGTTATCCTATAGGGATAGCTGAAGAACCCTTTAGGAACCTTTTTGGAAGAGTGTAGCCTATATACCCAAAGTGACTCACAGGAGGTTGCATTATCAGCCAACATGATTGACAGACATGTATTTCAGCAAGAGGACTAGCTTAGAGACACCTTCCAAGAATAGATTGGCATCGAAATGAGAAGAGAGAGGTGAAAACCTCTGATGAACAGTACTATTCAACTGAACTGAAAATAAAATAATTAAATTGGCTTTGTTTGGCATGGATACAAGATAGCTATAGATTAAACAAGTTCAAGTTCAAAATATAGATAAAATAAGTTCACAATGGTCTTCGTTCAATGTGGTACGTATGCTTGCATATTTCAAATGTATTTTTAACCAAATGTATTTTTATCTCTCGTTCTCTAGAGTGTTTTTCTTCATGACTATAACAGAGGAAGAGGTCTGAGATATCATTATTTAGTCCATCTACGGTGTGGAGGACTAGAGAAGAAAAAATACATTTGCTTTCAGTAGTCATTGACCTGAAGAAGGCGGCCAGATTGGTTTTGGCATGGTTGTAGTTTTACTGACACGTCTGTGAATCAAGCCCTTACCCCTCGCTCTGCGCTGCTCTTGTGGTCTTATTTTTCACAATACTCAATACACTATGTGGCAGCTATTGCAGAGGGAGAACATCATTCCCCACTTGAACAGGGGATACAGTGCATCCCTCATCTGGACTAAATGTTGCAATCCCATACCAGGCAGTGATTTGGCTAGCTAATGGCCTGTTATATTACTCTCAGGAGACCCTGTGTGAATTAGAATGGAGAGTAAGTAAATTAGTCCTGAGTTTAATGCAGGGACACATGGCCATAATTTAGATAACAACCCAAATGCTGCTCAAACCTATTAGGCCCTACACAGGGAACATAATAGGATCATTTAATGGGAGGTTTCTGGCAGAGACTAAATGGCTTTAAAGTTTTATGTATTTGCTTATATAGTTTTATGTTGGAGTAGGAATGTTGTGTCTGACTGAAACTCGTCTTTGTTTAGGTTTGTTGCTCCACACCTCATGTTTGTAAGACGTCAGCAGTTTTTCTGTCTGTCAAATACAATGCAATGTCTAGCAAATCTTTAAATGGAACACAACTACGCATAGAATCCCTCCAGTATGACTACCCAGCTAGGAATGTACTCTGTGCAGATATATCCTATTTGATTTTCTCCGGGAACATATTCATATAAACAGTTCATTGTGTAATCATGTGCTTGCTTAAATTGCTCAGAGATAACAGTTTTGCATATTAAGTGGAGCAAATGAAAGTGCTACGTTTGCAAATACTACATCTTTTTATGTTTCAAATCCTCCTTCCTCAGAGAAGTTCCTCCCCAGACGTAAATGTCCTGTCCATTGTATAATGATAATGTTTGTTTGCTCCAGTTTGAAGTACATCCCTAAGGTTCTGCACGTTTCATTAGACACTACATGCACATGAAAAACTGCAGGACTGTCAAATCTGAGCTCAAACAGTACCTTAGCAAAGCATACAATGCAGTTCAACTCCAAACCACTATACCTGTATTATAGTGTAATGTTTTCATAAACAGGAAACGCTATGTTTAGACATCCATTTGCTATCCAGCCTAGAAACAGGTTACTCTGGTGAAGAGATGAGAATGGAATGTCACGAGGGTGTTTAGTCGGTGAATCTGTGGATGAACCCTATTTAGTGCATGAGTCTGACCTGACAGCTCATATTTGCTAATAAAGACCAAATCTGATCATTGTTCATTTGAAATAATTGTCTTCGCTGATAATTATATAAAAATCAATGTGTAGAATCAGCCAGTGGCCTAAATCTTGAGAGACACACAGGTGCCCTCAGACAATGTCCATTTGTCTCTATTACATGACTCGTCACGATACATCATCCCACTTCCACACACACTTGTCAGACAACCCAAACTTTAAATCTCCTCCTACTTTTAAAGGGCAGCCAGAAAACCGAGGACAGCAGAAAGCAAGCAAAAACACATTGCTCAGTGAAAGTAACCCCTCTAGGGGAACATGACTTTTTTTCTTTGTTCAGTAATCCAGCTCCTGAAAAGCCCAGCCCAGGCCTGGCATGCTGAATCTGATGTGCCCCATAAAAGGACTGTTTACATTTCCGCACCTTCCATGGACATTAGCAAGTGCTGAGCCTGTGGCTCTAGAGTCCCAGTGGGGGGCACACCAAATTAGACAGGCTGATTAATGTCCCTCAGAGATGCATGGCATTTGATTTCCTCCATTCAGGGCGATGGTGCATCAGGAAAGCGCTGACTCACGTTAAATGTAAATATACCTCGGGGAGAGACACTTAATCATATATGACAGTGAGGGCTTCCCGAATATTCCAAAGGTTAGCAAATCATGCCTTTGACCCAAAGAGATGGGAAAAAAGAAACATGGAACCAAACTTTGTGTTGTTTGGCATGCAACAAATGATGGGTTGAACAAAGAGAAAGGACTACAGTGGACTGCTAAGTGGAGCTAACATACAGCAAGATACATTCTCGGTATTGACAGTTTTATTGTAACTAGACTCAGTAAAATTTTCTGGCCAAAATATTGTTCCAATAAGTTAGGGGGGGTTTCTGTAACCTCTTTGTCTTGTTTATATTTTACTCAAATTTCAGTTCAAGAATGCAATCAGGGTTTTGTTAACGTGGAGTCCAGTGGAGGCTGCTGAGGGGAGGGCAGCTAATAATAATGGCTGGAACGGAGCGAATGGAATGGCATCAAGCACAAGGAAACCAAGTGTTTGATGTATTTGATACCATTTCACTGATTCCTCTCCAGCCATTACCACACGGGCTCGTATCTAATGAAGGTGCCAACAACCTCCTGTGGAGTCTCTGGTCTGTTATATTCCATATCTAATAGACACTCTGTTGGCTAAAATCTATATTTTCTTCTGCCAAGACATAATGCATCTCCAGTCTATTGTCTGCACCGCTGGATCAATCATTAATGTAGGCAGCAGATAAAAGAGGGAAGCTTTTTAGCAACTACTTAATTATTAAGGGTTGGTTGAACTTTTCACGACTTTCTGATTCTCATTTTAGTTGAACGTTTAAGGTTACTCGAATCAGTTGTCAAGTAAGGGTTATAGCTTACTGATTCTTCATTATCCAGCTACAAAGATATGTATTTCCTATCTTAAATTCATGACATGATCTTATTGCTCAGGTAACAATCTTAATTCAGGCGATGTACTGTAGCACGGCTGCACGGCAGAGCATACAACTCACAAATTGTCTTCTGCCACTGAGACGGACAGACTATCAGAGGAATGCCATTACAGATCTTTGTGAGTGTTGATCATGACTTCATTGGGTCAACACATCGCCTTAGAGATGCGTTTCTAATGGGATACCTGGGGAGGTTCATCGAAGAGGTGGGCCTTAAATCTCAGCCTGACAGACATTTCTCTTACTCTAATGACACTACTTATGCCTATCGGTCACACAGACAGGCAGCCAGGGGTTGGGGAGACTTTAGAATGGGGAAAGGATGACAGGGCTCCTTTCAGAATAATGAACCAATTAGTTCCCTTGTCTTTGAAAGTGTGTGAGGAAAAACCACAGACAAAGTAATGACATATCCCTTGCAATTAAATTATTTGCTGCCTGTGAGGGGCTGAACGTCGTCACTTTCAGCACAACTATGCATTTTTCCCTTCGCTCCCTGTTTGCTGTGTTTGCATTTATAGAAATGGTAGCACATCCCATCCCTATCCACCGCCAGCCATAGCCAACCAGCAGTGCATCCATCTGACGCCACTGCAGACTGTTTGTCACTGTCTTGTAAATTATTCATAGCTGCAACTGCAAGAAAAGGATCAATACATTCTGATATAGAAATTAGTTAGTGGCAGGGCATGAGATGCATCCATTTTTTGGATTAGAGAGAATAAACAGTGGAAACAGTCCTGGAAGTGATATTGAGGTTGAAGAGGCCATGCCAGGAAGTTGTTGTATTTAGGTTCATTTAATCTGTTCCCTGCTGATGTGTTTTAAGGCAAAGAGATAATGCTGACATTGGTGACCAATGTGTTAGTCACACCATACAATCACAAGATAACAACCCCATAGAGCCTGAGTGAAATCATTTTCACAAATATTTTTTTCTCAATGGACATTTTAGGGGAAACAATTTACAATTATTGACATACTGTACGTGCAAATATACAGTTGAAGTTGGAAGTTTACATACACTTAGGTTGGAGTCATTAAAACTTTCTTTTAAACCACTCCACAAATTTCTTGTTAACAAACTATAGTTTTGGCAAGTCGGTTAGGACATCTACTTTGTGCATGGCACAAGTAATTTTTCCAACAATTGAATAAGGAAAGAATATTTCACTTATAATTCACTGTATCACATTTCCAGTGGGTCAGAAGTTTACATACACTAAGTTGAGTGCATTTAAACAGCTTGGAAAATTCCAGAAAATGATGTCATGGCTTTAGAAGCTTCTGATTGGCTAATTGACATAATTTTAGTCAATTTGAGGTGTATCTGTGGACCTATATCAAGGCCTACCTTCAAACTCAGTGCCTCTTTGCTTGACATCATGGGAAAATCAAAATAAATCAGCCAAGTCCTCAGAAAAAATTGGGAGCAATTTCCAAATAATTAAAGGTACCACGTTCATCTGTACAAACAATAGTACGCACGTATAAACACCATGGGCCCACACAGCCGTAATACCGCTCAAGAAGGAGACGCGTTCTGTCTCCTAGAGATTAAGGTACTTTGGTGCGAAAAAAGTGCAAATCAATCCCAGAACAACAGCAAAGGACTTTGTGAAGATGTTGGAGGAACAGGTACAAAAGTATCTATAACCACAGTAAAACGAGTCCTATATGTCGACATAAGGCCTCTCAGCAAGGAAGAAGACACTGCTCCAAAACCGCCATAAAAAAATCCAGACTACGGTTTGCAACTGCATATGGGGACAAAGATCGTACTTTTTGGAGAAATGTCCTCTGGTATGATGAAACAAAAATTCAAACTGTTTGGCCATAATGACCATCTTTATGTTTGGAGGAATAAGGGGAGGCTTTCAATCCGAAGAACACCATCCCAACCGTGAAGCACGGGGGTGGCAGCATCATGTTTTGGGGGTGTGTGGGTCTTCCATATGGACAATGACCACAAGCATATTTCCAAAGTTGTGGCAAAATGGCTTAAGGACAACAAAGTCAAGGTATTGGAGTTGCCATCACAAAGCCCTGACCTCAATCATATAGAAAATGTGTGGGCAGAACTGAAAAAGCGTGTGCGAGCAAGGAGGCCTACAAACCTGACTCAGTTCCACCAGCTCTATCAAGAGGAATGGGCCAACATTCACCCAACGTATTGTGGGAAGCTTGTGGAAGGCTACCCGAAACGTTCGACCCAAGTTAAACAATTTAAAGGCAATGCTACCAAATACTAATCGACTGTATGTAAACTTCTGACCCACTGGGAATGTGATGGAAGAAATAAAAGCTGAAATAAGTCATTCCCTCTGGTATTATTCTGACATTTCACATTATTAAAATAATGTGGTGATCTGAACAGACCTAAAACAGGGATTTTGTTCTAGGATTAAATGTCAGGAATTGTGAAAAACTGAGTTTAAATCTATTTGGTTAATAAGGTGTATGTCAACTTCAACTGTATACTGCTTTATTGTTTTTATTAGAACAAGACCAACCAAGAAACAAACAATAAAAAGAAAAACAGCACAAACAATTTGAAAATAATCTAAAAACAAATCACAAAATCCCATACCTCCCTCTCCGTGTTGGCCCAAGTTGTTAATCCTCATCAATGGAGGGTAAGTGGTCAAAAAATGAAATGAAAGGTTGTCATCTCAAGAAAAAGTTATCAGTGCATCCTCTCGTTTTTGTAAATTAAGAAAATACATTACTGTAGGTCTTTCAACCAGGATGATACTGTGGTTGGTTTGGAGGATTTCCAATTAAATATCAAATATGTGAGTGAAGCAAACACTACAACAAACAACTGCTTTACTTTTGAGAGTGGGCAGCACAGCTGGATCTCCAAACATAGCTATCAAAGGAGAAGGCTGCAGGTCGATATCGAGAACTTTGGATAGAGTAGAAAAAAAGGATGATTAATACTCCAACAGCTTGGAGAACAGCTCGTTCTCTTCCTTGATTTGGTGGATGGAAGATGGTTTCATATCGTATTGTTTCCAGAAAGATACATAATGTTCCATGGATGGAAAGTCTGTGTGTGTGTGTGTGTGTGTGTGTGTGTGTGTGTGTGTGTGTGTGTGTGTGTGTGTGTGTGTGTGTGTGTGTGTGTGTGTGTGTGTGTGTGTGTGTGTGTGTGTGTGTGTGTGTGTGTGTGTGTGTGTGCGCGTGCGTGCGTGTGTGTGTTAACATACAGAGAGAGTGTCTGCTTTAACAATGCTCTCCCAGCAGAGACAAAGGAGAAATGGTTTATACAGTGCCTTGTGAAAGTATTCGGCCCCCTTGAATTTTGCGACCTTTTGCCACATTTCAGGCTTCAAACATAAAGATATAAACTGTATTTTTTTGTGAAGAATCAACAACAAGTGGGACACAATCATGAAGTGGAACGACATTTATTGGATATTTCAAACTTTTTTAACAAATCAATAACTGAAAAATTGGGCGTGCAAAATTATTCAGCCCCCTTAAGTTAATACTTTGTAGCGCCACCTTTTGCTGCGATTACAGCTGTAAGTCGCTTGGGGTATGTCTCTATCAGTTTTGCACATCGAGAGACTGACATTTTTTCCCATTCCTCCTTGCAAAACAGCTCGAGCTCAGTGAGGTTGGATGGAGAGCATTTGTGAACAGTAGTTTTCAGTTCTTTCCACAGATTCTCGATTGGATTCAGGTCTGGACTTTGACTTGGCCATTCTAACACCTGGATATGTTTATTTTTGAACCATTCCATTGTAGATTTTGCTTTATGTTTTGGATCATTGTCTTGTTGGAAGACAAATCTCCGTCCCAGTCTCAGGTCTTTTGCAGACTCCATCAGGTATTCTTCCAGAATGGTCCTGTATTTGGCTCCATCCATCTTCCCATCAATTTTAACCATCTTCCCTGTCCCTGCTGAAGAAAAGCAGGCCCAAACCATGATGCTGCCACCACCATGTTTGACAGTGGGGATGGTGTGTTCAGGGTGATGAGCTGTGTTGCTTTTACGCCAAACATAACGTTTTGCATTGTTGCCAAAAAGTTCAATTTTGGTTTCATCTGACCAGAGCACCTTCTTCCACATGTTTGGTGTGTCTCCCAGGTGGCTTGTGGCAAACTTTAAACAACCCTTTTTAGGAATATCTTTAAGAAATGGCTTTCTTCTTGCCACTCTTCCATAAAGGCCAGATTTGTGCAATATATGACTGATTGTTGTCCTATGGACAGAGTCTCCCACCTCAGCTGTAGATCTCTGCAGTTCATCCAGAGTGATCATGTGCCTCTTGGCTGCATCTCTGATCAGTCTTCTCCTTGTATGAGCTGAAAGTTTAGAGGGACGGCCAGGTCTTGGTAGATTTGCAGTGGTCTGATACTCCTTCCATTTCAATATTATCGCTTGCACAGTGCTCCTTGGGATGTTTAAAGCTTGGAAAATCTTTTTGTATCCAAATCCGGCTTTAAACTTCTTCACAACAGTATCTCGGACCTGCCTGGTGTGTTCCTTGTTCTTCATGATGCTCTCTGCGCTTTTAACGGACCTCTGAGACTATCACAGTGCAGGTGCATTTATACGGAGACTTGATTACACACAGGTGGATTGTATTTATCATCATTAGTCATTTAGGTCAACATTGGATCATTCAGAGATCCTCACTGAACTTCTGGAGAGAGTTTGCTGCACTGAAAGTAAAGGGGCTGAATAATTTTGCACGCCCAATTTTTCCAGTTTTTGATTTATTAAAAAAGTTTGAAATATCCAATAAATGTCGTTCCACTTCATGATTGTGTCCCACTTGTTGTTGATTCTTCACAAAAAAATACAGTTTTATATCTTTATGCTTGAAGCCTGAAATGTGGCAAAAGGTCGCAAAGTTCAAGGGGGCCGAATACTTTCGCAAGGCACTGTAGTATGGAGAGACAGTGACATTATAGCAGAACAACCACCATACAGATGTATGATCTTAATTTGAGCCAGTTTGCTACAGTAGGAAAATAATCCTACATCAACAGGAAATGTGAATTATTACGTGGGTTATAATTAATGGACATTTTTGTAAGGATTGATACATTTTTCATTAGGGCAAATTAAGTCTGACATTTCAAAGTGGAAATGACTAACTTTAGAAGCCTTTTTAAAACTCAAATACACTACAAGTTTGAATTTTGCAGCAACAAAAGAGTGATCAAATTAAGATTCTACATCTGTAACAGGTTTTACTCCACCCAAACTGTCACTCTGGAGCAACAAGATAGGAAATCATATTTAATCGATTTCCTATGAGTGTACATGCTTACGAAATCAAGATGTGTTCATTGAGGACTGTAGAATTAGATTGTAAATTAATTTAATTGTGAAATTAACAAATATCCTCTCATTTCAGAACTCACATGCTTCTATTTATTTACTTACTGTCCTCCACATGAGAGAAAGTATATGAACGTATGATACTGCATCGGAAAAATAAACGATGCCAATGCATCCATACTGTAGGCCTACCGAGAATTTACATCTTGCACATTATTTAATTAATTTGGCCCTGATTTGCCTAGAAAATGAAAGGCATACGACAGAGTTTCTAAAGCCAGAGGCACAACATCACAAGACTTCTGGTAACGCTTCTGAAACAGACAAATCAGGCTGGGGTTTGGGTTTTGAGAAGTCAATGAGAGAAATGTAAAATTCTTCCTTAGTTGTTCATTTTCTTAAAATCTAAAGGCACTATCTGGATTCAAGTTAATGTCTTAAGTAGATGAACATGTTATTAGTCAATCCTAGTAAAAGTGACAAATTTTAATTTGTGCCTTTTTAAAATGTATGTTTAAAATGTATGTTTTTTTATGGCATGTCAGTTAAGAACAAATTCTTATTTTCAATGACAGCTTAGGAACATTGTGTTAACTGCCTTGTTCAGGGGCAGAATGACAGATTTGTACCATGTCAGCTTGAGGATTCGACCTCGCAACCGCTCGGTTACTAGTCCAATGCTCTAACCACTAGGCTACACTGCTGCCCCATCTTTGATTTGAAGCCCTGCACATGCACAGTTTGGTGCGAGACTACGATTTGACCTGATTGTGTATTTCCGCTCTTAGCAAACGTCGCCATGACATCTCCTATGAGTGTGATCAGGGGTTTCTATTGGAGAAGCAGTTTCTGCCAATCTTCATACTGTACTGTCTTTGGGCATACCTTCCATGCTATCGCCAACAATCCCGGTTTCAACTGTACTGGGCAGATGGCAGACAGCGTATATGACATTGTGTGTGCAAGTGGTTTCGTCGGGGCACCTCTACAAAGTGTCGAAAGTGTTCCACAGGGAACTGTTTAGTGTGAAAAACCCAGCAGCATTGCAGTTCTTGACACGCTCAAACCGGTGCACCTGGTACCTACTACCATACCCTGTTCAAAGGCACTTAAATATTTTGTCTTGACCATTCACCCTATGAATGGCACACATACACAATCCAAGTCTCAATTGTCTCAAGGCTTAAAAATTATTCATTAAGCTGTCTCCTACCCTTCATCTACACTGATTGAAGTGGATTTAACAAGTGACATCAAGAAGGGATCATAGCTTTCACCTGGATTCACCTGGTCAGTATATGTCATGGAAAGAGCATGTTTAATACACTATGTGTATATCAATGTTGCAGTCCAGAAATGAGAGCATTACCATCTATGCCAAATGCCTGGGCCTCTGATGGAGACTGTAGAACCCATACTTTAGTATTCCCACTTCTCTCGTATAGGATCGAAAGGATTCCACCATGTTCACTCACCAATGTAGCTGACCGATGTAGTGGCTTAGCAGAATTCAATCTAACGCTTGTGCGGTCCAGAGACGAGAACTCTACCCTCTATGGCAAAAGCCTCGGCTCCTGACAGGGACAATAGCATTCTCACCACTGAGATGTTATAATTGTAAAATAATCTGTTTGTCACTTGTCAAACTTCTACATTGAATTTAGTCTTTGAGATGCTCAAACAGCCTCCCGGGTGGCGCAGTGGTTAAGGGCACTGTACTGCAACGCCAGCTGCGCCACCAGAGACTCTGGGTTTGCGCCCAGGCTCTGTCGTAACCGTCCGCGCCCGGGAGGTCCGTGGGGCGATGCACAATTGGCCTAGCGTCGTCCGGGTTAGGGAGGGTTTGGCCGGTAGTGAAATCCTTGTCTCATCGCGCACCAGCGACTCCTGTTCGCGGGCCGGGCGCAGTGCGCGCTAACCAAGGTTGCCAGGTGCACGGTGTTTCCTCCGACACTGAGGAGGCTGGCTTCCGGTATGGATGGCGCTGTGTTAAGAAGCAGTGCGGCTTGGTTGTGTATCGGAGGATGCATGACTTTCAACCTTCGTCTCTCCCGAGCCCGTACGGGAGTTGTAGCGATGAGACAAGATAGTAGCTACTAAACAATTGGATACCACGAAATTGGGGAGAAAAAGGGGTAAAAAAGAAAAAGAAGAGATGCTCAAACAAGCACGTGTATCTGTAGTTGATGTTCTTCAACTCTAAAATGCCAATAGGCGGCCTCAAGGCCCTGGCGTGGTTTTATTTGGCCCCCAGGTAAAAAATAAATATATATATATTTTTATTTAATTGTTGGACAGAAAAACTGTATAACCCTCCCAGTAAGTCAGCTCCAAGTGATTATCATTTTGGAAATCTATTCCCAAGCATGGGAATACATGGGGCACACATGATCGTATACAAATATAAGCAAGGTTTGAAATGATTATGTTTTTGTCAAATATTATATCTATTATATCTATTTGTGCTTAGGCAGCCCCCCGCACCTCTCTGATTCAGAGGAAGACACATTTCAGTTGAAGGCATTCAGTTGTACAACTGACTAGGTATCCCCCTTTCCCTTTCTTGCAGTCAGTTTGCAGTCTATAAATGTTTATTTTGGCTGAATCTAGATGTTGATCCCTGCACTAGACTTCGTAAGACCAAATCCACAAAGAAAAGACATCAGGCAGTATGTGGTCTCCATGTTTAAATAGTGACGGCAGAGTTAGTTCAAACTGCAGGACTTGGTGAAAAGATCATGGAAGACAAAAGTGAGAGACAATGCATAAAGATGTTCAAACAAGCCCGTCTATCTGTAGTGGATGTTTTTCAACTTTAAAATGCACTAGACGGTGTAAGACAAAATCCACAAAGAGAAGACAACAGGCAAATGCATATGTGGTCCCAATGTCTAAACAGTGACAGCAGGGCTAGTTCACACTGCAATAGCATGGTTCTCCTCACAGGTGAGGGAATCAGCCCATGCTTGGTGAATAGCACTTGGTTGATCTCTGGGAGCAGGACACAGCATAGCTGATTAGATCATGTGAGACAAAATTAAGAGACAAAAATGAATAAAATAAAGGAATGTAGTTTGTGAGCTAGAAAATGAACATCCTGGCAGTCTGAGGCAGGGTGCTCTGCAATCATCCTACTCCAACTATTGGCAAAGATAATGGGGCATTTCTTATTTGTTAGAAGGAAATTAGTTGGTCCTGTCCTGCCTTGATGACTGAATTAGCTTTACACTACTATAGATATTTGTAGTCTGCTGTCTACCAGCTGTAGACAGCTGTCTACCAGCTGTCTACTACCTTAGGTACTGGATAGCATGATTGGCAGACGTGATCAGCTGAGATGGTAGCATGGATAGTAATGAGTTTTGATTCGTTTACAGTTTAGTACCTGGCAGCATTTGTCTGTCCAGCTAGCGACCATAAAAGTAAGTATTTTGAAAACATTTGCAAGAATTGGCATTGGCAACAAACGGAACTGTGTTCAGAATAAATAAATATACACAATATGTAAAAAAAAAACAGTTCCTCCCTCGACAGAGATAGATCATCTTGAAAGCTAAAGCAGACAGCTTGCTACTGCCCATCGCCTATTCCTTAATTTGGTGTTTATTAGGATTCTTCAAATTCTTATAGAATTCCTGCTGCAAGGCAGCATGGTGATTGAATTACTGTGGGGAGCCAATCAAGTTACTCCAGGAGACATTCGGAATGGCCTCCATATCCCCATTGGTTCGATGGGTTCTCTGTGATTAATGTAGAGTAATTGGCAAGTCATCCATGCATTCAGTCAAACCTTCACTCCAGGTGAGAGGAAAGGAGAGGGGCAAATAATTGACGATGGAAGGAAGCAATCAAACAAGACATTGGTACTTTTATTAAAGACATTGGTACTTTTATTAGCATAGAGAGCACCTAGCAGCAGTCTGCACACTATCTCCAGGTTAAAGAGCGCGGCCTGTTATTGAATATATCCATTTGTCAAGACAAATGAGGTACACAGCTCTGGGTCTGATGGGCAAGCTTCCAGCGAGGCCAAACTACCGTGTACTTTATTACCGGGGTGAGGAAAATTAGTTTTCCCTGAAAACGCAGGCAAGGGCAATTTATTTTCCTGACATCAATGGATCTTTGGCAGTTGATTTATCTTTGCTGTGTTCGAACTGATTGTGTGAGAGCATCTGCAGGTGGCCGCAGTGGCTTGTGGGAGAAAGGGTTTCAGGGCACGATGCCTTGGCTCATTTGGTTGTAATAATTTATAGTTGCAAAGCCTTGCAAAAGTTCTGATAGAGAAATATTAAAATATCATGTCCTGTGTCTGTCTATATCAAGAAAAAACGAAAGCCTCTGGTAAAGATATATATTTCGCAAACTCTTATAAAAGAAAGTCTATCTTATAAAATAATGTGTATACAACCTGTTCAAAGCCATGCAACATGAACATAGAATTTGTTTGGCTGTATCTTTAAATATGTATAGCTCTTCCGTTATCAAGTCTTATCATCAATCTTTCCCATCATACATATGTCTGGCTATATATTTTCGGCATTGCTTCCCTGAATGCATAATATGGATATCTCCTTAATGATTCTCGTTTGCAAACTAGCTCATTTAAAAATATATGAGTGTGCCATTCACATGACATTGCATAAACATTTTACAGGGGTTGGTCAATGAAGCACATCATATGCTATACATTTTGCATTGGGGAAAGGAGGGTTTGAAAAATGTATGGTGACAGGGTGACAAGTTGTAAAGTGTTGGAGGTAATTGGTGCCCTGATGCTGTGATGCAGTGATATGGGTGTTTTATTTTCCAATGATTTTACAGTTAGTATAGAGGGTCTGGTCCTTAGAGGCAAATATCTTTATGGAGATGTTTAGAAAAAATTGTATATCTTGTTGAATGATGATAGAAATAGTCTGGATGATGTCACAGTTCTCAAATTCTTATATTTTTGGGTCCAATGTCTATGTCTATGTCTTGAGTTTTTGAGTAGTTTTGTGTTTGGGAGAATTTCAATTTCATTCCCATAAGTTTCTTGACAGCACTGGAATGATTCTGTCAGTCTGAGACATGATCTTCTCTCAGTATCTCTTGTTACTGAAAATTGAACTTTGGAATCAGCTCCTGTCTGATATGAAAGAGATACTGCCTTCATAGGGCATAAAAATCAATCCTGAAGACCTGTCATACAAGGGATATAGCACTTAATGTCCTTGTCAAGAGGGGGCATGCTGATGAGAATGGGTGAGCTTAATTCAAGCTGAGTTGTCAGAATGAAGATAACTATTCACGACTGGTGAAGAGGGATTGCACTGGAGAGAGAGAGAGAGAGAGAGAGAGAGAGAAATAGAGAGAGAGAGAGAGAGAGAGGGAGTTGTACTTTAAATTGAATACAGAACATGGATTAAATGATCCTGCTCATATCACCCTTGTGAACGGACTGTAATAATACCAGTATAATCTTGCATATCCTGTTGGAAATTCCTGTGATCATCCCACTGGAGCTCTAAGGGGATATGTGAGATCAGAAACTCTCGTTTCTGTTAATGATGACATCCCTTTGGACCAAGTATCTGGTTAACATGAAATTAAGAAAACACAAGATGTAGTGGTCATCTGTTTTAAGTCAAGTGTCCAAATGTTTTACTTGGATTAATGCAGTGAATAAAACCAAGTCTTGATTCTTGAAGTCTTCATTCTTATGTCTTCATTTTCATGACTCAGTATGAGAACATTTCCACTGATAAGTGTCCATATCAAAGCAGAGTGATCACAATGGGATACAAAGTAGTAATACACTGTAAGGCATTTGAAACTGGGTTTGAACCAACATTTAGTGCAGCACATTTTCTTAGGTTAGGATCGAGTCGTAAGTGGTCATCTCCACATGTAAAAACAGTCTCTGACAAACAACCATGTTGATGTCCTGACAGTCCTGTGCAAGAAGATAAAAAGTGTCACAGCACCAAACATTGGGAGTCCTCCACCCCAACACAAATCACTTTCCATCTTCCAGTTAGGATATGAGGGGCTATGCTAGCATCAGCAGCTCTCAGTGTTATCTGGAACAAAAGGCCTTTGTCCTGAAAATATAATCCACTCTCGGAATTTAAGACTCACTGGGTCTTAAAACATTCTAAGAATAAATACTTATATATGTAGGAACTTAATTTGAGCCAGTTTGCTACAGCCGGAAAATAATCCTGCAGCAACAGGAAAGGTGAATTATAATGCGGATTATAATGGATATTTTTTTATGGGTTGGTACATTTACAGTTAGGGCAAATCAAGTCTGACATTCAGAAGTGGAAATTACAAACTTTAGAAGCCTTTTTAAACATTGTATACACTACAAGTTTGGATTTCCTGCTGTACAAGAAATTTGTCTTCAACAAATCAGTGATCAAATGAAGATCCTACATCTGTAGCTATATCTTTGGTTCAATGCCTCACTCTTTTCTTACTCTCAATATTTCTGCTTAATACAATGGCCTTTTTTCAGTAGCATCCAGCTGGCAATGTTTGATGCAGCCACTATTAGATTCATACCCTAAATATAACATTTCTGTTAAGTTGAGCTCAAGTTTTTCCTGACCTGATTTTTCAGTCACTATTTTGTCAGAGCCCATTCAAATGTTTAAATAGAAACTGCTATTGCTTCATCCATAATACATACATGCCTACAATATGTATAAAGAGCATGTGGAAATATGTTTTCCCAGTGGTTACCAGCTTCCAATGCAATTATGAGTAGCCTACTGCACAAAACCATCAACTTGACTCCACACTGCAGTAAGAACACTGAAACACAGATAATCAGCACAGGCCTGTACAATGACAAAATTCTGGGAAACATTTCAAGACAGTCCTTTAAACCAGAATAAATATAAACATTTCAGGAAATCCAGGCTGGGACTCCCTGCAGAAAGGCCATGCAGTTTGACCAGGTGTTGGAAGCTGTGGAGCTGTGGCAGTGTCCAGGTTCTCCCAGGGAGTGTGAGAGATGGGTGTCTGGATCACAGGTGTTGGCCAGGGGTACCGCTGGGCTCTGTGCTGGCCCCAGTACTTTTTTACTGAGCAGGAGAGAGACACGTGCCATGGACTTGTCTGGTGGGGCCAGATGGAAGTTGTCTGCCTACAGCTTTCATCTTCCTATGCTGCTGGGCAACCATACAACTTGTAGTGTGTAAAGAACTGCATGGTAGGCTGCATGATTTTCACAATGGAAATTGACAAGCACCATTGAAAGTAAATATCTACAGTATCCTGTATCTTCATTTCAAACATGGAAAATGTCTCCTTGGAGATGGCATTTGTGTTCACAAACAGAATACCTCTGGGCTCAGACGTCATTTCAAAGTCTATTTCACATTGGTTCGTCATCATTTGCTTTAAATGATATGGAAACATGGATTCAACCAGTGTGTGCCAGTGGGTATGTTCTGACAGGGTAGTTCCCTAAATTTGATCAAACATACAGTACCATCTTCATCTGAACAACCGAGATTACCAGACCAGCTTTTTAAAACATAGATCTACACCTATCGTGTCATATGAATTCTTCTTCAGACCTGTTGCTGTCTCGATATTATTCTCTTTGGATATTACTACAACTATAATTCCCTATGACTTTTTACATCATTATCAGAGGGACCGCAGATGACTTACTCTCCAAGTCAACAATGAAAGATAATCATGCTAGGGCAGTTAGTAGAAATAATTAAGGTTCTGTTATCCGAACACCTGCAGCATATAATTGATCTGCACCACATTAAACAGGGTATAAAATAGAGAAAATTAAATGCTTAGAAGGTGCTGTGTTTTTCCAGGTCCAGTTTTTCAACTTGACAGAACGCGTGTCTGCGCAAAGATGAACTCATTGACACACTATACTGGCAGTGTTTTAAAAGTAAGATACCTGTGATACAGGTATACACCACATAATACATTCATAGACTTATGAAAAGTGCTTACTCCCTATATGCTTTAAATAGAAGTCTTCATTTATTAAGTTATTGGTTTGGTAGTTGTCAATAACTTCATATTAATCCATCACATCCATTGAACAAAGTTGTACATTTTCAGATCTCAGTTCATTCCCAAATTCATGTCTAGTCTAACGGTAACTGAACCTTGAATATTATATTAACATAACATACAGTAGTTGGGTTACGTATAAGACCATAAGCCCAAGGGAGCTGTGTCGTGTGTTTGAGTCAGGGGTAACAAACTATGTATTACTTTTCTTTAGGGGGTTCTAAATGCAGGTCAGCATTTTTCAGTCATGAATCTTGTTCTGGAGGCAACTCTACATGGCTGTCACTATCTGGAACAGCCACAAAGTCATAACATTTGAAACCTAACCTTAACCCTAACTTTAACCACACTGCTAACCTTAATGCATAACCTGATCTTAAATTAAGACCAATTACAATATAGCCACTTTTGAATATGCATCTGGACTATCTCTAGGGCAAGACTCATGACAATAAATGTCAACCTGCATACTAAACAACATCCACCACTTTGAAAGAAGTAAATCACAAAATAGAAACTGTGACCTCTTCACTTGCTAGATATGTTTAATTTGAAATATATTGTTGTGCTGAAGCGGCCTTTCAGAGACAAGAGAGAAGAACATCCATCTGAAGCTGAGCACTCTGAGACGTTCCTCATCTGAACCAACTCAATGTCACGGATCCCCGCGTTACTGATGCTCATTCTGTTCACCAGTTCCGGAGGTCTACATCACCGGCTTTCTAATCTTCACTGAACGGGATTTATTATCATCAACCCCCGACTCTTGACTGATTACACACACCTGATTCCCATTTCCCCTGATTAGTATGTTATATATGTGCCCCCTGTTCCCTCTGTCTTATTGGTTATTGTTCCCATGTCCGTTGGTGATGTACCTATGCGTTGGTGCAGCTTTTTATGATGCATGCTTTATACAGTTGAAGTCGGAAGTTTACATACACCTTAGCCAAATACATTTAAACTCAGTTTTTCAACATTCCTGACATTTAATCCGAGTAAAAAATCCCTGTCTTAGGTCAGTTAGTATCACTACTTTATTTTAAGAATGTGAAATGTCAGAATAATAGTAGAGAGAATTATTTATTTCAGCTTTTATTTCTTTCGTCACATTCCCAGTAGGTCAGAGGTTTACATACACTCAATTAGTATTTGGTAGCATTGCCTTTAAATTGTTTAACTTCGGTCAAAGATTTTGGGATGCCTTCCACAAGCTTCCCACAATAAGTTGGGTAAATTTTGGCCCATTCCTCCTGACAGAGCTGGTGTAACTGAGTCAGGTTTGTAGGCCTCCTTGCTCGCACATGCATTTCCAGTTCTGCCCACACATTTTCTATGGGATTGAGGTCAGGGCTTTGTGATGGCCACTCCAATACCTTGACTTTGTTGTCCTTAAGCCATTTTGACACAACTTTGGAAGTATGCTTGGGGTCATTGTCCATTTGGAAGACCCATTTGCGACCAAGCTTTAACTTCCTGACTGATGTCTTGAGATGTTGCTTCAATATATCCACAATAATTTTCTTTCCTCGTGATGCCATCTATTTTGTGAAGTCCACCAGTCCCTCCTGCAGCAAAGCACCCCCACATCATGATGCTACCACCCCTGTGCTTCACGGTTGGGATGGTGTTCTTCGGCTTCCAAGCCTCCCCCTTTTTCCTCCAAACATAACGATGATCATTATGGCCAAACAGTTCTATTTTCGTTTCATCAGACCAGAGGACATTTCTCCAAAAAGTCTTTGTCCCCAAGTGCAACCGTAGTATGGCTTTTTATGGTGGTTTTGGAGCAGTGGCTTCTTCCTTGCTGAGCGGCCTTTCAGGTTAAGTTGATATAGGACTCATTTTACTGTGGATCTAGATACTTTTGTACCTGTTTCCTCCAGCATCTTCACAAGGTCTTCTGCTGTTGGTCTGGGATTGCACTTTTTGCACCAAAGTACCTTCATCTCTAGGAGACAGAAAGCGTCTCCTTCCTGAGCGGTATGATGGCTGCCTGGTCCCATGGTGTTTATACTTGCGTACTATTGTTTGTACAGATGAACGTGGAACCTTCAGGCGTTTGGAAATTGCTCCCAAGGATGAACCAGACTCTACAATTTTTTCTGAGGTCTTGGCTGATTTCTTTTGATTTTCCCATGTTGTCAAGCAAAGAGGCACTGAGTTTGAAAGTATGCCTTGAAATACATCCACAGGTACACCTCCAATTGACTCAAATTATGTCAATTAGCCTATCAGAAGCTTCTAAAGCCATGACATAATTTTCTGGAATTTTCCAAGCTGTTTAAAGACACAGTCAACTTAGTGTATGTAAACTTCTGACCCACTGGAATTGTGATACAGTGAATTATAAGTGAAATAATCTGTCTGTAAACAATTGTTGGAAAAATGACTTGTGTCATGCACAAAGTAGATGTCCTAACCGACTAGCCAAAACTATAGTTGGTTAACAAGACATTTGTGGAGTGGTTGAAAAACAAGTTTTAATGACTCCAACCTAAGTGTATGTCAACTTCCGACTTCAACTGTATATTGTTATATTGTTTTTCAACCAGGTTTATTTTGGGTGTATTAAAAACCCCTGTTGTGTATTCCTGCGCCTGTCTCCAAAATCCTTTATACCAGCGTGACAATACCCCTGTACCTCTTAGAAGAATGCATTGTCTTTCCCTGTCCTGCGATTCTCATTTTATTAGATTGAATGAGTGTCATTATTTCAGGAGAATGTTGTGTCTGTTTCTAATGGCAGCCTGCTGTTTGAGGATGAAGGTTACCCCTCTTTTCAATTGACACACTCACCAGTGCTTGATTTCATTTGGAGTGGCAGCTATATGAAGCTCCCTGCAGTTCATAGCTGTGAATTTGGAATTGATTATGAAATCTCTGAACGACACATGCAATAGCTACAGTAACCATATCTTCTACCACACCGTCATCAATAATCACTGAACAACAATATTTAACTGGCAATAGCACGAAGATGAAGCAATATATTGGCAAAAATACCAAAAAACAAAGATTTAGGTTTTGCTGTCTTGGGAGTTTTCCGTTGACAAGAGTTCCTCACAGATTGTAGGTGTTTAAGTTAATAATCTATTCACCACAAAATGGGATACATTTAGAATCATCAGGCATGGAAATGTCTTGTTTACTTCATGGTTGATATTTTTCCCTACACCACCTGATACTTCCTGGACTGAGTGAGGCACCCTGGTGTATGCTGACATTTACTTGGGAGAGCTAAAGGACACCACTCTAGGGACTGTATTCTGAGCTGGTCCTGCTCTTGATATTGATTGACCCAAATATGTTGTGAGTCACTCGACATGGTGCTTTTTCTCCCCAACTGGGACCAGCGGTGGCAACACGAGAAATCAATTTACACCATGGCTGTAATGCACCAGGACGCTATGCACAACAGAGGCGAGAAGTACCCTGATGCTCCATGTAATGCAGTAAGCTCACAGCTTCAGCGTATCCATACACACTCTAACTCCTGATAATGCAGTAAAGCTGCGAAGAGAAATGCTTATTTTCTGCGTTAGAGTAGTTTACCTTTCAGAAAAGAATAGAGGATGTACTGTTTGTATACTTCACCATTCAAATGCAGCACATCATTTCATGTTTTCTGTCACTTTTACATTCATTTCAGCATATGGTTTACTTGCTTTGCCTATTATACCGTTTTTGATGGCATCCGTGTGGTTGCGACTAAGGATGTGTTGTTTTTAGTGCTATCAAACACCAGTTTCCAAAGTGCTAAATTGACTGGCAGGGGGTAATAATGCATTCCATCTCTCACAGACCATCTGGGGTTTGACTGTGAAGGTCAATTACAGGAGAGCGCTACAGAAGTGACAGTGCGGCATTACAACCAGCTTGTCATGTCAAAAAAATTATGTTTTTCTGTTCATGTAATCTGCACTCCAGCCTCAGATAACCTATTGCCCTATCTCTGTATGTGTCCTCACTTCAACAAGGGGTATGTCTGACTTATCCTTTGCCTGATAGGATATTGTGCTGCCAGTGCTACCCTACTTACAGTATATGAAGCTCTCTGGATGAAGAGTGTCTAGCTTTTTAGTCTAGTTGTTTTTTTCATCTTAATTATGGTGAATATCATGACTTTGTATACAAGTAGATGGCCCTAAAACAAAACGGCACATTATTTCACTGATGTGAATACTCAAAAATCCATTAATCAAGTACATCCAAACAAAAGGGTGTATGTACTGTACTTGGCCACAAACGGCTGTTGGATATTTGTGTCATTTTATGATGTGTGGTTGACTGGCTGGGTGCATCATTAAAACAACAAATACATACAGTGTAACTGAGAACATTGATTTTCCATCTAGTTTGAGTCAAATGAGAGTTGATCCCTGATTACTGATTATTTATATACACACACCTTTCAAGAACCAAAAAACTATGTGGAACCTTCTTTTACAATTCCCCAAATAACATGGCACTGGGTATGGGTTGGTCCCTATCAGAAGACAATATCACACCTGCAGAGGAAAAAAGAACAGGTTGCAGCTTGACTCTTGCCCAGTCTGATACTTGTCAAAGCCAGTGTAAATGACATCCCAGATCAACCAGAAATTGGATACCTTACTTCCTGAGCTCACCATTCTCAAATGGAAAAGTCCAATCATGTTGGAGTCATGAACTCAGCTGGTCTGATGTGATTTCTAACAAAAGAAGCCAGCGAGAGATGATATTAACATAGTGTATTAGTGAGTCAACCAGTGTTGTTTTGATAAAGGGATAAAGGAAATATTTGTATTGAGTTTGAGGCGGTTATTTATCACCAGAACTCAGGAGGCCTTGATGAATCAAAGACTTGTTTTCCTGGAACATATCTCATCAACATTCTGTCTGCTCTCTCTCTCTCTCTCTCTCTCTCTCTCTCTCTCTCTCTATCTCTCTCTCTCTCTCTCTCTCTCTCTCTCTCTACCCCTCTCAAATCGTAAGTGTACTCTTAACTTTTTTTACACAGCTAATAGGAAAAGAGTTGGGAGGAATGGATGACAGGCAGATGAATATTTCATGAGGGATACGTATGTGGTCAAGACTCAGGCAGACACACAGGAACCAAGCTGCTACAGTAGTTTGTTGTTAATAATCTGTTAACTCAGGAGACTGCCAGAAGAATCTCAACAGAACAACTGCATTGATAAAAGGCCACTCAATCCATATGTAATTCAGTTTAAACATCGGCACTCTGTCTTGACTTACAGTCCTAAAACATTCTAGTCTTTTGCCCATCCATTAAAGATGGGTTTTGCACTGTCATACTCTGCGAGACAAGACAACAACATTCTCAATTGGTCCATTATTGTTTACTTGACAACAAAATGTTCAAGACTGTAAAAACGTCAATAGTAACCTCAGACTCAAGCAGTGCATTTGTGAAATCATGTTGCACTGTAATTCTTTCTGGTCTTAAATATAGTGTAGCTGCATGCACATTTCTTAACCATTAACCATGAAAATATATATTCTATGTTTAGGCCTATTTAAAACATTTAGTGTCTATTAATTGTGTGTGCACTTATATTCTTTCTCAGTCCTGCTTGTCTTGTTGGTAAACACAATTTCACTGGATTGTATCAAATGAGCAGCAACAAGGGCAGGTGTTAAGCCAGAAGGACTCTCTGTTTCCAGGGAAGGTTGTTCTTGCTGTCCCACTGAGAGTATATAGTAAGCAATCAGGAAGCAACAGCAGGTAGACCACAGGCTAGGGTCCCCACACCTATGGGAATCTCACTGCCAATCAGCCTCGCTTACAGCCTCCCATGGCCTGATTAAGCAGGACCAGCCCAGCATTACCATTCATGAAGTTGTGGGACCTGCTAAAAAGCCTCACACGTGTAGAGTGAAGGAGGGATGAAAGTGGGCACTTTGTCACAAGTGAAAGGAAGCTTCACACGGCTCTCTCATCAGGCAGCAGCACTGCATGTACACTCCCACAGTGGATCCAAAGCCTGCCTTACAGCTACGTTCTCATTAGGTATGTTTTGATGGTCACCCCCAGGACACCCTTATCAGTATGCCTGGAAGACACAGTCAGAGTGGGGTAGAATAATGATTTTCTTATTAACTCTGTACCGTGTTCCCAGTGACATCCATCGCATATCTCTGAACCTAGATGGTGTTAATGCTTGATCTCAGGCACAATGTTGAAACCTGTAACATTTAACTGTGACCAGGGGTTGCTGGAAAGCACCAGGAGGAAGCTGGGACAGTCCTCATTACATGATTTTCTCACCAGATAATAGACAGAGGCCTCGCAGTACCAGAGGAGTACAGGATACAGCAGCTGTGAAAACAGGTGGACATATTGTAGAATGAGTCAAATATGCAACGAATGTCCTTTAATATCCCAGACAAAGGCAACAATTGTTTACAGAGCTTTCTAAAGCAAAAAGGAGAGAAAAGGGTCATCTTGCCTACAAGGTATTACGAAGTTAGCGGTCTGACATATATACAGATTGACACACATAGCTTGTCTAACCATGCAGGACCAACACAGACAACAAGATGAGAATGATGTATTGCCTCAGAGGAATACATCCTCAAAATGCACTGACTTGACAGCTTTAATATTTTTTTCTAACAGCTCCTAAACAGCACCTAACGATCGGCATGCAATCACACTGCCTTCTACTCACTGCTTTAAAAACACAACATACTCTCAGCCTCATTGCAAAATGTGTAGAATAGCATGAGCTTAGCTATTGCTAGAAATTTGCTTTAAAACCTCATAATTTTCTCTCAGCCTAACAAATGAAATCTCATTGGATATTTTCATTCACTGCTTGTGACGGAAACAACTCACTTGGACATACAGCAAGTACTGTAATTGTGTGCTAATACGATGGGTGTTTTCATTTGGTAGCATCTGATTTGTCTTGAAACCCGCTTGTGGTTCTGCTGACATGTAGCTGTTGTGGATGCTCCACTGAGCCCTCTGTTGCCCTGAGCTCCATGTGGTCTGATCCTACTGTCGCTGGGCTGTGCCACTGCTAAGGCACCCCAGGCATCAGGGTGTATAGAATACACCCCAGAGGGCCAGCATATATAACCCTAGGGGCCAACATCTGTACTGTAGTTTACCTGCCACAATATACTGTATATTCTCAGGCCAGCTGATGGTCACTTAGCACCAGTCCCGGAGAGCTCTGAGGCACGGCAGATGTTATCGTCCCAGTGGAGGGAGATAGGGTAGTTATGGGTCAGCTAGCAGCCACAGCTGAGAAATCTGACCAGAGAGGGAATCCTTCTGGAAAAACCAATGGGAAACAGTGTGAGTATATTCAGGCTTCCAATACAACACTACAGGGGAACATTCATAACAGTGGTTGTTTTGCAGACTCAAAGGCAGTAGTGAAAATTCCTCTTAGGACTCGGCAAGCAGAACTGAGATGATTCAGTTTCTTTCTGTAAGTGTTGGCAAAATGCTGCCTCATACAGATGTTGGATTTTAATTTGATCACCTTGTTGCATCTCCTGCAATGCAGAAAATGTAAAAATGGTAGTGTATTTAATGTTTAAAAAGGACTCTGAAGTTTGAAATTTCCCCTTTTGCATTTTTTACTTGATTTTCCCTCACAAAAAAATGTATCAACCCCTACGAATATGTCTATGAATTATCATCCACATAATAATTCACATTGTCTGTTGCGGCAGGATTATTTTCCTGCTGTAGCTAACTGACTCAAATGAAGATACTACATATTTAACATCATAGTGGTGGTGCGTAGCCTGCCCCTGTGCCTGCGGACATGGCTTGATGAGTCTAATGAAGCCGTACAAGGGAGGAATGCAAAGGGAACATGGGATTTTCACTTGAGCACATAGAATAGGTTGACTTGATCATTTAGGCACTAAACACAGCTCTCAAGTTACACTCTGACTTGCAAATGCATCACATGCATTCTTGCATCCAATGTGGTTATTTTATGTGGCATGTTTTCCTGTGGTTATTGTAAGAATGTGAAATCTTCTGCTTGTGTAGAGTTTAATGCATGTGTATTTGATTCTGTGAAGTTATTTGTACATTACATTTGAACATAAATTAAATATAAAGCGTTCATTTCAGACAATAATTTATTTACCACAGGTTGCTTACCAATAGTTATACTCAATAGTAGAGTGATTCCAGGCTTTCTGAATCATGCTTGGCTTTTTCTGTTACATCTTCGGCCACAAGATGGCATCATTCATTGCACGATGAAACATGTACATTTGAGCTGATATGCAAACCCTACCCAGTGCCGAAATGATCAGTTATACTGTGATTCTGAATCAATATAATTTGGAACATTTTCTTCAAAAGTAGAATGAATCTAACAATCTTTACTTGAATCATCTTCAGGAACTTCCTATTGAAATACTTTGATGGAGTTGTATTTTAGGTGTATCTAATGAACCCACCTGTAACAAGGTGAACTTTTAAAGATGCAACAATATCCAGCGAGCATAAAATGGTATCAAAAAAAGGTCTGCATCTCTTTAGTCATTGTATAAGTGTCACTAATAAGCTAAATAAACACTTTACTGTGTTATAACTGTGGCATTCCCATATATCCTTATTGTTTGTGTGAGGTCTAGAAATACCATATAACAGGCTTGCCATTAATTATACAAGGGAGTGTTGCTAAAGTTATAGTCCGCTACAGTGATGACATACATACAGGACCATATTACCAAGTTATTACATTGTTATCACACTTCTTCATCATCATCATGAATCAGCGCAGTATTGAATAATTTACTCACCATCTATTTCTGCGTTTAAACTTTGTATTCAAGACAAGAATGCATAGTGGAATATTACAATAGCCTACAGTACACGTTGAGATGAAAAAAGTAAGTGCAAACTATGTGCAATCTTTATCTCAAGCACACCCCTAAAGAGTGAATATGGGCGACTGATACAAAAAAGAGCTCTGGGTAGTGGGCACGTCATGATTAGGCAGGCTACCATACCACGAACTTCGTCTCACATGCTTTCTCATCGAACAGCTACAGTTTCTGCCAACGCCTCTTGAAATGATCGACGCTTCCCTCATCCATTTCCATTGCTCACAGCGCATCCTCTACCAATAACCGCGGTCGGAGGCGCAGCCTCTCGTTGTGGGAGGTTCATTACATGGTCCTCTGCTCTGAATGGGAGTGGAGAGGGATGCAGGACGATTCGTAAACTCCACAGGACCCGTGGAATATTTTGAATTAGCACCTATCTGCGAACTGTGGTTGTATTCGTAGTGATTCAACCACAGCCCGGTGAATGAAAGACTGAGAGATTGAAGCTTGACGCACCGTATCACTTTGGTGTAAATTTGACTCTTGGTCGTTGGAAGATGCTGTGCTGGGCTCCAGACTGTTGAGGCGCGTGTCGTTTAGGTGACACAGACACTTAACTTTACGGACTGTGTATCATTTATCTGCTATGTAATTGGGAGCAAGTGGATGTACTCATACAATTCCGATCAGGTGGATGTATTCAACTGTCACGCATGATTTACGCGAATTTATAGAGATTGAGAAAATAACCCTGAATTAAATCTCAGCAGTAATTCGTGCACGGTATGCATGTGTGCCTTGTCGATCGGACGGAGCTGGGTAGACAATCATGGACTGTCATCAGACGAAGAATATGCCAATGCATTGTAGGTTCCACAGTCGTAACGATTGGAATTGACATAGCCAGTCTGTACGAGCGCCGGGGAAGTATGGAGAGACAGGTCTAGATTCACTCATTCGGATTCACCCGTTGAGAGCGAACTTTGGAAACTAAAGTGTTCTCCATGGAAACTTTTATGCAGGATTCCGACACACTCAAAGATGACAGCGTGAGCAAACCGTTGTAAACACCACTATAGAATTGCATGAATACAGAAAATATAGGTAGGCCTATATAAGTAAGTCTTATGGGGGTGGGTGGGGGGGTCCCTTATGGAAATAAGACTACACTAAGAATAATAACAATAAAAAAATAAAAATAAACGTTTTAGCGGGCCTCACATATGGGAAAATGACCTCTGTCGCAAGTGATGACATGTTCTTCAAGAAGTACGAGCCAGAGACCCTTGAGAATGAAAGAACAGTATTTTGGATGAGTTCTCTGGGATATGTTGACGTAAACGTAGGCAACCACATTCTAGGTAAGGAAAAATGTTACTTTGCAACAGATGGCTTCCAATGACTTTTATCCTCACAAAAATGCATGATTTTTGTTAATTAAGTGTCCCAAAAGCTATTAGGATAATTTAGGATGCGGTATTTACATCGTGTTTATCAACTGTTCATCCTGATGAGAGGGAATCAATCAATGCTGGAAGTTTCAAAAACAGAAAGTAGTCTACCACAGGTGTTCATTACAAAAAGGTAGGACACATGTTTTCCCAGATACATGACTTAATTGAATAAACGTTTGGTTTTTCTTCAATGGGATTGGTGATTGAATGGAATTGGTGATGAGTGATCTATATTAATTTCTTATTACTTTTGCGGATGGGTGGGAAATTGTCTGAAGGAGATTACTTTGGTGTTGAGCAATTGATTCTAATCAGAAATCTGAATATTGATTGGTTTCAAAACATGCAGCAAAAACACTATCAGTGATACCAATGCATCTCTTGTCTCTGAATGTATATTGTCCAGCTGTAGTGTGATTATCAGGCACTCTGTTCTATCCTGTGCACACAGTGACTCAGACCAGCAGCATGCTTACCTGTGGATAAGAGTGATCCCCGTGGGTTGAGTGTGGACCCCCACGTTCTCCCTGCTCCTTCTCCTGCCTTGGTTCCCATCACCTTCAGCCCTACTGTCCACATGCAGGCCAAGAAGAGGTACCTGCTCGTGTCTCTAGGGGCCTGTCTTCTTCTGGTTGCCTACTTGTGGGGACTGCAGATTGGGGAGTTCCATCACCAAAGCCACCACCAGCAACTGTACAGAGTCGCCCTGAGCCCTGGCCTGCCCAGACAGCGTTGGCCTGAGTGGAACCACCCGCTCAACACCTACCTGGAGGACGGAGAGCAGGAGGAGGACAGCCCTCTCCTCCACCACCAGCACACCTCTCCCCGGGAGAGACGGGAGGTCCGTAACAACATCTACAAGAGCAGGAGGTGCCGCATGGACACATGCTTCGACTTCAGCCGCTGCCAGAGGGGGTTCAAGGTGTACGTCTACCCCCTGCTGAAGGGGGAGACGGTGTCTGAGAGCTACCAGAAGATCCTGACAGCTGTCGAGGATTCCCGGTTCCACACCACAGACGTCAACGAGGCCTGTCTGTTTGTGCTGGGCATTGACACTCTGGACCGGGACCAGCTGTCAAGCCAGTACATTCACAATGTCAAGGCTAGAATACAGAGCCTCCCTACATGGAACGACGGAAGGAATCACCTCATATTCAACCTTTACTCTGGCACCTGGCCAGCTTACACAGAGGAACTGGGCTTTGATATTGGCCAGGCCATTTTAGCCAAAGCCAGCATTGATATGGATAACTTTAGGCCACACTTTGATGTGTCCATTCCTTTGTTTTCAAAAGACCATTCTCAAAAAGGAGGGGACAAGGGTTATTTGACACTCAACAATGTCCCTCCATCAAGGAAATATTTACTGGTTTTCAAAGGGAAGAGATATCTGACGGGTATTGGTTCAGAAACCAGGAATGCTTTGTATCACATTCACAATGGGGAAGATATCATTCTTTTGACCACCTGCAAGCATGGGAAGGACTGGGAAAAGCATAAGGACGCAAGATGTGACCGGGACAATGAAGAATACTCAAAGTAAGTTCCCCTCTTATGTCCTTTTGCTGGTTCAGGGTCTTTCGGGGCTAATTACTAAAAGTGAGTGACATATTTCACAATGGTATGTTTTTCACTCTACAGCACAGGATGTACAGACAGTCTGACACAACATATCAATGGGTTAATCCCTATTTCAGTAAGACCCTCTTAGCACTGTGACTATCATCCTATTGCAGTTGTTCATCCATGTTAGTTGGATTATCCTGATAACATTTGCATCCAGTTTTACTTTCGTATTTGCTACAGTATCGATCTACCAATATTTTGGAGCAACGGGGAGAAAGCCGCTTCGGTGGTACAGGTTAGGTTGGCTGTGATCTTTGCCTGATTTTTATAGATGCTTTAGAATACCTATGAGAGTACTGCTAGTCTGCTATATAGCCGAACATGTTCTTTAGCCCTGCAGCCTGAATAAAAGCACAGTGACTAAACACTTGAGAGATCTGAGTGCAAAAAATCCCTCACCACAGGGCAGCTCCGTAACAGCTGACAATTAAATGTTTTTTTTTCAGCAGTTGAGCAAAAAAGTTATAGACTTTCATTGGATTGCAAATTTACTGGCCTTGCTTGAATCAGAGCATAAATAAGTTGTCACTCTTTTTAAAGCACATGCCTCAGTAAAGTTACTGAAGCATTTGCACCCAAACAAAATGTACATAATCCAGTAATCCCATACGGAACCATGTGACAGTTTAAATTTGCCTCATTTAACCTGGAACCACATGGGAAGCATTGACTTCCATTGTATCGGACTCTCCTGATTTGTTTTGTATGTCTGGGTTTCCCCCACTTCCCATTGTTGCAGGACGGGCATGTTTGTGCAGTGAAGACCATGTCATCACTGGTAATGCTCAGTCTTACGTACGTTTTTAACTTGCATTCCAGCCCTTACAGTTATTTCAGTGCCTGGCTCGCCCTCATTGGTTATTAGTATGAATGAATGTCCCACAGATGTTTTTAGAATGGTTAGATAGTTGGAGTGTGGAACACATCTTGTGAGGGCTTTTAGGGAGTTTTGTTAGAGTTCTGGGTCTGTGGCAAATCACATCACACATTTTGTTTGATCAGACCAATAACATCAACATCTTACAAATGTCTTCAAGCTCACAGAGAGAAAGATTTAACAGCACTGTTTGAAGAAAAACCGATGTGGCTGATAGGAGAATTCCAAAAGATTTGATTACCAAAGATATCAAATGACTCTCTCTGACAGTGACAAGAAAGTAAACAATATTGTGTACATTCATTCAGATGCAGTGTGGGCAAAACAAGGCCCACACCTGAAGATACTCTGTGTGAATAAAATGGAAGGGGATTTCAAAGCCTCAGTCAGAACAGTCAATAATTGGCCTTCAATTGAATTAAACCGGGGCTGAGGGATAGAGGAAGATCACACCCCATGCTGGACAGCATGGATTGAAGTCAGATGATTTAACTGTACCACGATAACGTCCCCCAGAACCCAGCACAACAGAACCATGTGTCTCACAGTCACATAACCGACGATGACACAATGTCCCTATTTAACATGGTAGACTGTTAATGACCAAAATGGTGTAGAAGCACTCATCAAAGCCTTTGTGTCTCAGAAGACAGTCAGATTTATTTGTCTGGTCCTTGTTATATTCCACCTGAGGAGAGTGAGATCCTGCTGATGAGATGTATTGACAGGCTGTAAATTACAGTTTCTCACTGTTGGGTGCTTTCTGCAGATCTATCACCAGCCATGAAAGGAAAAATCATTTGATAGTGCTTTAATTGCAGACTACATTTAACCTGTTGTTTCCCAGCCTCGCTGGCAGACAAAGGAGACTATAGACCTATAGACCATTTTCTTTTTTACATCACTGGTTATGACCAGTCATGCCTTGCTTCTTTATTAATGCATCGGATCATTAGTCTTTTAAGCCTAACTACAAAGCAGCAAAGACTTATGGGTTTATAAGATATCCGGGTGACTTTCTGACAATAAGGTCTAGACTGGGGTACACATATGATCTGAGATATGTTGTATAGGTGCTTCCTCAATCCTGCACATCCACATACAAATTAGACAAATGGATCAAACACATTGAAGGTAGTTAGAAGATTAAGTGATTGACAATCACCTTCTACCTCAGCTGATAATGTCAGCTGGAACAAAAGGCTGGGAATTGATTAATACTTGCTTGACAAAAACCAATGAGAGCATGCAAGACCTGGATTGTTCTGTGCTGTAGAATTGGTAAATGCATTTGAATTTTCTTTCAAGTGGATGTGTTACCATCTTGACTAACATGAATTGAAAGGGTTCATTTGTGAGGTTGTGTAACGGTTTTCGTCGTCTGAAGAAGAGTAGTCGGACCAAAGCGCAGCGTGGTAAGTGTTCATGTTTGCTTATAGAACTGAACACTAATACAAAATAACAAGAGAATAAATGAAACCGAAACAGTCCTGAAAGGTTCAAACACTAAACAGAAAATAACTACCCACAAAAACCATGTGGGAAAAAGCTACCTTAGTATGGTTCCCAATCAGAGACAACGATAGACAGCTGTCCCTGATTGAGAACCATACTGGCCAACAAAAAAAAGAAATGCAAAACATAGAAAAAAGAACATAGAATGCTAACCCAAATCACACCCTGACCAAACCAAAATAGAGACATAAAAAGCTCTCTACGGTCAGGGTGTGACAGGTTGTATCTTTGACGTTGATAATGTAGAGTGACAGGTGTGCACTGGTGCAGTTAATTCCAATGAGACAATGCAGGTACGGTTTTGGACATGCTTTTGTTTGTATCTTGCATATGTCTAGAAACCCTGCCAACAGTCATACAATGCAGTGGCATCTGCTGACACAGAGACATAGATTTGGTCGGTGAACAATGTCATATGTTTGCTCTAGAAGATTTTCATTTTCTTCTGCCATATTAAGTGTTGTTGCCATGTTGCACTTGCAATCCTAGTTGCCTGACTCATATCCGATACCTCGCCTGGACTCCAAATAAGTAATAGAGGAATGGGACTTGACTCAATCACAAGTTCTTGTTTTTTCTCCCTCTTTCCCATCTGGACTTGTGCATCATAGAAACCTAGCGCCGGGCATCAAATGAAATGTGCCAAAGGTGTGGGTCACTCACGATTGATACCATCCATCTTCACGGGGGTGGGGTGGGGGTGTGGGAGCAAGAAAGCCATAAAGCACTGGCTAGTGGCAATATCGGTTGTGATATGAATAAATGTTTTCCTGAGATATCTTGACACGCTTGAAAGAAAGGAGTTCAGGTATTTCACTTATTTTTCTTGTATGTCTGTGGATTGGATAATTGCTTTTATTTTTGACTTAATGATATAAATCATTTCTGTTGTGATTGGCAAATGACATTGGCAAGTTTCTACAATTAGAGATGGCAACACTAACCCTTAATACCATATGTGTGTAATTAAATGCAAACTAATAACATGTTAGGTCATTCCTATTCCTACTTATGGCAGTCTGAAGCACTATCCACTTGACACTTGTCAAGCCATGACGTTGATAAAATGCACTAACAATAGTGTAATTTCAGAGCCATTTTCTAGATGTTTACAAAAGCAAACAAGCTATGTACTTTGATCCTAAACTACTCAAGGCACACAAATTGTATGCTTTCATGTCTAAAGTAGATCTAAATTAAGAGGCAAAGCATCATACTCACTGTAGTTAAGCTAATTTGATTACATTTGCGTACCTCTGAGAGCTGTTGACCTGCATGTTTGTGTGTGCACGAGCTTACTTGGTGTTTGTGTGTATGAGTCACAGATTCACCCCGGCTATTCTAGCTTCTCTAAAGGCTCAGAGGTGAGATCTATATAGAATCACCACCCTCACTAAAAACAACCCTTTGTGTCAAGGGCGGTTTATAAGTTATTCTTATGCATCCCTTCATGGGTATTGTGATTTGTAAGTCGAATGGGGGGGTAGAAATGGGGGAAGGTATCATGGGGGGATATGATGTGATGGGATATGAGGCAAACATTACTATGATTAGGGATTTATATATAAATGAGTGGCAAACACAGGAGAAGTTTCTAAGCTAAATAAAAGCCCTGGAGAGAGGCAACCATCAGGTACCATAGTTACAATCTGATGCCACGTTCAAAACAACTGGGAACTCGGAAATCTCTGACTTCAGTCTGTTCAAGACAACTGGGAACTCTGAGGGGGACTAGCTCTGACTGGCAAAAATCATTTTGAACGGTCATCCAACTCGGAATTTTAACCCAAGAACTCAGGCATCTTTCTAGAGCTCCGACCTGAAGATCACTGACGTCATGATTTGACCTTTAGTCTCGAGAGCACCATAGTCAGTAGTGTGAACCATCCTTAACCTTGTTTTGTTATAACATCTTTAGTCTGATAGACGCTTATGTGACAACCAGAATGCATTGTATGATGTCAACAAACATGGCCCCACACATAGCTTGCAAATAGCTTAGCATTAGCTCATCATAATCCGTACAACCTTCAAAAAAGTATTTTACACACATCATGGGCTATTACAATCTATGCAAGAATCTGAATGCATGATTTGTCACCAGAACTTTAAAACTTGAATAAAACATAGCTCAACTTGAATGAGCTCGGGTGCATCCTGTATCCATTCATCATCCTTGAGATCTTTCTAAAACTTGATTTGGAGTATATTCAATTGATTGGACATGATTTGGAAAGGCACGTACCTGTCTATATAAGGTCTCACAGTTGACAGTGCATGTCAGAGCAAAAACCAAGCCATGAAGTCAAAGGAATTGTCCAAGACAGGATTGTGTCGAGGCATAGATCTGGAGAAGAGTACCAAAAAACATCTGCAGCATTGAAGGTCCCCAAGAGCACAGTGGCCTCCATCATTCTTAAATGGAAGAAGTTTGGAAGCACCAAGACTCTTCCTCGAGCTAGCTGCCCGGCCAAACTGAGCAATCGGGGGAGAAGGGCCTTGGTCAGGGCGTTGACCAAGAACCCGATGGTCACTCTGACAGAGCTCCAGAAGTCCTCTGTGGAGATGGGAGAACCTTCCAGAAGGACAACCATCTCTGTAGCACTACACCAATCAGGCCTTTATGGTGGAGTGGCCAGACAGAAGCCACTCCTCAGTAAAAGGCACATAACAACACTTGGAGTTTGCCAAAAGACACCTAAAGGACTCTCAGACCATGAGAAACGAGATTCTCTGCCCTGATGAAAACAAGATTGAACACTTTGGCATGAATGCCAAGCGTCACATCTGGAGGAAACCTGGCACCATTCCTAAGGTGAAGCATGGTGGTGGCAGCATCATGCTATGGGAATGTTTTTCAGTGGTAGGGACTGGGAGACTAGTCAGGATTGAGGGAAAGATGGATGGAGCAAAGTACAGAGATCTTTGATGAAAACCTGCTCCAGAGCGCTCATGACTGGGTCGAAGGTTCACTTTCCACCAGGACAACGACCCTAAGCACATAGCCAAGACCACGCAGGAGTGACTTCAGGACAAGTCTTTGAATGTCCTTGAGAGGCCCAGCCAGAAAATATGCCAGGGGGAAAAAGTTTATGCAAGGCCTGTCCTGACTAGAGTTGCGCAAATGTCTGCATACTTGATCTGGGGAAACACTGGCGAAGTGCTTGGGTTAACTAGTCCAACGCTCTAACCACCTGCCTCATGAGGAGCCTGCCTGTTACACAAATGCAGTAAGAAGCCAAGGTAAGTTGCCAGCTAGCATTAAACTTATCTTATAAAAAACAATCAATCAATCATAATCACTACACATGATTGATGATATTATTAGTTTATCTAGCGTGTCCTGTGTTGCATATAATCGATGCATTGCGCTTTCGCGGAAAAGGACTGCCTTTGCTCCAACGTGTACCTAACCATAAACATCAATGCCTTTCTTAAAATCAATACACAGAAGTATATATTTTTAAACCTGCATATTTAGCTAAAAGAAAGGTTAGCAGGCAATATTAACCAGGTGAAATTGTGTCACTTCTCTTGCGTTCATTGCACGCAGAGTCAGGGTATATGCAACAGTTTGGGCTGCCTGGCTCGTTGCGAACTAATTTGCCAGAATTTTACATAATTATGACATAACATTGAAGGTTGTGCAATGTAACAGCAATATTTAGACTTAGGGATGCCATCCGTTAGATAAAATATGGAACGGTTCCATATTTCACTGAAAGAATAAAGGTTTTGTTTTCGAAATGATAGTTTCCGGATTCGACCATATTAATGACCTAAGGCTCGTATTTCTGTGTGTTATTATGTTAGAATTAAGTCTATGATTTGATAGAGCAGTCTGACTGAGCGATGGTAGGCACCAGCAGGCTCGTAAGCATTAATTCAAACAGCACTTTCGTGTGTTTTGCCAGCAGCTCTTCGCAATGCTTCAAGCATTGCGCTGTTTATGACTTCAAGCCTATCAACTCCCGAGATTAGGCTGGTGTAACCGATTTGAAATGGCTAGCTAGTTAGCAGGTGCGCGCTAATAGCGTTTCAAACGTCACTCACTCTGAGACTTGGAGTAGTTGTTCCCCTTGCTCTGCATAGGTAACGATGCTTCGAGGGTGGCTGTTGTCGATGTGTTCCTGGTTTGAGCCCAGGTAGCGGCGAGAAGAGGGATGGAAGCTATACTTTTACACTGGCATTACTAAAGTGCCTATAAGAACATCCAATAGTCAAAGATATATGAAATACAAATCGTATAGAGAGAAATCGTCCTATAATTCCTATAATAACTACAACCTAAAACTTCTTACCTGGGAATATTGAAGACTCATGTTAAAAGGAACCACCAGCTTTCATATGTTCTGAGCAAGGAACTTAAACGTTAGCTTTCTTACATGGCACATATTGCACTTTTACTTTCTTCTCCAACACTTTGATTTTGCATTATTTAAACCAAATTGAACATGTTTCATTATTTATTTGAGGCTAAATAGATTTTTGTATTATATTAAGTTAAAATAAGTGTTCATTCAGTATTGTTGTAATTATCATTATCACAAATAAATAAATAAAAACGGACGATAAATCAGTATCTGCTTTTTTTGGTCCTCCAATAATTGGTATTGGTATCGGCGTTGAAAAATGATAATCGGTCGACCTCTAATCTTTACATTTACTCAAGTATGACATTTGGGCTCCGTTTCCACAACTGCCTAATGGTACGGGGGGGAGGCTGTAACGGGTGGGATATTGGAGGACAATTGGAAGTCTTCTTTGTCAGTTGCAGCTACAGTGTGCTTAGCAGTGCATATATCGTTGTACAACATTATGGATTCTTGATCATCGTGGTACTTTTTAATAGTAAGTTTACAAGCACATATTATGGTAAGTATAATTGACATTTTTATCTCATTGTGGTGAAATTAATATAGCTAGTTATAATTGGAATGGTTAAGCGGATCATAAAAAATACGCTTATTCTATACCTGGCTAAAAGAGAAAGAATATAACATTTACTGTTTACAGGAAACTCACTACAACTACAGAGGAAGTTGTATGGAAAAAAAGACTTGGAGGTAGAAATGTATTTCTGTCATGGGCAAAAACATTCTAAAGAGGTAATGATATTCATTAACAACCGTTTTGATCCGAATGTGCAAACTGTCTAAACTGATCCACAAGGAAGGTGGATCCTTTTAAATATGCCATTGGAATATAAACAGTTTTTGCTCATATGGTCCAAATAATGATGATCCACACTTCTTTGAAAATATTTATAACAATTTATCGAGCTCACAAGCAACATACGATCCTATAAGTATGTTGGGAGATTATAACAGAGTTTTAAGTACTTCAATGTACCGTAAAGGAAATCACACTACAAACTATCAAACTATTGCTCTTAAAGAAATCACAACTATCATGGACACTTTAGAACTAGTGGATATATGGAGGTTTAAATATCTTTACTTAGTGAAATGTACATGGAGGAGCCTTAATCAAGCTAATTGTCTTGACTACTTTCTTGTGTCCTCCTCGTTGGCACCAAAAGTTAAATTATTGATAGGAGACAGAATGGTGGATGGTGGACACAGGTGGACTCCAATCAATTTGTAGAAACATCTCAAGGATGATCAAATCAAATGTATTTATATAGCCCTTCGTACATCAGCTGATATCTCAAAGTGCTGTACAGAAACCCAGCCTAAAACCCCAAACAGCAAGCAATGCAGGTGTAGAAGCACGGTGGCTAGGAAAAACTCCCTAGAAAGGCCAAAACCTAGGAAGAAACCTAGAGAGGAACCAGGCTATGAGGGTTAGCCAGTCCTCTTCTGGAGATTATAACAGAACATGGCCAAGATGTTCAAATGTTCATAAATGACCAGCATGGTCAAATAATAATAATCACAGCAGTTGTCGAGGGTGCAGCAAGTCAGCACCTCATGATCAATGTAAACAGGATGTACCTGAGCTTAATTTCGAGACTCGATTTCGATTTCGATTTCGAGCAAGGGGTCTGAATACTTATGCAAATAAGCTATTTAAAAAAATTAAAAAAATTAAATAGCAAAAATGTGTAAACCTGTTTTCACTTTGTCATTATGGGGTATTGTGTGTAGATTGATGAGGAAAGAAATGTATTGAATACATTTTAGAATAAGGCTGTAATATGGAAGAAGTCAAGGTGTCTGACTTTTGAAGATGGTGCCGAAGAACATGGCTGATGTTTTACATTCTCCCAACCAATTGTGCTATTCAGTTAGTTTTTTTGCGTTTTGTGAAACTTATTTTTTAACTTATTGTGTACATAATGTTGGTGCTACCATCTCTTATGACCGGGAAGTACCTCTGGACATCAGAACTGCGATTACTCATAGCGAATGGAAGAAACTTTTTCCTTTAACGAGTCTGACGAGAAGGATATCCTGCTTTCACTGGAACAGGCCCAGATCCACACCTATTGCTTGAAGAAAATACGCAGGAAAAGGGGCCGAGATCAGGCAGTTTGATTTGATTTGAATACTTTCCAAAGGCACTGTGTATGGGGCATACAAATCAAGTCAAAGTTTATTTGTCACGTGAGCCGAATACAACAGGTGCAAATGTGAAATGCTTACTTACAGGCTCTAACCAATAGTGCAATAAAGGTATTAGGTGAACAATAGGTAGGTGAAGAAATAAACACAACAGTAAAAAGACAGTGAAAAACAGTAGCAAGGCTATATACAGTAGCGAAACTATAAAAGTAGTGAGGCTCCATACAGACACCGGTTAGTCAAGCTGATTGAGGAGGTATGTACATGTAGATATGGTTAACGTGACTATGCATATATGATGAACAGAGACTAGCGGTAGCATAAAAGAGGGGTTAGCGGGTGGTGGGTGGCAGGACACAATGCAGATAGCCCGGTTAGCCGTTTGACGACCTGTTCAGGAGTCCTATGGCCTGGGGGTAAAAACTGTTGAGAAGCCTTTTTGTCCTAGACTTGGCACTCCGGTACTGCTTGCGATGCAGTAGTACAGAGAACAGTCTATGACTGAGGTGGTTGGGGTCTTTGACAATTTTTAGGGCCTTCCTCTGACACCGCCTGGTATAGAGGTCCTGGATGGCAGGAAGCTTGGCCTCAGTGATGTACTGGGCCGGATGCAATACCCTCTGTAGTGCCTTTCGGTCGGAAGGCCGAGCAATTGCCATAGCAGGCAGTGATGCAACCAGTGAGGATGCTCTCGATGTTGCAGCTGTAGAACCTTTTGGGGATCTCAGGACCCATGCCAAATCTCCCTAGTTTCCTGAGGGGGAATAGGCTTTGTCGTGCCCTCTTCACGACTGTCTTGGTGTGTTTGGACCATTCTAGTTTGTTGGCAATGTGGACACCAAGGATATTGAAGCTCTCAACCTGCTCCACTACAGCCCCGTCGATGAGAATGGGGGCATGCTCGTTCCTCCTTTCTCTGTAGTCCTTAGTCTTGGTTACGTTGAGGGATAGGTTGTTATTCTGGCACCACACGGCCAGGTCTTTGACCTCCTCCCTATAGGCTGAGCTTTGAGGGTACTATGGTGTTGAACGCTGAGCTGTAGTCAATTAATAGCATTCTCACATAAGTGTTCCTTTTGTCCAGGTGGAAAGGGCAGTGTGGAGTGCAATAGAGATTGCATCATCTGTGGATCTGTTTGGGCGGTATGCAAATTGGAGTGGGTCTAGGGTTTCTGGGATAATGGTGTTGATGTGAGCCATTACCAGCCTTTCAAAGCACTTCATGGCTACAGACGTGAGTGCTACGGGTCTGTAGTCATTTAGGCAGCTTGCCTTTGTGTTCTTGGGCACAGGGACTATGGTGGTCTGCTTGAAACATGTTGGTTTTACAGACTCAATCAGGGACTTGTTGAAAATGTAACCATCTCAGCTCTGCAGATTTTGCTGCAAAGAGACAGAATCATTAGACCACTTATGTTGGTATGGCCACCTATGTAGCTTTTTTCTGGTTCAAGTTTCAGGAGTGGCAAAAAAAACATTTACCTAAAACTAAGCCTACAAATGGCATTGCTGGGAGATTGGGAAAGCCATAGTCAGTCAACAATATAATACTCTTATTAAAAATATTAATCTTTAACCTACAATCTGGATACTATTCGATTCAGAATTCTTGTGAAACAGCTCAGTTGAAAAATATATGCTTTTATGGAGAGAGGTGGTATGGGCTGAGAGGAGCTGAGGGGTGCGTTTTTAAAAGCCCATGATTTGTAATAGTTTTAAAATAGATTGAAAACATGTTTATGTAATGTATACCGGATGTGTTTAAGAATAATCTATCCAGATGTGGTCGACACTGAGTATACTAAACGTTAGGAACACCTTCCTAATATTGAGTTGCCCTCAGAACAGCCTCAATTCATTGGGACATGGACTGACTACAACATGACCACAGGGATGCTGGTCCATGTTGAATCCGATGCTTCCCACGGTTGTGTCAAGTTGGCTTTATATCCTTTGGGTGGTGGACCGTTCTTGATACACACTGGAAACTGTTGAGTGTGAAAAATCCAGCAGCATTGCGATTCTTGACACAAACCAGTGTGCCTGGCACCTTCTACCATACCTCGTTCAAAGGCACTTAAATATTTTGTATTGTCCATTCACCCTCTGAATGGCAAACATACACACTCCATGTCTCAATTGTCTCAAGGCTCATAGCAACAAGGGATCATAGCATTCACCTGGATTCACCTGGTCAGTCTATCATGGAAACAGCAGGTGTCCTTTATTGTTTTGTATACTCAGTGTATAGCAAATACCTATAGTTTTGCTATTTAACTACTATGTAAAAAAAAGGGCCTTGTGTGTAGAATGTACAGTACCAGTCAAAAGTTTGAACACACCTACTCGTTCAAGGGTTTTTGCTTTTCTTTTTACTATTTTGTACATTGTAGAATACTATTGAAGACATCAGAACTATGTAATAACACATATGGAATCATGTAGTAAGCAAAAAAGTGTTAAACATATCAAAATATTTTTGAGATTCTTCAAAGTTATTATTATTATTTATTTAACCTTTATTTAACCAGGAAGGGCTCATTGAGATTTAAAATCTCTTTTTCATGAGTGTCCTGGCCAAGATAGGCAGCACCAAGTCATTACAAACATTACAGACAAACAACATGAAAAACTAGTAATCTAGTAAAAACCATAGAATTCACAAGAGTATAACAAAATCAAAAACATCAAATTAAAAACATTGACAGGTCAGGAAATCAGTCTCAAGATCATTCATCAGGGATTTAAAAAGACCAATCGGGACAAGTTCTTCCAGTTTAAAATGATTTTGTAAGGCGTTCCAAGACGATGGCGCAGAGTACATAAAAGCCCTTTTACCAAATTCAGTTCGGACATTTGGAACAGTTAGCAGGATAAAGTCCAGCAGAGTACCCACCACATTTCTGAACAATAAAAATTCCCAAATAAAAAGGTAGTAAACCCTAAATGGCTTTGTAAATAAAAGTATACCAGTGACTGAGCCTACGAGTGACTAGAGAAGGCCAGCCAACCCTGGTATACAAAGTACAGTGGTGCGTAAGGGTTTTGCAAAGTAGTCACCCTTTGCCTTGATGACAGCTTTGCACACTATTGGCATTCTCTCAACCAGCCTCACCTGGAGTGCTTTTCTAACAGTCTTGAAGGAGTTCCCACATATGCTGAGCATGGCTGCTTTTCCTTCACTCAGCAGTCCACCTCATCCCAAACCATCTCAATTGGGTTGAGGTCGGGTGATTGTGGAGGCCAGGTCATTTTATGCAGCACCCAATCACTCTCCTTCTTGGTCAAATAGCCCTTACACAGCCTGGAGGTGTGTTGTGTCATTTTCCTGTTGAAAAACAAATGATAGTCCCACTAAGCCCAAACTAGATGGGATGGCGTATCACTGCAGAATGCTGTGGTAGCCATGCTGGTTAAGTGTGCCTTGAATGTTAAATAAATCACATACAGTGTCACCAGAAAAACACCCCCATACCTTCACATCACCTCCTCCATGCTTCACGGTGGGAACCACACATGTGGAGATCATCCATTCACCTACTCTGTGTCTCACAAAGACACAGAGGTTGGAACCAAAAATCTCCAATGTGGACTCTTCAGACGAAAGGACAGATTTCCACCGGTCTAATGTCCATTGCTCGTGTTTCTTGGCCCAAGCAAGTCTCTTCTTATTGGTGTCCTTTTAGTAGTGGTTTCTTTGCAGTAATTAGACCATGAAGGCCAGATTCACGCGGTCTCCTCTGAAAATGTTAAAAGTTCTTGAAACTTTCCTTATTGACTGACCTTCATGTCTTAAAGTAATGATGGAATGTATTTTGTCTTTGCTTATTTTAGCTGTTCTTGCCTTTCACCAAATAGGGCTATCTTCGGTATACCACCCTTACCTTGTCACAACACAACTGATTGGCTCAAGTGCATTAAGAAGGAAAGAAATTCTACAAGTGAACTTTTAAGAAGGCATACCTGTTAATTGAAATGCATTCCAGGTGACTACCTCATTAAGCTGGTTGAGAGAATGCCAAGAGTGTGCAAAGCTGTCAAGGCAACGGGTGGCTTTGAAGAATCTTAAATATATCAAATATATTTTGATTTGTTTAACACTTTTTTGCTTACTACATGATTATTACATATGTGTTATTTCATAGTTTTGATGTCTTCACTATTATTCTACAATGTAGAAAATAGTACAAATAAAGAAAAACCCTTGAATGAGTAGGTGTGTCCAAACTTTCGACTGGTTCTATACATGTAATATAAAACACATATATGTAATAACAAGTTATTTTTGTCCTCTGAAGAGGGGTGGTGGTGGATGTGCCCCCCTACCAAAAAACAATTATAAGTTGAATTGTGCGTGATCTTCCTGGAAGTGTTGTACATGGCAAACCTGCGGTGGTGGAATTCCCTTGTTCTCAGGGTTCCTTGCTTGGCCAGGTACAGTATAGTAAACCAATATTTGAGGTGTGTCAGGAGGCCAGCAGTCAGTCACTCTTGAGAGGCCCTCAGGTGCTGACAAGGTGAATCTCTCTCTTTAACTAGAGATGGTTTGAGCGCTGAGTAAACATGCCAGCCTCTCCATCTATTACCAAGGCTGCTGGGTCAATCATCTTTACAGCTGCTTTATGAAGAGGGACTTCACAAGGCATAAACTTAGGCTTTATTCCTCCTGTCAATTCTAATTTATTGAACCTATCTAACATTTCATGCAAGAGAACCCAAACAGCCTTTCCCTTCTTTCCCTCTGAAGATGAATGCACTGGAGTGAGATGTTTGCACCACGTTTTAATACATTTTTACTGCTAAATATGTATTATATATACTTATATACTTATATATACTTAATTGTTTGTATACATGGTTAAAAATATACAGCAATCAAATTATTGATGATGAACATGCAGTTAACTGCCAAAATAATGCAAACACTTGAGTAAATGAGGGATACAAAGTATCAAATCAAATTGTATTTGTCACAACCAACAATGCAGTTTTAAGAAAATACCCCCCCAAAAAGTAAGAGATGAAAGTAACAAATAATTAAAGAGCAGCAGTAAAACAACAATAGTGAGGCTATATGCAGGGGGTATCGGTACAGAGTCAATGTATGGGGGCACAGGTGTCGAAGTAATTGAGGTAATACGTACATGTACACTACCAGTCAAAAGTTTTAGAACACCTAGTCATTCAAGGGTTTTTCTTTATTTTTACAATTTTCTACATTGTAGAATAATAGTGAAGACATCAAAACTATGAAATAACACATATGGAATCATGTAGTAACCAAAAAGTGTTAAACAAATCAAAATATATTTTATATTTGAGATTCTTCAAAGTAGCCACCCTTTGCCTTGATGACAGCTTTGAACACTCTTTGGTTTCTCTCAACCAGCTTCACCTGAAATGCATTTCAATTAACAGGTGTGCCTTCTTAAAAGTTAATTTGTGGAATTTCTTTCCTTCTGAATGAGTTTCAGCCAATCAGCTGTGTTGTGACAAAATAAGGGGTGGTATACAGAAGATAGCCCTATTTGGTAAAAGACCAAGTCCATATTATGGCAAGAACAGCTAAAATAAGCAAAGAGAAATGACAGACCATCATTACTTTAAGAAATGAAGGTCAGTCAATATGGAAAATCTCAAGAACTTTTAACGTTTCTTCAAGTGCAGTTAGAAAAACCATCAAGCGCTATGATGAAACTGGCTCTCATGAGGACCACCACAGGAACGGAAGACCCAGAGTTACCTCTGTTGCAGAGGACAAGTTCATTAGGGTTACCAGCCTCAGAAATTGTAGCCCAAATAAATGCTTCAGAGTTCAAGTAACAGACATCTCAACCTCAACCGTTCAGAGGAGAATGTGTGAATCAGGCCTTCATGGTAGAATTGCTGCAAAGAAGCCACTACTGAAGGACACCAATAATAATAAGAGAATTGCTTGGGCCAAGAAACACGAGAAATGGACATTAGACCAGTGGAAATTTGTCCTTTGGTCTGGAGTCCAAATTGGAGATTTTTGGTTCCAACCGCCATGTCTTTGTGCGACGCGGTGTGGGTGAACAGATGATCTCCGCATGTGTTTTTCCCACCATAAAGCATGGAGGAGGAGGTGTTATGGTGTGAGGGTGCTTTGCTGGTGTCACTGTCTGGGATTTCTTTAGAATTCAAGGCACACTTAACCAGCATGGCTACCATAGCATTCTGCAGCAATACACCATCCCATCTGGTTTGGGCTTTAGTCCCACTATCATTTGTTTTTCAACAGGACAATGACCCAACACACCTCCAGGCTGTGTGAAGGCTATTTGACCAAGAAGGAGAGTGATGGAGTGCTGAATCAGATAACCTGGCCTCCACAGTCCCCCGACCTCAACCAAATTGAAATGGTTTTGGATGAGTCAGACCGCAGATTGAAAGAAAAGCAGCCAACAAGTGCTCAGCCTATGTGAGAAGTCCTTCAAGACTGTTGGAAAAGCATTCCACATGAAGCTGGTTGAGAGAATGCCAAAAGTGTGCGGGGATGACGGGGATGAGGGCCTGTTCGGGTGTTTGGAGTATATCCTTCCTGTCCGAATAAAAATACTTTGCCCCCCACCAAAAACAGGTGCTTCCACACAGGTGTGGTTCCTGAGTTAAGCAAGAAATTAACATCCCATTATGTTTAGGGTCATGTAGGGTTGCACATATTGGGGAATATTCAGAGGTGGAAACTTTCCGTGGGAATTAACGGGAATATATGGGAATTAACGGAAATATATGCAAATTAATATGAATACCATTTAAAATGTAGATGTTTTTTGTATTGGATATATTTACCACATCATATGGAGACAGAAACATAAACCTTTTACCTTATCATAAGTAGACATCATTTCAAATTATTAAATCCTTCCAACAGAAATAAAAAACACTTGAATGTAATGAGTTGACTCTTCACATGGGATGATTTCACTGAACAACAAAAGAAAGGTAATATTGAATGATCCCCAATGATCCATCGCATCTCCCAAAAACGTTTTCAACATACATCTGTAAAATGATGGTCTAGAAACTAAAGCTTTGGTTGTCTTCCTCTCAGGCTTCCATGTCTTCTCCCTTGTCCTCCTCAATGTCCACCTCTTGAACATCAGACTCTGAGGACTCATCTTCACTGTCACTTTCCAACCTTGTTCAGGATAGCTTGTTGTCAGGCTCAAAAACCCTAAAATTTGCCTGGATGGCCACCAATTTTTCAACCCTTGTATTGGTCAACCTGTTGCATGCTTTGGTGTGTGTGTTCCCAAACAAGGACCAGTTGCGTTCTGAGGCGGCTGATGTTGGTAGGATTTGGAGGATGATGGAGGCAACAAGGGAAAGAGCCTCAGATCCACAAAGTCCCTTCCATCAGGTGGCTGATGAGATATGTTGGCACAACTGCCATATTGCATCGCCATCCCAAAGCCCTTGCTTGGAAGTGTACTACGCCAGACTGCCAAGATCCTTGCCATCATCCAGGCCAAGGTGGCGAGATACAGTAGTGATGACACCATAGGCCTTGTTGATCTCTGCACCAGACAGGATGCTCTTGCCAGCATAATTGCTGGGCAGCTTCAATGAGCTGCTCTTATTTTTCTCACGTTGCTTGGTGAGGTAGATTGCTGCTATAACTTGATGACCCTTCACATACCTAACCATTTCCTTGGCTCTCTTGTTGAGTGTATCCATTGTTTTCAGTGCCATGATATTCTTGAGGAGCAAATTCAATGCATAAGCAGCACAGCCAATGGGTGTGATGTGAGGGTAGGACTCCTCCACTTTAGACCAAGCAGCCTTCATGTACGCAGCATTGTCTGTCACCAGTGCAAATACCTTCTGTGGTCCAAGGTCATTGATGACTGCCTTCAGCTCATCTGCAATATAGAGATTGGTGTGTCTGTTGTCCCTTGTGTCTGTGCTCTTGTAGAATACTGGTTGAGCGGTGGAGATGATGTAGTTAATTTAGTTAATTTAAAATGAAACATGTATGGAAACAGGTGAATTAACACTCCTAAGTTAGCAGGCTCAAGCAAGCTAAAACCGACATGGTAGCAAAAACTAACTAGCAGAAATTTTAAAGAAGTTATTATTATTTTTAGCTACCATTGTTTTTGCCCCTATAGGATGACAATGCCCCCATCCACAGGGCATGAGTGGTTACTGAGTGGTTTGGTGAACATTGAACACTTTGAACCCAATTGAACACTAATGGGAGATTCTGGAGCGGTGCCTGAGACAGCACTTTCCAACACCATCAACAAAACACCAAATGTTGGAATTTCTTGTGGAAGCATGGTGTCGCATCCCTCCAATAGAGTTTCAGACACTTGTAGAATCTATGCCTGAAGCTGTTCTGGCTCGTGGTGGCCCAACGCTCTATTAAGACACTTTATATTGGCATTTCCTTTATTTTGGCAGTTACATGTAGTATATCCGTGAAAGAAAGACGCTGAATAAACAAAAGAATAAACAGTTGTCATAAAAAATCTGCAGTTTACAATTTTGGTATGATCTGAAAACCCTGTGGCAATGTAAGTTTTGCTTAATTAAAAAGTGTTGGTCATAAAGTGGGGCTGTAAAACGTCAAGCTGCTGTTCTGGCAGGGATTCACAAACCTCCATTGTTCTGCTGATGCGGTTGTGTTACAGAGCACTTGCTTTATGGTTTCAATAGAAGGGGATGAGCAATATTATGAACATAACTTTGTCTGAACGGATTTATTGCACATTGACCCTAATTATAATTTCATATTCTCAACTACCCTCGGGGTACTATTATCCATTTTGCAGAGTCATGTTTTTCAATCCATTTTGAATGGAATGCCTAATCCCTATTGAGAGCAGGATTATCTAATATCCAGTGGTATAAACCATTTCAGGAAATGTTCCCAGAATATCCCAGTTGGTCAGATTATGAGCAGACCACTTACTTCCTTAAATTGCCATGGCTATATCATAGGATATAAGCACTAATATTGCCTGTAACTGCCTATAATAATACACTTTATATGATAATTTAGTATTTTCGTTAGGATCAGGCTGTTTTGATAGAATAGTATATAATACATCTTTATTGTCCATTGCTTAGAACGAAAATGTCTCTTTAGTCTTTCCCATCACCTCCAGATGCATACACAGCAGTTGAGATTGCCCAGGGTCAGTGCAGCATCCCTGGATGGATACGCCATTGGGTGATGGTCTCTCATAAAGTGTACACAGGACAGCCTTGCACAGCAGAGAGCAGGTTTGTATAAACACTCTTTGAGTGTCATCAGTGTAGATTACCGCTCATCCATTTTCACCAGCGGCAAATAGTGCTTATCACATATTGACACATTCAACAGCAGAGCAGAGAACTCTATCCCCAGATCCCAGGGCTATTTGTTCTTGCTGCCTTCCAATGAACTGCTACTCACACTCACAACTCCATATTCCTATTCACATGTATTAATAGCTCAGGCAATTCAATACTCACTCCCAATGGAGACGCATGTGTCAAAAAAGCCAATTTATGCTTGATCTGAAATGTAGTCGTAGACCAAGTTGAGCTTCGTACCACATCACCGTGCACCTCCCAAATTTTGTGCCTCCCAAATCTCAATATAGCTCCGCACTGACATGATTGGTTGACGATAGGTGGGGGCGGGAGGTCCTGTATAAACACAAACTCACTTCCTTGACAAGTTCCTTGGCAACCATTCTGCGCTGCTCTGTGAAGCGCAAGAAGTATGAATGCCCTGCCTCCTACAGAGGCTGTATATGCTGCATGGCCAATGCAGACGTCAGATTGACCATGCAGCACCTTTAATGCCTCAATTACACTTACAGTGTCATTGCGCAAAATGGTACGCTGCATCATTTGTATATGTGTGCAACTAAAGTTTAACATTCACCCACTGCTACCATTTCTGTCAAGCCGTCTACTCATACAGTTTGATGCATACATTTGATAAATCCAATGAATGCACTGCAACTGCCTCTGCAACTCAATACTACAAGGCAAACGCAGCTTTCCATTGGAAATGAAGGTACTTCTGGTGTGCCAAAGTGCAATGATGCTGTCGTGTGATCGAGGTTTAAGATACCACATGAGAGGCACAAGTTAAAAGACAATGTTAATGTCACCAGTGTAGCCTACTGTATGCACAGGGTCACAGTGATACTGTGGAGCAGTGGACTTGTAGCAAATGTGTATCGGATAGGGCTTTCATCCTAGTGAAGGGATGTGAAAATGCCATTGTTCAACCCACAGATCTGACCTGCCTCCCCTCTTTGGGATCAGGCTTTATTAAAGTAGCTCGCAGGGGGCAGCGACGTGACGGACATCCTTCAAAGGAACTCATCTTATCTCATCCCACCTTCAACCACTGAAGGAGTAACCCTCTACTTTCCTCTCCCCCCTCTTCACCTCCAACAGTTGAAGGAGTAACCATTGACTTTTTCTCCTCTCCCTCCACCCACTGAAGGAGTAACCCTCTACTCTTCTTGCCTCTCCCTACTCTTCTATCTCCCATCGTTGATTACGTACCTCAAATGTAGAAACATCCAGAGGATGGCAGGTGCCAGTTTGAATGTCAATGTGTTTTGTTTGAGGAGGTAGGGCAGAGCGTATCTCTCTCAGACAGCAGGGGATAGCCTGAGGGTTTGATCAGGGAAATGCTTCTGTACTTTTTCCTCCTAATGACTCAGTCCTTCTTGGAATGTCAATGGCCCTCATCTTTGAGAGCATACATTGACATTTTCTGGGTTGATGAGCGTACTTAGAATTAGAAGAGATGTCTCTTGGTATCCAGACTACCTCATGACAGAATGTATTAAAAGATTGGCATTTTTATGTAGATGTATTCTTGAAGCTTTCAAAACATACTAACCAAGTTGTTCACCTTGTGAATGTGGAGACATCTCAGTAGATCATGCCAAAATACATGCTGTGTTCTCTTCAGTTTTGGGGCTTTATCTTACACCTTTTTTGCAACGTTCATTGCAAGAACACTACGGGAAGTCTTCCGTGGGAGAACACAATGATGTACTCTGACAGAGCTGCCACACTGAAGTGCAGAGTGAGATAATGCACACATTAGAGCCAGTTGCACAGAGCCAGCCTGCTGGTATATAATTCAAGATCTGTCTTCCTCTTGTCTGTACTCTGTAATTTGAGGCGGACATTTCTTAGAGGATTAGACCATGCTTCAAGCTATTGTCCACTCTGAATTAAATAACTGGAAGTGCACTGAAATTGATCACAATTGCAGTTAAGGGAGGTAAATATAGCTGTGAGCTCGGATGCCACAGATAAGAGGTAGCAGTGCAGGCAGATCGGCACTCAGTACATACCTGCAGTCTCCTCAACAGGCTTTAATTTACACTGAAAGGGGTATACACTGACATGACCGATATGGATTTCTGCAATGCTTAGCACAGGGTGTGTGCATGCATCAATGTGTGTGTGGCTCAGAGAAGATATACCGTTGTCATAGAAATTATTATCTATTATAAGTGGAGGTTACATACAATACCAGTCAAAAGTTTTGACAGACCTACTCATTCAAGGGTTTTTCTTAATTTTTACTATTTTATACATTGTAGAATAATAGTGAAGACATCAAAACTATGAAATAACACATGTGGAATCACGTAGAAAGCAAATAGTGTTAAACATATCAAAATATAATTTATATTAGAGATTCTTTAAAGGAGCCACCCTTTGCCCTTTGGCATTCTCTGAACCAGCTTCACCTGGAATGCTTTTCCAACAGTCTTTTTTTAATATATTTTTTATTTATTTCACCTTTATTTAAGCAGGTAGGCTAGTTGAGAACAAGTTCTCATTTGCAACTGCGACCTGGCCAAGATAAAGCATAGCAGTGTGAGCAGACAACAAAGAGTTACACATGGAGTAAACAATTAACAAGTCAATAACACAGTAGAAACCAAAGGGGGAGTCTATATACAATGTGTGCAAAAGGCATGAGGAGGTAGGCAAATAATTACAATTTTGCAGATTAACACTGGAGTGATGAATGATCAGATGGTCATGTACAGGTAGAGATATTGGTGTGCAAAAGAGCAGAAAAGTAAATAAATAAAAACAGTATGGGGATGAGGTAGGTGAAAAAGGGTGGGCTATTTACCAATAGACTATGTACAGCTGCAGCGATCGGTTAGCTGCTCAGGAGTTCCCACATATGCTGAGCACTTGTTGGCTCCTTTTCCTTCACTCAGCGGACCAATTCATCCCAAACCATCTCAATTGGGTTGAGGCCGGGTGATTGTGGAAGCTAAGTCATCTGATGCAACACTCTTCTTCTTGGTCAAATAGCCCTTACACAGCCTGGAGGTGTGTTGGGTCATTGTCCTGTTGAAAAACAAATGATAGTCCCACTAAGCGCAAACCAGATGGGATGGTGGGATCGCTGCAGAATGCTGTGGTAGCCATGCTGGTTAAGTGTGCTTTGAATTCTAAATAAATCACAGACAGTGTCACCAGCAAAGCACCCCCACACCATCACACCATCAATTCAATGCTTCACGGTGAGAACCACACATGCAGAGACCATCCTTTCACCTACTCTGTGTCTCACAAAGACATGGCGGTTGGAACCAAAAATCGCAAATTTGGACTCATCAGACCAAAGGACAGATTTCCACTGGTCTAATGTCCATTGCTAGTGTTTCTTGTCCTTTTAGTAGTGGTTTCTTTGCAGCAATTAGACCATGAAGGCCTGATTCACGTCTCCTCTGAACAGATGTTGACGTGTCTGTTACTTGAACTCTGAAGCATTTATTTGGGCTGGTGACTGGTGACAATAATGGCTGGTGACTCTAATGAACTTATCCTCTGCAGCAGAGGTAACTCTGGGACTTCCTTTCCTGTGGCGGTCCTCATGAGAGCCAGTTTCATTATAGTGCTTTATGTTTTTTGTGTCTACACTTGAAGGAACTTTCAAAGTTCTTGACATTTTTCGCATTGACTGACCTCCATGTCTTAAAGTAATGATGGACTGTCATTTCTATTTGCTTATTTGAGATGCTCTTGTCATAATATGGACATGGTTTTTTACCAAATAGGGCTATCTTCTGTAATCAAATCAATTAAAATCAAAATGTATTTGTCACATACACATGTTTAGCAGATGTTATTGTGGGTGTAGCAAAATGCTTGTGTTTCTAGCTCCAACAGTGCAGTAGTATCTAACAATACACACAATACACACAACCTGAAAGTATAACAATGGAATTAAGGAAAATACGGTTGAAGTTCACATACACTTAGAGTCATTAAAACTAGTTTTTAAACCACTCCACAAATTTCTTGTTAACAAACTATGGTTTTGACAAGTCGGTTAGGACATCTACTTCGTGCATGACACAGGTAATTTTTCCAACAATTGTTTACGGACAGATTATTTAACTTATATCACAATTCCAGTGGGTCAGAAGTTTACATACACTAAGTTGAATGTGCCTTTAAACAGCTTGGAAAATTACAGAAAATTATGTCATGGCTTTAGAAGCTACTGATAGGCTAATTGACATCATTTGAGTCAATTTGAGGTGTACCTGTGAATGTATTTCAAGGCCTACCTTCAAACTCAGTGCCTCTTTGCTTGACATCATGGGAAAATCAAAGAAATCAGCCAAGACCCCAGAAATTTTTTTTGGCCTCCACAAGTCTGGTTCATCCTTGGGAGCAATTTACAAACACCTGAAGGTACCACGTTCGGCTGTACAAATAATAGTATGCAAGTATACACACCATGGGACCACGCAGCCATCATACCGCTCAGGTATGACGGACCATGCGCTCTGTCTCCTAGAGATGAACGTACTTTGTGCGAAAAGTACAAATCAATCCCAGAACAACAGCAAAGGAACTTGTGAAGATGCTGGAGGAAACAGGTACAAAAGTATCTATATCCACAGTAAAACAAGTCCTATATCGACATAACCTGAAAGGCCGCTCAGCAAGGAAGAAGCCACTGCTCCAAAACCGCCATAAAAAGCCATACTACGGTTTGCAACTGCACATGGAGACAAAGATCATACTTTTTGGAGAAATGTCCTCTGGTCTGGGGAAACAAAAATAGAACTGTTTGGCCATAATGGCCATCGTTATGTTTGGAGGAAAAAAGGGGATGCTTGCAAGCCGAAGAACACCATCCCAACCGTGAAGCACGGGGGTGGCAGCATCATGTTGTGGGGGTGCTTTTCTGCAGGAGGGACTGGTGCACTTCACAAAATAGATGGCGTCATGAGGGAGGAAAATTACGTGGATATATTGAAGCAACATCTCCAGACATCAGTCAGGAAGTTAAAGCTTGGTCGCAGATGGGTCTTCCAAATTGTCAATGACCCCAAGCATACTTCCAAAGTTGTGGCAAAATGGCTTAAGGACAACAAAGTCAAGGTACTGGAGTGGCCATCACAAAGCCCTGACCTCAATCCTGTAGAAGATTTGTGGGCAGAACTGAAAAAGCGGGTGCGAGCAAGGAGGCCTACAAACCTGACTCAGTTACACCAGCTTTGCCAAGAGGAATGGGCAAAAATTCACCCAACTTAATGTGGGAAGGTTGTGGAAGCCTACCCAAAATGTCTGACCCAAGTTAAACAATTTAAAGGCAATGCTACCAAATACTAATTGAGTGTATGTAAACTTCTGACCCACTGGGAATGTGATGAAAGAAATAAAAGCTGAAATAAATCATTCTCTCAACTATTATTCTGACATTTCACATTCTTAAAATAAAGTTGTGATCCTAATTGACCTATGACAGGGAATGTTTACTTGAATTAAATGTCAGGAATTGTGAAAGACTGAGTTTAAATGTATTTGTCTAAGGTTTATGTAAATGTCCAACTTCAACAGTAGGGCAACAGCCTCTAATGTGCTGGTGATGGCTATTTAACAGTCTGATGGTCTTAAGATAGAAGGTGTTTTCAGTCTCTCGGTCCCAGCTTTGATGCACCTGTACTGACCTCGCCTTCTGTATGATAGCGGGGTGAACAGGCAGTGGCTTGGGTGGTTGTCATCCTTGATTATATTTTTGGCCTTCCTGTGACATCGGGTGCTGTTTTTTTGAGTGAAAGTATAGATGCCTGAATAGAAAGTTACTCAAGTGAAAATCACCCAGTAAAATACTACTTAAAAAGTATAAAAAGTATTTGGTTTTAAATATACTTAAGTATCAAAAGTAAATGTATGAATCACTTAAAATTCCTTATATTAAGCAAAGCAGACAGCACCATTTTCTTGTTTTTAAAATGGATGGATAGCCAGGGGCACACTCCAACACTCAGACATAATTTACAAAATGCATTTGTGTTTATTTAGTCCGCCAGGCCGGAGTAAGTAGGGATGGCCACGTGTTCTCTTGATAATATTGTCTTTAGGAATGTAGTGAAGTAAAAGTTAAAGTTGTCAAAAATAGAAACCCCAAATTACTACTATTTTTACTGAAGTACTTTACACCACTGGCTGTAGGTGTCCTGGAGGGCAGGTAGTTTGCCCCCGATGATGCATTGGGCAGACCGCACCACCGTCTGGAGAGCCCTGCGGTTGTGGGCGGTGCAGTTGGCATACCAGCTGGGGATAAAGCCTGACAGGATGCTCTCAATTGTGCATTTGTAAAAGTTTGTAAGGGTCTTAGGTGAGAAGCCACATTTCTTAAGCCTCCTGAGGTTGAAGAGGTGCTGTTGCACTTTCTTCACCACATTGTCTGTGTATGTGGACCATTTCAGATCATCAGTGAGGTGTACACTGAGGAACTTGGAGCTTTTCACCTGCTCCACTGTGACCCCGTCAATGTGGATATGGGCGTGCTCCCTCTGCTGTTTCCTGAAGTCCATGATCAGCTCCTTTGTTTTGTCGACATTGAGTGAGAGGTTATTTTCCTGGCACCCCACTCCCAGGGCCCTCACCTCCCCTCTGTAGGCTGTCCCGTCATTGTTGGTGATCAGGCCTACTACTGTTGTGTCGTCTGCAAACTTGATGATTGAGTTGGCATGCATGGCCACACAGTCATGAGTGAACAGGGAGTACAGGAAGGGGCTGAGCACGCACCCTTGTGGGGCCCCTGTGTTGAGGTTCAGCCAAAGTGGAGGTGTTGTTTGATACCTTCATCAGCTGTATGCGGCGTGTCAGGAAGTCCAGGACCCAGTTGCACAGGGCGGGGTTCAGACCCAGGACCCTGAGCTTAATGATGAGCTTGGAGGGTACTATGGTGTTGAATGCTGAGCTGTAGTCAATGATCAGCATTCTTACATAGGTATTCCTCTTGTCCAGATGGGATAGGGCAGTGTGCAGTGTGATGGTGATTGCGTCATCTGTGGATCTATTGGGGCAGTAAGCAAATTGAAGTGGGTCTAGGGTGTCAGGTAAGGTAGAGGTGATATGATCCTTAGCTAGCCTCTCAAAGCACTTCATGATGACAAGTGAGTGCTACGTGGCAATAGTCATTTAGTTCAGTTACCTTTCTTGGGTACAGGACAAATGGTGGACATCTTGAAGCAAGTGGGGACAGCAGACTGGAATAGGGAGAGATTGAAAATGTCTGTAAACACTCCAGCCAGCTGGTCTGTACATGCTCTGAGGACGCGGCTAGGGATGCCGTCTGGGCCGGCAGCCTTGTGAGGGTTAACATGCTTAAATGTATTAGTCATGTCGGCCATGGAGAAGGAGAGATCACAGTCCTTGGTAGCGGGCTGCGTCGGTGGCACTGTGTTATCCTCAAAGCGGGCGAAGAAGGTGTTTAGCTTGTCCGGAAGCAAGACGTCGGTGTCCGGGACGTGATTGTCTGTAGACCCTGCCACATACGTCTCGTGTCTGAGTTGTTCAATTGCGACTCCACTTTGTCTCTATACTGACGTTTTGCCTGTTTGATTGCCATATGGAGGGAATGAGTACAGTGTTTGTATTCGGCCATATTCCCAGTCACCTTGCCATGGTTAAATGCAGTTGTTCGCGCATTCAGTTTTGCGCGTATGCTCCACGTTTTCTGGTTTGGGTAGGTTTTAATATTCACTGTGGGTACAACATCTCCTATACACTTCCTGATAAACTTAGTCACTGTATCTGTGTATTCGTCAATGTTATTATCAAAGGCTACCCGGGAACATCTCCCAGTCAACAATCTTGAAGCGTGGATTCTTATTGGTCAGACCAGCGTTGAATAGTCCTTAGCAGGGGTACTTCCTGTTTGAGCACAATCGAGTCGTTATCAGATTTGCCAAAGGGAGGTCGGGGGAGGGCCTTGTAGGCAATCCCGGAAGTTGGAGTAGCAGTGGTCGTGTGTTTTAGCAGCGTGAGTACACATGTCCCTGCCTTGTATACCACTCCTACCTTGTCACAACATAACTGATTGGCTTAAACACTTTAAGAAGAAAAATAAATCCCACAAATGTACTTTTAACAATGCACACCTGTTCATTGAAATGCATTCCAGGTGACTACCTCATAAAGCTGTACCACAATGTTGTTATCCCGTCCTCATGTCTCTCCAATGGCAGATACAGCGTCAGACTGGAATGTCTCCCGAGAGCAGGGTGCCACATTCAGCCGTGCCAATTTAAAATGTTATTGTTTGTTACCAGGCCAGTTTTGTCTGTTTGAGCCTAGCAACGTGCCACTGTCTATAAAGCCATGTGCATCCTTACCTGTCGGATCAATGCAGACAGATAAACAGTAAATTAGTCAGACATTGGATATAGCAGAAATAGGAAATGCACAGTGAGACATGATTCTCTCCATTGGCACAGTGCTGAGGCTGTTTGATTTGATTCTAGTGCAGGCAACAGCACCGGGCTTCTAATTAGTTGGAGTAGCCCGAAGTTACTCTGTTAAATCCATCATTGTGCCAAACGTCTCCAGTACATTCCAAGGTCAAATCAAATCAAATGTTTTTTGTCACATGCGCGGAATACAACATGTGTAGACCTTACCGTGAAATGCCCTTAACCAACAATGCAGTTCAAGAAATAGTTACTAAATAAATAAATAAAATAAAATCAATCAATAATAATACACAACACATTTACATAACAATAATGAGGCTCTATACAGGGCTGACCGGTACCGGTTACTAATTGCGCTAGCGCTAGTTAGTAACTTCCTTCAAACTGCACACAGAGACATAAAACTAGTATCCACCAGTTTGTTTGACTGGGGAAGTAGACAAAAGGCATCATTGCCAAAATCCCAAAGTATCCCTTTCAGCACATGCTCTGCTATAAAACCGGAATAACCTACCCAGCATGATTTGAAAAAATGAACCGGCAGGAAAACGGCCTCCATTCGCTATTTGAGTGCATACGGATTACATATTTTTCCCCAGCCCCGGTTCCTGCCCATTTGATAATAGGACATTCTAAATTAAAACAAATTTGACATATTAGTAAAGACAAGATTAAATTGAGAATAGTCTGGTGTGACTTTTTTTGTGTTGCGACTTTCTCAAATCATCAATACCCTACAGTCACATCAAGCAGACCATATATGTACTGATTTCTAAGACATTCTAAGGTTTGTATCAGTCACAACTAAAGTTGCAAAATAACAATCTAGTGTAGGCTATAGGACCTGTTTCAAATGATCACTTTTACGCTCAATATAACCGCTTTGTATGCGCATTCACTTTGCAATGGGAAAAATATCCTTTCTTTTTTATTCAGTTAAGTTCAATTTATATTCCTCTTACTGTAAAATCATATAAAATAATGGCATGGCACTTATAAGCATATCTTGTCTGTTAAATGAACATGCCTATGGCATGGCACATAGCCAGATAACATACAGTAGGCCAACTCATATTCTCTTCTTCTGAAATACATTTTCTTCATATACTAATGTTTCTTTAGACCTGCCTCCGATACGGTGCATTCGGAAAGTATTCAGACACATTCAATTTTTTCACCAAAAATAGTTTTTTAGAAGTGTTTGCAAATGTATGAAAAAAAAAATATTACACATGTATTCAGACCCTTTACTCGGTACTTTTTAGAAGCACCTTTGGCAGCGATTACAGCCTCTAGTCTTCTTGGGTATGATGCTACAAGCTTGGCACACCTGTATTTGGGGAATTTCTCTCAATTCTTCTCTGTAGATCCTCTCAAGCTCTGTCAAGTTGGATGGGGGGGCATAGCTGCACAGGTATTTCATGTCTCTCCAGAGATGTTCAAGCCCGGTCTCTGGCTGGGCTACTCAAGGACATTCAGCTGTGTGCTTAGGGGCCATTGTCCTGTTGGAAGGTGAACCTTTGCCCCAGTCTGATGTCTTGAACGCTCTGGAGCAGGTGCTCATCAACTATCTCTCTGTACTTTGCTCCGTTCATCTTTCCCTTGACCCTGACTAGTCTCCCAGTCCCTGCCTCTGAAAAACATCCCCACAGTATGATCCTGCCACCACCATGCTTCACCGTAGGGATGGTTCCAGGTTTCCTCCAGACGGGACGCTTGGCAGGCCAAAGCATTCAATCTTGGTTTCATCAGACCAGGAAATGTTGTTTCTCATGGTCTGAGAGTCCTTTAGATAGCCTTTGGCAAACTCCAAGCAGGCTGTCATGTGCCTTTTACTGAGGGGTGGCTTCTGTCTAGCCACTCTACCATAAAGGCCTGATTGGTGGAGTGCTGTAGAGATGGTTGTCCTTCTGGAAGGTTCTCCCATCTCCACAGAGGAACTCTGGAGCTCTGTCGGAGTGACCATCGGGTTCTTGGTCACCTCCCTGACCAAGGCCCTTCTCCCCCGATTGCTCAGTTTGGCCGGGCAGCTAGCTCGAGGAAGAGTCTTGGTGGTTCCAAACTTCTTCCGTTTAAGAATTATGGAGGCCACTGTGTTCTTGGGGACCTCTAATGCTGCAGAAATGTTTTGTTTCTCTTCCCCAGATCTGTGCCTCGACACATTCCTATCTCGGAGCTCTACGAACAATTCCTTCGGCCTCGTGGCTTGGTTTTTGCTCTGACATGCACTGTCAACTGTGGCACCTGATATAGATGTGTGTGCCTTTCCAAATCATGTCCAATCAATTGAATTTACCACAGGTAAATTCAATCAAGTTGTAGAAACATCTCAAGGATGATCAATGGAAACAGGATGCACCTGAGCTCAATTTTGAGCCTCATAGCAAAGGGTTTGAGTTCTTATATACAGTATATAAGATATTTCAGTTGTTTTCATAATACATTTCTTAAAACCTGTTTAATTTGTCATTATGGGGTATTGTGTGTAGATTGATCAGGAAACATTTGTATTTAATCGATTTTAGAATAAGGCTGTAACATAACAAATGTGGAAAAGGTCAAGGGGTCTGAATACTTTCTGAATGCACTGTAAATACATTTTTTGTGATTGTGTATATTAAATTATTATACTTTTTTAAGATGTAGATGTTCCAAAGGCACGCATCAGCGGCGTGGAGGCCTGGAGATGCTAACCATGTTTATGTTTTTTAACTGTCAATTACTGTGAGATGGGCATTATTTTGCATGACAATAACCGGCTGACAAAATGTCATGACTGCCACAGCCTTAGTCCGGGTCAAGAAGATTGTTCTAAGAGTTGGTCAGAGATGATGCACTCAAGTGTTTTTGAAAGGAAAGAAAGAAGGTATACCTGACTGTAGTTCTTGATGTCGGTGTTGGTTTCTTGAAGAGGGGAGCGACTCTGTCCAATTTTAAGTCAGAAGGGGAAACCAGTGTTCAGGAATTTAGTTCTTGAGGGAAGGGAGGAACGGGAGAAGGTCTCCAGAGATGGTCTTGAGGCGGGGACAAGGTCGAGTGGGCAGCTTGTCGGGCGGCCGAACCTCACTATTCGCAGGACTTCATCTGGAAAGGGAGGGGAAAAAGAGGTAAAGGCGTAGGGTTGTTATGTATGAGTGGGACCAGTGGACTCAATAGGCTGAGTGAATGAGGAGTGGGTCGTTAACCTTTTCAAAGTGGTTGACAAAGGGAGGGAGGGGGAGTGTAGAGGATTAAGAAGGGAGGACAAGGTGGAAAAGAGTTTCCTAGGGTTAGAGGCAGAAGCTTGAAATTGAGTGATAGAAAGTGGCTTTAGCAGCAGATAGAGAGGATGAGAAGGTAGAGGAGGAGGGGGTGAAAGGATGATAGTTCCTCCTGAAGTTTAGTATTAATTCATTTTCACTCAGCTGCCCGCAGCCCTGTTCTGTAAACTCGCGACGAGTCACTTAGTCACGCAGCAGGAGAGGAGAGCCGAACCGGCCCGGGAGGAAAGGAGGCAGTGCGAGTCATAGGATGCAGAAAGATCGGACAGTAGGGTTGAAGAGGCAGAATCAGGAGACTGGAGGGAGAAGGATTTAGCAGAAAGGAGAGATGATAGGATAGAAGAGGAGAGAGTAATGTGTACTGTTCATTTTTATTGTTTATTTCACTTTTGTATATTATCTACTTCACTTGCTTTGGCAATGTTTACATATGTTTCCCATGCCAATAAAGCCCCTTGAATTGAATTGAATTGAATTGAGTAGTAGGAGAGAGAGAGAGCGAAGATTGAGGTGGCGTATGACCATCTGGGTAGGGGCTAAGTGGTTAGGGTTGGAGGGAAGGGAGACAGAAAAGGAAACAAAGTAGTCATCAGAGACCTGGAGGGGGGTTGCAGTGAAATTAGTAAGCGAAAAGCCTCATGTAAAGATCTAGTAAAGATTGCCCTCTATGGTTGTGAGGTCTGAGGTCCACTCACCAGCCAAACTATATCCACTTATTACCAAAATCCAGAAGAAAGCTGTACAATTCCACAACCACCTAAAGGAAAGTGATGCACAAACCTTCCATCAAAAATCCCAAATCATTAAGGAGATGAATCTAAGGTAGAGTCCTCTCAGCCAGCTGGTTCTGTTGCTCTGTTCACAAATACAAACAGAGACCCAGGACAGCAACACAATTAGACCCAACCAACTTTTGAAAACACAAAAAGAGAACTACTTGACACGTTGGAAAGAATCAACACAAAAATCGGAGGAAATTGGAATTGCCCTAAACAGACAGTACGCAGTGGCTCAGTTGGTAGATCATGGCGCTTGCAATTCCCACAGGGGTCCAGTAAGAGAAAATGTATGCACTCACTACTGTAAGTCGCTCTGGATAACAGTGTCTGCTAAATGACTCAAATGTAAATGTAAAATGTACCTGACCACTGTGACTGACCCAAAACTAAGAAAAGCCTTTGCTATCTACAGACCAATTGAGCAAAGCCTTGCTATTGAGAGAGGTCGCCATAAGCAGACCTGGCACTCAAGAAAAGACAGGATATGTAGCCATTGCCCACAAAATGAAGTGTAAACCGAGCTGCACTTTCAAACTTCCTGCCATATAAAAGAGACATATTTCCCTCACATTACACAAACCCACAAAGAATTGGAACACAAACCACATTTTGAACAACTCTCGTATCTGTTAGGTGAAATAGCGCCGTGTGCAATCCCAGCAGAAAATGTTTGACAACCAGTGAGTCAAACACCAATGTAAATATAGCCTGTATTGATCTGCCTATTTATCTGCCCCCCCTCCCCAGTCATTCTACTATTGTAACATTCAAAATTCAAAAGGCACTCGCACATCTGAGCAATCCTTTTTGCAGGTGCATGGTAACAGTTTGACAAGATGAAGGATGAAGGAAACCACACACTGCTCTTGATAGTATCACTGATCTTTAATAAGCTTACGTCTCGGTCTCACGGCCTTCGTCAGAGCTTTTGTAACATTAAAAGTTATATACTACATATTCTAACTGATAATAATAGAAAGTCAATCTAATTATAATATAAACTGTTAATGTCTGAATGTTTTTGTCTTTGTTTTTTTAAATTCGATAAAGCCACTTTGGAGAGAGCACTCAGTCGTTTGTATCTACAGTATAGTACAGTTAAGTATGTATCTCAAGGCTTAACATTTTATACAAGAGCCTCACAATTGTATGGATCACAGTGCTTTGAAGAATGTGATGACACAGTATCTTGTCAGCATCATCTGGGGAGGGGTTGGTAGGAGAGAGAGGGGTACATTGTTAGCATAAGCAGATGGCTTTAAACATTACAAGTCGTCCTGGTAATCAGTGATCTAAAAGAAACAGCTGAGAGAGCAGTGGAGCTGTGGCTCTGTGTCTCTGTGAGTCTCTGTGATCACAGAACAAAGACAGTGGCTGTCGTTGGAGTTTTCTTATCTCTATTAACATCCCGCAAAGACTCAATTGCCTCTCCTACAGAGACAGATCTCCCTATTTAGCTACATCAAAGACAGAAAGCTCAGACTGAAGGGGATGCCTGTAAATCCTGAAAATTGCGCAGAGGTGCTTACAGTGTTTACCGTATTGGGGGGGCAAGCTGTAGAAGATGTAGAGGAGTTTTGAGTGACACTGTCAGGGCTGGGCTGTAGAGGATGGGGAGATGGTGGGGAAAGCTGTAGGGCTTTCCCAGACGAAAGTCGTCTGTTCTTTCAACCAATTGGTTGGTCTAAATGTATCTTTCCATATATAGACACACCCTATGTGTTTTAATAAAATTAACTACATGCATTTAGCTTTTTTCTGATGCTTTAAGCTTACTGTTTAATGAAATAAGACACAAATGACACAAGGAAGCCAGAGATTTGGAAAAACAGCAGAAAAACTTAACTTGACCCAACTATTCTCCTCCCTCTCCTGCTGGCTTTTGCAGATTCTGCCATTACTCTCCTGAAGTTGCTGGTAATAGGCTACACAAGGAGTTGGCAACCTTTCTCATGTGGAATGCCAATTTATCTTATTTCTGCATGCTAGTTACGGTTGTCATTATACACATTTTCTTGGAACAGTTTAATTTAATTTATAATAACATCTTCCGATCTCAAAATCATTATTAATAAAAATTCTGTCCAAGTCTAAAGGAAAATGAAGACATATGTATGAGTATTTACAGTGCCTTGCAAAAGTATTCACCCCCTTGCCATTTTCCTATTTTGTTGCATTACGACCTGTAATTTAAATGGATTTTTATTTGGATTCATGTAATGGACATACACATACACAAAATAGTCCAAATTGGTGAAGTGAAATGAAAAACAATACTAATACTAATACTAAAATAATTATAATAATTAAAAGCGGAAAAGTGGTGCGTGCATTTGTATTCACCCCTTTGCTATGAAGCCCCTAAATAAGATCTGGTGCAACCAATTACATTCAGAAGTCACATAATTAGTTAAATAAAGTCCACCTGTGTTCAATCTAAATGTCACATGATCAGTCACATGATCTCAGTATATATATACACCTGTTCTGAAAGGCCCCAGAGTCTGTGACACCACTAGGCAAGGGGCACCTCCAAGTAAGCGGCATGATGAAGACGAAGGAGCTTTCCAAACAGGTCAGGGACAAACTTCTGGAGAAGTACAGATCGCGGTTGGGTTATTATAAAATATCAGAAACTTTGAACATCCAAGGAGCACCATTAAGTCCATTATAAAAATTTTTAAAGAATATGGCACCACAGTAAACCTGCCAAGAGAGGGCAGCCAACCAAAACTCATGGACCAGGCAAGGAGGGCATTAATCAGAGAGGCAATAAAGAGACCAAAGATAACCCTGAAGGAGCTGCAAAGCTGCACATCGGAGATTGGAGTATCTGTCCATAGGACCCCTTTAAGCCATACACTCCACGGAGCTGGGCTTTATGGAAGAGTGGCCAGAAAAAAGCCATTGCTTAAATAAAAAAATAAGCAAACATGTTTGGTGTTTGCCAAAAGGCATGTGGGAGACTCCCCAAAGGTATGGAAGAAAGTACTCTGGTCAGATGAGACTAAAATTGTGCTTTTTGGCCATCAAGGACAACACTATGTCTGGCACAAACCCAAAACCTCTCATCACCCCGAGAACACCATCCCCACAGTGAAGCATGGTGGTGGCAGCATCATGCTGTGGGGATGTTTTTCATCGGCAGGGACTGGGAAACTGGTCAGAATTGAAGGAATGATGGATGGCGCTAAATACAGGGAAATTCTTGAGGGAGACCTGTTTCAGTCTTCCAGAGATTTGAGACTGGGACGGAGGTTCACTTTCCAACAGGACAATGACCCTAAGCACACTACTAAAGCAACACTCGAGTAGTTTAAGGGGAAACATTTAAATGTCTTGGAATGGCCTAGTCAAAGCCCAGACCTCAATCCAATTGAGAATCTGTGGTATGACGTAAAGATTGCTGTACACCAACGGAATCCATCCAACTTGAAGGAGCTGGAGCTATTTTGCCTTGAAGAATGGGCAAAAGTCCCAGTGGCTAGATGTGCCAAGCTTATAGAGACATACCCCAAGAGACTTGCAGCTGTAATTGCTACAAAAGGTGGCTCTACAAAGTATTGACTTTGAGGGGATGAATAGTTATGCACGCTCAAGTTTTCTGTTTTTTTTGTCTTATTTCTTGTTTGTTTCACAAGAAAAAATATTTAGCATCTTCAAAGTGGTAGGCATGTTGTGTAAATCAAATGATATAACCCCCCCATTTTTAATTCCAGGTTGTAAGGCAAGAAAATAGGAAAAATGCCAAGGGGGTGAATACTTTTGCAAGCCGCTGTGTGTGTGTGTGTGTGTGTGTGTGTGTGTGTGTGTGTGTGTGTGTGTGTGTGTGTGTGTGTGTGTGTGTGTGTGTGTGTGTGTGTGTGTGTGTGTGTGTGTGTGTGTGTGTGTGTGTGTGTGTACCAGTCAAAAGTTAGGACACAACTGCTCATTCCAGGGTTTTTCTACATTGTAAAATATTAGTGAAGACATCAAAATGATGAAATAACAAATATGGAATTATGTAGTAACCAAAAAAGTATTAAACAAATCATAATATATTTTAGATTTTAGATTCTTCAAAGTAGCCACCCTTTTCCCTGATGACAGCTTTGACACTCTTGGCATTCTCTCAACCAGCTTCATGAGGTAGTCACCTGGAATGCATTTCATTGAACAAGTGTGCCATGTTAAAGTTCATTTGTTGTGTTATCACAAGGTAGTGGTGGTATACAGAATATATCCTTATTTGGTAAAAGACCAAGTCCATATTGTGGCAGGAACAGGCAGGAACAGCTTAAATAAGCAAAGAAAAACAACATTTCATTATTATTTCAAGAACTTAGAAAGTTTCTTCAAGTGCAGTCGAAAAAACCATGAAGAGCTATGATGAAACTGGCTCTCATGAGGACCGCCACAGGAACACCCAGAGTTACCTCTGCTGCAGGGGATACGTTAAAGTAACAGACACATCTCAACATCAACTGTTCAGAGGAGACTGCATGAATCAGGCATTTGTGGTCAAGTTACTGCAAATAAACCACTACTAAAGAACACCAATAAGAAGAAGAGACTTGCTTGGGACAAGAAACACAAGCAATGGACATCCTTTGGTTTGATGAGTCAAAACTTGACACGCACAGTAGATGAACGGATGATCTCAGCATGTGTGGTTCCCACCACGAAGCATGGAGGTGGAGGTGTGATGGTGTGGGAGTGTTTTGCTGGTGACACTATCTGTGATTTATTTAGAATTCAAGGCACACTTAACCAGCAAGGCTATCACAGCATTCTGCAGTGATACGCCATCCCATTTAGCTTACTCTTAGTGGGTCTATCATTTGTTTTTCAACAGGACAATGACCCAAAACACACATCCAGGCCGTGTAAGGGCTATTTGACCAAGTGAGAGAGTGATGGAGTGCTGCATCAGATGACCTGGCCTCCACAATCACCTGACCTCAACCCAATTGAGATGGTTTGGGATGATTTTGACCGCAGAGTGAAGGAAAAGCAGCCAACAAGTGCTCAGCATATGTGGGAACTCCTTCAAGACGGTTGGAAAAGCATTCCTCATGAAGCTGGTTGAGAGAATGCCAAGAGTGTGCAAAGCTGTCATCAAGGCAAAGGGTGGCTCCTTTGAAGAATCTCAAATATAAAATATATTTTGATACGTTTAACACTAACTTCATGATTTCATATGTGTTATTTCATAGTTTTGATGTCTTCACTATTATTCTACAATGTAGAAAATAGTAAAAATAAAGAAAACCCTTCAGTGAGTAGGGTGTGTGTGTTTACACAGTACATTCAGAAAGTATTCAGACCCCTTGACTTTTTCCACATTTTGTTAAATTACAGCCTTATTCTAAAATTGATTGAATTGTTGTTTTTCCTCATCAATCTGCACACAATCAAATCAAATCAAATCAAATCAAATTTATTTATATAGCCCTTCGTACATCAGCTGATATCTCAAAGTGCTGTACAGAAACCCAGCCTAAAACCCCAAACAGCAAGCAATGCAGGTGTAGAAGCACGGTGGCTAGGAAAAACTCCCTAGAAAGGCCAATACCTAGGAAGAAACCTAGAGAGGAACCAGGCTATGTGGGGTGGCCAGTCCTCTTCTGGCTGTGCCGGGTGGAGATTATAACAGAACATGGTCAAGATGTTCAATGTTCATAAATGACCAGCATGGTCGAATAATAATAAGGCAGAACAGTTGAAACTAGAGCAGCAGCACAGTCAGGTGGAAGTTGAAACTGGAGCAGCAGCATGGCCAGGTAGACTGGGGACAGCAAGTAGTCATCATGTCAGGTAGTCCTGGGGCATGGTCCTAGGGCTCAGGTCAGTTGAAACTGGAACAGCAGCATGGCCAGGTGGACTGGGGACAGCAAGGAGTCATCATGTCAGGTAGTCCTGGGGCATGGTCCTAGGGCTCAGGTCCTCCGAGAGAGAGAGAGAAAGAAAGAGAGAAGGAGAGAATTAGAGAACGCACACTTAGATTCACACAGGACACCGAATAGGACAGGAGAAGTACTCCAGATATAACAAACTGACCCCAGCCCCCCGACACATAAACTACTGCAGCATAAATACTGGAGGCTGAGACAGGAGGGGTCAGGAGACACTGTGGCCCCATCCGAGGACACCCCCGGACAGGGCCAAACAGGAAGGATATAACCCCACCCACTTTGCCAAAGCACAGCCCCTACACCACTAGAGGGATATCTTCAACCACCACAATACAATACACAATACACAATACCGAATAAAAAAAAGAATAATGAAATTACATTTACATAAGTATTCAGACCCTTTACTCAGTACTTTGTTGAAGCACCTTTGGCATTGATTACAATCTCAAGTCTTCTTGAGTATGACACTACAAGCTTGGCACATCAATACATCAAATCATGACTTTACTATCATTAATCTGATGACTGTTATTTATCAAATCACCTATGTTTAATTGTTACCCTATTTAAATTAATCATGTGAGAAATAACTCATTAAGAATTTGGGGCACCATGAGAGCAGTGCCCCAACAAATTGTACTACACAAATTGGTTTAATTATTTATTTACTCCCTAACTAAACGATAAAACAGGATAACATACACACTAAAAACATGAGATAAAGGTCCCTAGTGGACTGACAACATTTGCTTGTTACACAGAAAATTAAAAGGGGTGGGAGAGAGAGAGAGTAAAAGGGACACTTACCATTGAGACATTTTAGAACAGTAATCACAGTAATCATATACTTTGCACACAAACTGCCACCTATTTGAAGTAAGAAATCATGGATGTATTTACATGTGAGTGCCGTTCGCCGTTTATCTCTGTCAGAACCAGCCCTCTTTAGGAAGATTGGTGGGTTAGCCTTTCAGCGGCAAGCTTGTAAGGCTCTGATTGTCCAAAAGATGTCCCCTCCCCGTCTTCTTACTGTTGTTCACTCTGGACGATGGTCCTTGTCGACATTTCCCATTGGTGATGAGAGTAGGAGAATACAGAGATTTGAGAATAGAAGTAGGATGGAATGGTTTGAGGAGTAGTAGGATGGTCCCGCTTAAATTCGATTTTCTCAATATTTTACTTAGGACAGCTAATCAGCCATACCAGTGATTGTCTGGGAGATGAGCTTCTCGCCTACACCTCGTGTTGATATTCAGGGTTTAGACCACTTTACACGCGCGGCTGCAACCTGGCAATGTTCTGGTCTGATATGTTCATTCTTAACCAGTCCTTTTATACTCTCTGGTCGAAAAGGACGGTTCCAACAGGCTGACACACTCTCTGACCTCACTTGGGGCATGGCTACTTACTGTGCAAAGGTATATAATATCAAATTATATATGTTGACACCTAAAATCACATGCATATCTTAACAAAAATACCTTAATCATTTGTTCATATTATGTCCACAACGTATTGGATGAAAACTTGACAGATAAAGGGGATATACTTTCCAATTTACAGTATTTCCTTTATACCATTTTTAATGACATCAGTAAATAAAAACCAATATGATGTTAGAATTCTATTGCTTACCACAGACCATTCCCCACATTCTTATGTTAGAAATATTGTTCCGGTATTCACTTTATTTTTTATTTTTTACATGTTACAGTTTTGGCTGGAAAAGCGTGTTAACAAAGACATTCCTTTGGTTCATACTGGAAGTGGATAGAGAGTCCCCTTCTCTGGTAATTTACAACAAGGTGTGAACTGTCAGCTCCCAAGCAACTCCCTCCCCCCACTGTGGGTGAGACAGGGCCATTCTGATCCTCACAGGACAGTCATAACATGTATTTTGGGAGATTCTCCCATTCTTTGCAGATCCTCTCAAGCTCTGCCAGGTTGGATGGGAGTGTCGCTGCACAGATATTTTCAGGTCTCTCCAAAGATGTTCGATCGGGTTCAAGTCCGGGCTCTGGCTGGGCCACTTAAGGACATTGAGACCTGTCCAGAAGCCACTCTGGTGTTGTCTTGGCTGTGTGCTTAGTGTTGTTGTCCTGTTGGAAGGTGAATCTTTGCCCCAGTCCCAGAACCTGCTCCAGAGCGCTCAGGACTTCATCAAGGATCTCTCTCTACTTTGCTCCGTTCATGTTTCCCTCGATCCTGACTAGTCTCCCAGTCTCTGCCGCTGAAAAACATCACCACAGCATGATCCTGCCAACAGCCATTATTTACCGTAGGGATGGTGCCAGGTTTCCTCTAGATGTGATGCTTGGCATTTAAGCCAAAGAGTTCAATCTTGGTTTCATCAGACCAGAGAATCTTGTTTCTCATGGTCTGAGAATGCTTTAGGTGCCGTTTGGCAAACTCCCAAGCGGGCTGTCATGCCTTTTACTGAGGAGTGGCTTCTGTCTGGCCACTCTACCTTAAAAACCTCTTCAGGATCCGACCCTTTTTTCAATTTTCGCCTAAAATGACATACCCAAATCTAACTGCCTGTAGCTCAGTACCTGAAGCAAGGATATGCATATTCTTGATAGCATTTGAAAGGAAACACTTTGAGGTTTGTAGAAATGAGAAATTCATGTAGGAGAATATAATACATTAGATATGGTAAAAAATAATACAAAGAAAAAACATGCGTTTTGTTTTTTGTACCATCAGCTTTGAAATGCAAGAGAAAGACCATAATGTATTATTCAATCCCAGACGCAATTTACATTTTGGCCACTAGATGGCATCAGTTTATGTGCAAAGCTTTTGACTGATCCAATGAACCATTGCCTATCTGTTCAAAATGTTGTATCAAGACTGCCCAAATGTGCTTCTACACCTGCATTGCTTGCTGTTTGGGGTTTTAGGCTGGGTTTCTGTACAGCACTTTGAGATATCAGCTGATGTACGAAGGGCTATATAAATAAATTTGATTTGATTTGATTTGATGTGCCTAATTGGTTTATTAATACATTTTCAAGTTCATAATTGTGCACTCTCCTCAAACAATAGCATGGTATCATTTCACTGTTATAGCTACTGTAAATTGGACAGTGCAGTTAGATTAACAATAATTTAAACTTTCTACCCATATCAGACATGTCTATGTCCTGGGAATTTGTTTTGTTATTTACAACCTCATGCTAATCACATTATCCTACGTTAGCTCAACCGTCTGGCAGGGGGGACACCGATCCATAGAGGTTAAAGGCCTGATTGGTGGTGTGCTGCAGAGATGGTTGTCCTGCTGGAAGGTTCTCCCATCTCCACAGAGGATCTCTGGAGCTCTGTAAGTGACCATCGGGTTCTTGGTCACCTCCCTGACCAAGACCCTTCTCCCCTGATTTCTCAGTTTGGCCGGGCAGCCAGCTCTACGAAGAGTCTTGGTGGTTCCAAACTTCTTCCATTTAAGAATGATGGAGGCCACTGTGTTCTTGGAGAACTTCAATGCTCCAGACATTTTTTGGTACTCTTCCCAAGATCTATGCCTCGACACAATACTGTCTCGGAGCTCTACAGACAATTCCTTTGATCTCATGGCTTGTTTTTTTTCTCTGACATGCACTGTCAACTGTGGGAACTTATATAGACAGGTGTGTGCCTTTCCAAATCATGTCCAATCAATTGAATTTACCACAGGTGGACTCCAAGTTGTAGATACATCTCAAGGATTAGCAATAGAAACAGAATGCACCTGAGCTCAATTTCGAGTCTCATAGCAAAGATTCTAAATTTATAAAAAATGTCAAAAACCTGTTTGTTTTTATCATTATGCGGTGTTGTGTGTCTATTGATGAGGAAAACATTTGATAAATTTTAGAATAATGTGGAAAAGGGAAGGGGTCTGAATACTTTCCGAATGCACTGTACTTGACAAATGTAAAATACATACCTAGGAGCTGTAGCTGGGATGAAGCCCCTGCCATGGTTGCACTTTAGAGTGAAGCATTCAGATTGTGTTTGCTGGAGTTGGATGCCTCAGTTAGAATCTTTAGTCCTGCCGTCTGTGTGTTTCTGCAAGTCTTTGTTTGAGGGGCGCTTTTCAAACTAGCCGACACGGAGAGATTGACAGGTGAAGAGGTGGCCAGGTTTGAAGTTGACCTCAGTACGACCCCAGTGCATTCCAGGAATGTTTTATTTGAACTCAATAGTTTGTGTTATGAAGACATCATTATCGTCTCGAGTTGTCTCTCCTGACTGGTTTCATGCTGATTGGAATGAACTGCACAATTACTTGGGTTGCTGAATTTTTACCCAGGCTTTGTCAAACTGAACATATATACTGCCCAGCATATGGCATTGTCTGTTCCACTGTAATCGAATCACTTGTAATGGCATTTTATACTGTTGTGTTTAATGTACCCAGCCGTTGTTCCTCATCCCTCTGGCATGTCATCCTGCATCTCTGTCACTGTTCAGCCGCTTCATGCTGCTTCCTGCATAGCCCTCCATCTCTCATGTTCTGCCTCATGTTCCGTCCATCTCTCACTCTCTATTCTCCTCTTTATCTCTAGCTCTCTCATGCTCTCCAAATAAACAATCCAAAAAGAGAGTGCATCCTATTATAGGACCACTTGCATGTACTGTATGCTATGCTACATGGATGTTGCAGGTTGATTGGCCAGTTGGATGTGTTTCCCCCGAGGCCCAGTAAAACTAGTGGAACCTCATTAAAAGCAGAGAATGAACTACAAACGAGTTGTAAACCATAGTTTACACTTAACTAGACGCGGGGTCTCTATGGTAAGCTGATTGTGAGCCAAAGTAAGAAGCATGTATCAGAGCAGCTCCCTTTCATTTAACTGGGGAAGAAATTAAGAGGTGTTTGTTTATCCTTTCTACCTTGTTGGATATAGAACAAGAGCAGCATGTTTATGTTTCTCTCTCTCCCACCGTGTGGGATTCAGTGATTTATTTATGAGTTCATTCAATATTTATCTTCACAATAATATTCCCACTCTGGAGCTGCCGAATAGTGTGTGAAGCAGCTTTTTTACTAACTCACGTTCTCTGTGGGGAAAGTGGGGTGAGACAAATATTTTATCAGCCAAAGATGGCAGGGAGGCGCAGGGAAAGCCACCATCTACAAGAATCCATTCATACACGTTGCCGCCTCCGATCCCTGTCATGTCTGCATCTCATCACTAAAATGTGTCAGTCAGCTGCTCCACTGTGACTGATTCTCTCCTTTGTGAACACATCAGCTAAGGTGACAGCTCCTTTGTTGTTTGTTGTTGCCTATTATCACATCTCGCCTCTCCCAATACACAAAATATTTCATTTTCCCTCAAAAAGAAGAAATTCGCATTTCCCTCAAAGTCAATGTTAGTCTAGAAACTCAAACACATTTCACTTACCACAAAGCTTCGAATCGAAAAGAGCACCACTCTTTGACACGCTTCTCTTTATAAACTGAAAAACGCAACGCTGTAACTAAATTATTCACAGTTCCGCACCTCACCGGGAGAAAGAATGAGGAGAGAGAGGGGGATTTAATCTAAAGTCTAATCTCCATTCTTATTGCCTTCCTCCGTGTGTGCTGGCCTGTGTTACTCCTCTAAACGCTGGAGACCTTGTCCGTCTCAGGGAGGCAGATGGACCCTGACAGCTCTGACTTGTGTTCATCACAGCTCTTGTCACATTTCACGCGTCAGAGGGATAACCCCTCAGCAGCCTCAATCACAACTTAAGCAAATCCCCTCTGCCTGTGGGCCTGGCTGCTCGGCTGCCTGATAAAGGGGGATGGATGGAAAGATTGAAAGGCCCTTTTTCTTTCGTTTAACTTGGAGATTGTAAAACCTCAATGTCTCGCCGTAGGGGAAGAGCGGTAAAAATGGCTTGTACCGTTCGTTTACGTAGATGTGTGAAGAAAGAGATTGAAAAATACAGCACGGCTTTAAGGCCTGTAAGCCTTCTATCTGAGACTTAGATGTAAGGGCCCCCTCCTCCTCCACCTCCGCACCTCCTGCTCCTGCTTCTCCTCCTCCACCTCCACGCCTCCTGCTCCTGCTTCTCCTCCTCCGCCTCCTGCTCCTGCTTCTCCTTCTCTACCTCTCTACCTCCTGCTCCTACTTCTCCTCCTCCGCCTCCTGCTCCTGCTTCTCCTTCTCTACCTCTCTACCTCCTGCTTCTCCATCTTCTCTTCCTCTCCCACCTCCTACTTCTCCTACGCCTCTCCCACCTCTTGCTCCTGCTTTTCCTCCTGCTTCTCCTCCTCCCCTACCCCCACCTCCTGCTTCTCCTCCTCCCCCTGATTCTGCTTCTCCTCCTTCTTTACTTCCCCCACCTCCTGTTTCTCCTCCTCCACCTTCCCCTCCTCCTGCTTCTCCAACCCCCCTGACTCTGCTTCTCCACCTATACCTCCCCCTGCTCCTACTTCTCCTCTACCTCCCTCTACTCCTGCTTCTCCTCCACCTCCCCCTACTCCTGCCTCTCCTCCTGCTTCTCCTCCTTCTCTACTTCCCCCTGCTCCTGCTTCTCCTCCTCCAATTCCCCCACCTCTTGCTCCTGCTTCTCCTTCTCCACCTGCTCCTGCTTCTCCTCCTTCTCATTCTCCACCTGCTCTTGCTTCTCCACCTCCTCCTGCTTCTCCTTGTCCTCTACCTCCCCCACCTCCACCTCCACCTTCTTCTGCTTCTCCTCCTTTTCTACCTCCCCCTGCTCCTGCTTCTCCTCTACCTGCTCCTGCTTCTCCTCCCTCCCCCCTCCATCTCCACCTGTTCCTGCTTCTCCTCCTTCTCCACCTCCCCCACCTCTTGCTTCTCCACCTGCTCCTGCTTCTTCTCCATCTGCTCCTGCTTCTCCTCCTTCTCTACCCCCCCTGCTCCCGCTCCCGCTTCTCCTCCTCCACCTCCCCCACCTCTTGCATCTCCTCCGTCTCCTACTTCTCAATAGAGTGATTCTCCCTCTTTAATCCTTAGGACGGTGAGCTTCCAGGAATGTATCCGAGAAAGGCTCACACACACATCTGTCCCATGCTGCCCGGGCCGCGCTGTGCTACACCATCTGCCCTCACACACAAACATTCCATTCAAACCTGAGGATGAGCGAGTCCGGATAGTGTTTCCTCCTCCCGCGCACCCCGCGCTGACATACACACTAATTTCACACACGTATACATACTGTCGACACAGTCGTGTGAAATCAGTACACTGCTGATATATTATTTGGTCTGAAACAATTTACCTAGAAGTCTCTCAGCAGAGATGAAGACAAATAGGCAGAGAGGTACGGTTGATGAGCTTGTCATTATACATGCTCATCAGGAGTGTGTCAGTGTGTTGTTCCACGTGTGTGAGAATGTGTGAGAGCGTGTTGCTTGAGAGCTAATAAGAAAATAGCCTCATTTGCAGTATTTGCTTATGGAGCTAAACATACCATATGTCAACAGGTCATGGGTTTATATCTGTCAAGATATAATGAAGGCATGCTTGATAGTGCTGTAGTAATAGTAATATACACTGTGTCATACACTGGAATATGCGAATACAATGTGGTTAACAAAGGTATTATAGTGGTAGTGAGGGGAGAAAAATCGATAAAGTTACATATCAGGATATTATTTTTGACGATGTATCGATAATATTGCAATATTATTTTTGCAGTAATTGGCTGTACCTGTCACACCCTGATCTGTTTCACCTGTCCTCGTTATTGTCTCCTACCCCTCCAGGTGTCGCTTGTTTTCCCCAGTGTATTTATCCCTGTGTTTCCTGTCTCTCTGGGCCAGTGTATTTATCCCTGTGTTTCCTGTCTCTCAGTGCCAGTTCGTCTTGTATGTCCAAACCTATCAGCGTTTTTCCGGTTTCCGGCTTTGCCTTTTCTCCTTTTTCTAGTCCTCCCGGTTTTGACCCTTGCCTGTTCTGGACTCTATACCCGCCTGCCTGACTATTCTGCCTGCCCTGCCCTGACCTCCAGCCTGCCTGCCACTCTGTACCTCCTAGACTCTGATCTGGTTATGACCTTTTGCCTGTCCACAACCATTCTCTTGCCTACTCCCTTTGTATTTATTAAACATCTTTAATTCCAACCATCTGCCTCCTGTGTCTGCATTTGGGTCTCGCCTAGTGTCATTATAGTACCTGCACCAAAACTCCAGTATTTTTCCTTCATAGCTTGTTCTACATCTACAGTACTTTTGAAATAAGGAGCCAATTTGTTTTTAGCATTTTTATTTCCATCACTGATCCAAACTCGTTGTCTCATGGCCCTCTCTTGTCCTACTGCCACAGACATATGGTGAGCAATATGTTTGGAACATCGAATTGCAATGAAATCACAGTATCGAATCGCAATACATATAGAATCATGAAAATCGCAATACATATCATATCGACACCTTAGTATCGTGATAATGTCACGCCCTGACCTTAGAGAGCTTTTTATGTCTCTATTTTGGTTTGGCCAGTGTGTGATTTGGGTGGGCATTCTATGTTCATTTTTCTATGTTTTGTATTTCTTTGTTTTGGCCGGGTATGGTTCTCAATCAGGGACAGCTGTCTATGGTTGTCTCTGATTGGGAACCATACTACAGGTAGCCTTTTCCCACCTGTGTTTTGTGGGTAGTTGTTTTCTGTTTAGTGTTCTGCACCTGACAGGACTGTTTCGGTTTTGTTTCTCACTTTGTTGTTTTTGTTTCTATTGTTCAGTTTTCAATAAAATCATGAACACTTACCACGCTGCGCTTTGGTCTGATCCTTCCTCATCAGACAACCGTTACAGATAATGTCGTATTGTGAGGTCCCTGGTAAATCCCAGCCCTAGTATACAGGCCTATAAGAACAATCTACTGTATAGTGTTACAGTGAATGCTTTTCAATCATGGAGTATAGACTCAATCTGGGCCTGGGAAACCAGCCCCGTACTGTACAGAAACTGATTGAACTAGCACATGTGGCTTTTTCATAGTTTATTTTCTCACATCTTTGTTGAAGGCTGATTCCGTTTGCTGGGTTTTTATTGGTTTGCACTCGTCAGCTCATCTAATAAAACACTGGAGCTGATATGGGAGAGGGAAAATAAAAAGCCATAAAAAAACACAAAAATTAAGAGGAATGAACTGTCAGCAGTTTGCCTGGATTAGGATTTATGGTTAACAAGCCAGTGTTGTGGGATGGGATAGGATTGTACTGCAGCAGTGTGCTGAGGCAAGCACATGTAGGGAAGGGTTAAGATTCTTCACTGTGGCATTTTGTGATCTTCACGCAGAACTAATGACTGAAATGTCCTTGGGATTCTGCTACAATTGACAGCTAGTTCCATTTCTACTGCGCAGCTGGATGCATTTTAAAATCCCTCATATACGCCTTTCTACCCTCCCCTCTCACTAGCCCACACACACACACACACACACACACACACACACACACACACACACACACACACACACACACACACACACACACACACACACACACACACACACACACACACACACACACACACACACACACACACACACACAGAAACAACAATCGCACACCATAATGTCATGGGGTAACAGCTCTCCCTTTCCACAGAGCAAGCGAACGACCAGTGTCAGACAAGACAATAATGCAAAATAACCAAAACAGCCACATTCAATGTTTGCTCCACTTTCCCTCTCATTGGCAGCGTTGTCCAGTGTCGCTAGCGTCGACTCAGAAGGCCATAACCTTGAATTGATTCATTTACCTCTGCTGTTTCTCTACAGCGTGCCACAGACCAGCAGCCAGCCAGTTAAGGTAGTCCTATATTCTATTATAGGTGTCTTAAATGTCTTCCAGATGGTGAATCCTTGTTCCAGCACGACCCGACCAGGCAAGGCTCCCACCAGGCAGCCCCGTGATGAATAGTTTTGACCTCTCGTTCTGCTCCCCAATTGGTGGTGCGGCGGCCTGTCAGGATGGCGTGGCAAGGCCATTGATTCCGCTGTAATTGAACAGCATCAACAAAGCGTCTGCAGGTGCTCGGGTCATTTATTTACAGCCGCTTTATTGTCCTGTTAATTTGCCCGGCTGATAGTGAAGGGAAGAGATTCTCAGCGCTCTCTCTCTCGCACTTGAACTTATCTCCGTCGCTCACAGAGAGTGGGAGGCTAAAGCAGCTCTGTTGGCACAATGCAAATAGCTAAGCAGCCCTAAAGAGGGGATGTAGATGGGGCGGCCCACCTGGAGGAAGAGCTAGAGAGCCAGGTGTAACCTTGTCTGAGACCATGTTGCTTTAGCAGTGTACTGGTGTGTGTGTGTGTGGCATAGTGTACTGCAATGCTCTCCAACCTTGTTCCTGGAGAGTCATCCTCCTGTAGGTTTTCGCTCCAACCCCAGTTGTAACTAACCTGATTCAGCTTATCAACCAGCTAATTATTACAGTTGGCATGAACCTACAGGACGGTAGATCTCCAGGAATGGGGTTGGAGAGCCTGGTGTTCTGTATCTGTGCTACTGCTTTACTGTGTGTTTTGAGACATATGGACTGTAAACAGCAGTGAATGATTAATGTCCTGTATATGTTGTTCATGAACAGCACACTGTTAGGAGTCTATCAGTGTAGGTGGGCGTTGCTAGTATACCATTACAATGATTTACCATAACAATGTCTAGTGGCATTTTACATTAGGCATGTACACATAGAAGGCTGTGAATACTTGCGCTCATTCTTAGATATGTTGTGTGGTCATGCTGCGTTTGTGTGTAATCTAAGTAGGTGGTCAATTAGATTGTTCTTAGCAGATGCTAAGCTACAGGACTGTTTTGCTGGCACAGACTGGAATATGTTCCGGGATTCTTCCAATGGCATTGAGGAATACACCACATAAGTCACTGGCTTCATCAAGAAGTGCGTCAATGACGTCGCCCCCTCAGTGACTGTACGTACATACAGTACCCCAACCAGAAGCCATGGATTACAGGCAACATCCGCACTGAGCTAAAGGGTAGAGCTGCCACTTTCAAGAACTGGGACACTAACCCGGACTACAAAGAAACACAGCCACGAGCTGCCCAGTGACACAAGCCTACCAGATGAGCTAAATTACTTCTATGCTCGCTTTCAGGCAAATAACACTGAAACATGCATCAGAGCATCAGCTGTTCCGGACGATTGTGTGATCAGGCTCTCCGTAGCCGATGTGAGTAAGACCTTTAAACAGGTCATCATTCACAAAGCCGCAGAGCCAGATGGATTACCAGGACGTGTACTCCGAGCATGCGCTGACCAACTGGCAAGTGTCTTCACTGACTTTTTCAACCTCTCCCTGTCTGAGTCTGTAATACCAACATGTTTCAAACAGACCACCATAGTCCCTGCCTATATGATAACCGACCCGTAGCACTCACGTCTGTCACCATGAAGTGCTTTGAAAGGCTAGTCTTGCCTCACATGACTACCATTATCCCAGAAACCCTAGACCCACTCCAATTTGCATACCGCCCCAACAGATTCACAGATGATGCTCTGTTGCACTTCACACTGCCCTTTCCCACCTGGACAAAAGGAACACCTATGTGAGAATGCTATTCATTGACTACAGCTCAGCGTTCAACACCATAGTGCCCTCAAAGCTCATCACTAAGCTAAGGACCCTGGGACTAAACACCCCCCTCTACAACTGGATCCTGGACTTCCTGATTGGCCGCCACCAGGTGATAAGGGTAGTTGACAACACATACTCCACGCTGATCCTAAACGCGGGGGCCCCTCAGGGGTGCGTGCTTAGTTCCCTCCTGTACTCATTGTTCACTCATGACTCTATGGCCAGGCAGGACTCCAACACCATCATCTGCAAACCATCAAGTTTGCAGATGAAACAACATTGGTAGGCCTGATCACCAACAACGACGAGACAGGGAGGGAGGAGGACAGAGACCGGGTCGTGTGGTGCCAGGACAACAACCTCTCCCTCAACGTGATCAAGACAAAGGAGATGATTGTGGACTACAGGAAAAGGAGGACCGAGCATGCCCCCATTCTCATCGACGGGGCTGTAGTGGAGCAGGTTGAGAGCTTCAAGTTCCTTGGTGTCCACATCACCAACAAACTAAAATGGTCCAAACACACCAAGACAGTTTGTGAAGAGGGTATGACAAAACCTATTCCCCCTCAGAAGACTGAAAAGATTTGGTATGGGTCCTCAGATCCTCAAAATGTTATACAGCTGCACTATTAAGAGCATCCTGGTTGCATCACTGCCTGGTATGGCAACTGCTCGGCCTCCAACAGCAAGGTACTATAGAGGGTAGTGCGTACGGCCCAGTACATCACCGGGGCCTGGCTTCCAAGACCTCTATACCAGGCGGTGTCAGAGGAAGGCCCAAAGAGTCCAGTCACCCTAGTCATAGACTGTTCTCTCTGCTACCGCAGGCAAGCGGTACCGGAGTGCCAAGTCTAGGTCCAAGAGGCTTCTTAACAGCTTCTCCCCTCAACCATAAGACTCCTGAACAGCTAATCAAATGGCTACCCAGACTATTTGTATAGCCCCCCCTCCCTCTTTACTTTTCTGTTACTCTCTGTTTATTATCTATGCATAGTCACTTTAACTCTACCTACATGTACATATTTCCTCAATTACCCCGACTAACCGGTGCCCCCACACATTGACTCTGTACCAGTACCCCTATATATGGCCTCGCTATTGTTATTTTACTGCTGCACTTTAATTAGTTGATACTTTAATTTTTAATTTTTTACTTATCTATTTTTTACTTAACGACCAATAAAGCTTAAAGAAAAATACAGGTTAATGGCTTGTAAGTAAGCATTTCACTGCAAGGTCTACACCTGTGACAAATAAAATTAGATTTGATTTCTTTTTATAAATATTACAGGATGATGTACGAAAAAGTATAAAATATATGCAGTCAATACTGAAAGTCGCTCCGGATAAGAGCTTCTGATAAATGACTGAAATGTAAGTGTCATAACTAGGGCTGTGATGAGTATCACAATATTTTTTCCATGGCATTTTCCTTTTTGAAAACCTGATGTGTGTAAAATATTGTGTGCTATAGCTTGGAAAATAAATAAATGTGACTCTGGATGACAACATGTTTGTTTCCAACATTGGGGCTGTTTTTCTAAAGAAGTTAAATCCGCTTCGGGTTTTGTTTCCTTGCCAGGATACTACCGTGTATCACGAGACTGGTATTGTTACGGCCCTATTGGTAACACATCTCTGGCATACAGGCAATTTAAAGGTGTGGTATCAAATGCTATTTGCACCTTTTAATGCTGTGCTATCTGCTGTGATGCTGATTTACAAAGTGATTTTGACACCAGTGGCAGGTGTAATTTGAGCAGCGAATGATGCTATGATACATGGCACTGATGTTTCATTTTAAACTAGAGACGGCCCAAGTGCGCTTTTCCAGCTTAATTGCCAGATATGCCTCTTGAATCACAAGTAGCGATTCAACCACCAGCCAGGACCATGGTACTCCTAATCCAGAAGTTATCGCTCCGTCAATGGGTTACTGCTCCACACATACACACACGTTAACATAATACCATGATCTAATATAAGACAGAGATTATTTTACAAAATACTTTTTCTCTCTGTTGTAATGAACAGACATTCATTGCTGATAAGGTGCCATGGCTCACTGGCAGTGTTGATGTTAAGGAATGATGAATAGAAGGATAGTACAGCCTGATCCCTGATTGTATTTTTGGTTGTATTTTCAGACTAGATATGGCCATCATGGGATATTTATAGCACCCAGTCAGACCGGAACACCGGAACACGCAGCATAGTGGTTCCCTGTCACCTTTGACCTGCTGCTGTTCAAAAGTCATACCCCCAGGCTAGATTGATGAATGGTTTCTAAACAGTTGGTGTGTCCCTGTGCCTTTGCCACCTGGGAGGTGTTGGTGTGTGGTTGGTGAACAGTTGTGAATATGGTTGTTGTCGAGTCATGACCGCAGTCAAATTCCACCTGACTCAACATGTAATCTTCTCCTATGCGCTCTGTAGCCTACATGAATACGTTTGAAGTAGAGGTCGACCGATTATGATTTTTCAACGCCGATACCAATACCGATTATTGGAGGTTTTTGGTCCTCCAAGCCGATACCGATTAATCGGCCGATTTAAAAAATATATATTTGTAATTAATGCCAATTACAACAATACTGAATGAACACTTATTTTAACTTAATATTATACATCAATCAAATCAATTTAGCCTCAAATAAATAATGAAACATGTTCAATTGGGTTTAAATAATGCAAAAACAAAGTGTTGGAGAAGAAAGTAAAAGTGCAATATGTGCCATGTAAAAAAGCTCATGTTTAAGTTCCTTGCTCAGAACATGAGAACATATGAAAGCTGGTGGTTCCTTTTAACATGAGTTGTCAATATTCCCAGGTAAGACGTTTTAGGATGTAGTTATTATAGGAATTATAGGACTATTTCTCTCTATACCATTTGTATTTCATATAGCTTTGACTATTGGATGTTCTTATAGGCACTTTAGTATTGCCAGTGTAACAGTATAGCTTCTGCCCTCTCCTCGCCCATACATGGACTCGAACCAGGAACAGATCGACAACAGCCACCCTCGAACCATCGTTACCCATTGCTCCACAAAAGCCGCGGCACTTGCAGAGCAAGGGGAACAACTACTTCAAGGTCTCAGAGTGAGTGACGTTACCGATTGAAACTCTATTAACACGCACCCGCTAACTAGTTAGCCATTTCACATCGGTTACACAAGCCTAATCTTGGGAATTGATAGGCTTGAAGTCATAAACAGCTCAATGCTTGAATCACAGCGAAGAGCTGCTGGCAAATGCACGGAAGTGCTGTTTGAATGAATACTTACGAGCCTGATGCTGCCTACCATCGCTCAGTCATATTGCTCTATCAAATATCAAATCATAGACTTAATTATAACATAATATCACACAGAAATACGAGCCTTTGGTCATTAATTTGGTCGATTCCGGAAACTATCATTTAAAGTTTAAAGTTTAAAGTTTATTCTTTCAGTGAAATATGGAACCGTTGCGTATTTTATCTAACGGATGGCATCCCTAAGTCTAAATATTGCTGTTACATTGTACAACCTTCAGTGTTATGTCATAATTATGTACAATTCTGGCAACTTAATTACGGTCTTTGTTAGGAATAAATGGACTTCATACAGTTCGCAAACCAGCCAGGCGACCCAATCTGCTGCATATACCCTGACTGCTTGCACGGAACGCAAGAGAAGTGACACAATTTCCCTAGTTAAAATAAATTAATGTTAGCAGGCAATGTTAACTAAATATGCAGGTTTATATACTTTAACAATAGATTTTTTTTTTAAAGGCATTGATGTTTATGGTTAGGTACACATTGGTGCAATGACAGTGCTTTTTCGCGAATGCGCTTGTTATATCATCACCAGTTTGGCGAAGTAGGCTGTGATTCGATGAGAAATTAACAGGCACCGCATCGATTATATGCAATGCAGGACACGCTAGATGAACTAGTAATATCATCAACCATGTGTAACTAGTGATTATGTTAAGATTGATTGTTTATTATATGATAAGTTTAATGCTAGCTAGCAACTTCTCTTGGCTTCTTGCTGCCCTCGGGGAACAGGTAGTCAGCCTGTGGAGTGCAATGTAAGGCAGGTGGTTAAAGCGTTGGACTAGTAACCGTAAGGTTGCAAAAACGAATCCCTGAGCTGACAAGGTAAAAATCCGTCGTTCTGCTCCTGAACATGGCAGTTAACCCACCGTTCCTAGGCCGTCATTGAAAATAAGAATGTGTTCTTAACTGACTTGCCTAGTTAAATAAGGTGTAAAAAAAAAGTTTTTTAAACGTCCACAATCGGTGTCCAAAAATACAGATGACCAATTGGTGAAACCCTAATTAATTGGCCATTCCAATTAATCGGTAGACCTTTAGTTTGAAGTACACAACTCGCTAATGACGCAGGTCGCTAATGGCCTGGTACTCCAGCGCTCTATTGTCCCTCTAATCACTCTGACACCAATGTAAAAACATTTGAAATCACATCAAACCCTTATCATCAAAACAGTATCATACTTTTAAACCTCACCGTTAGGCTACATTGTTTGACCTCACTATGATCTATCAATTTGAAGAAAGAAGTTCAACAACCGGTTGAAACAGTGTGAAAAACAGGGTCATTGTGGATCTTGTTCCAAAGCCAAACAGCGAAATGGATACCGCTTTCTATGGTGATGACTAATTCAAGCCCGTTTAAGATGTCGCATGTACAGTAGAACACCCATACGCATATTAGAGCTTATGCATAAGGTTAGACCTATAGCACTAGCCTGAAAAAAAGCCTGAATTTCAGAAAAACAGATTTAAGATGTCTTTGATATATAATTGGATCTAGCCTATACTCCAAAATTACACAAACTCAAGTAATCGCCTTTGACTGTGGACTGTATTATTATACATAATGGATGGACTGGTTACCTGCTGCTACACTCCAACATTTCTAGCCATGAGTCTGGGAGAATTTAGGTCTATAGGCGATGTTGCTGGTTAATTGATTGTGCATGGCGGCTTACAGAGTTAGCTTACAATTATTTTGTATTGGATTTTGAATAACCTAGTAATAGGGCTTTTTTTCTATTTTCATAATTAATAGGCTGGCACACAACCTTTAAGCTAGAGAATATCTCACCATTGTGCGTTTCCATCTCGCTGTGAAAACATGTTACTATCAATGTTCTCCAACAGATTTCACTTGGTTTCCCAAATGAAGCACTGGGTAGCTGCAGGGACAGTGTTGAAGAACACATGGCACACAGAGTTTGGGCGGAATATATCACCTGTCACACGGCTGCTCCTCAAACAGTGGTTGATTCGTGGAGTGAAATGTGTGTTGTTATAAACCCCAACATTTCCATATGAAATCCTTTGGGAAAGCAGAGTTTATATGGTTGCCACTGAAAAGAGGATGGATCCCAGCTTTCTACTGCTACTTTATTTATTTGTCAGTTAATATTAAGCACATTGCTCCACTGTAAAACCGGAGTAGCCTACCCCGCATAATTGACTTGGAAAGCGCATCCTCATTCACTATTCAAGTGCATTCTGATGACATGTCTTTTTGCCCCTGCTCCTACCCATTTTATAATGTCCCATTCTTTATTTATTTTATATATATATATATATATATAACCCTTTTTTCTCCCCAATTTCGTGGAATCCACTTGGTAGTTACAGTCCTGTCCCATCTTTGCAACTCCCGTATGGACTCGGGAGAGGCGAATGTCTAGAGCTGTGCGTCCTCACAACCCAGCCAAGCCTCACTGCTTCTTGACACAACGCCCGCTTAACCCGGAAGCCAGCCACACCAATACGTCAGAGGAAACACCGTACACCTGGTGACCGCGTCAGCATGCATTGCGCCCGGCCCGCCATAGGAGTCGCTAGTGCGCGATGGGACAGGAACATCCCTGCTGGCCAAACCCTCCCCTAACCCAAACAATGCTGGGCCAATTGTGTGCAGCACTATGGGTCTACCGGTCGCGGCCGGCTGCGACACAACCTGGACGTGAACCAGGATCTCTAGTGGCACAGCTATTCCTGTGATGCCTTAGTCCACTGCGCCACTCGGGAGGCCAACGACCCATTCTAAATCAAAACAAATTTCACACATGAGTAAAGACAAGATTAAATTGAGACTAGTCTGATGGGTGAGAATATGATCACTTGATGAGAGTACAGCGTATATGCAGCCTGAGGCCAGGACCAGAGCGTAAGTTTTTTCTGAAACTTTTTCTACTCATTCTACTCAAGTATAGTCGCATCATGAGTATAGTTTACACATAGTCTTGCTATTGTTATTTCCCTGCTGCTCTTGAATTACTTGTTACTACTTTTATCTCTTATTCTTATTTGTATCTTTTTGAAACTGCATTGTTGATTAGGGGCTCGTAAGTAAGCATTTCACTGTAAGGTCTACACCTGTTGTATTCGGCGCTTGTGACTAATACAATTGGATTTGATTTGATCATGCAGCCCATATATATTGATTTCTAAGACATTCTAAGGATTGTATCATTCACAACTAAAGTTGCCAAATACCTCTAAATCTAGCGTATAGGTATGGGACTGTTTCAAGTGAACACTTTTATCTCTCAACATAGTCACTTCATGTGTGTGCACATATTATTCTGTCTATTTTATTCAACTAAGTTAAATGTATATTCTTCTAATGATAATAATATAAAATAATGACACAGGATTTATAAGCATATTTTTTGTAATGGTGTATATTAAATGGTTTTATTATACTTATTTAAATGCAGATGTTCCAAAGACACGCGGAGGCCTGGAGATGCTAAACGCGTTTGTTAATTAACGGTCAATTACCGTGAGACCGGCAGTCATTAGCATGACAGTTACCGGCTGTCTAAATGTCATGACCACCACAGCCCTAGTTGTGAACAGGTTTTGGATGGGGGAGGATCATAATCTGCTTTTTACATATCTGCTGTCTGCTGCTGATGGGCTACCCAGCTGCCTCCACACCACACACCGCTCACTCAGGGGCACTCTCCTCTCATCACTTTCTCTTTCTTCTCTCTCTTCTCACTCCCTCTTCTCTTGATCTCTCTCTCTCTTTCCCACTCTCTATCCCCTCAATCACTCTTGCTCTCTCTTCCGCCGATCTCTCGATTCTCTCTCTCCTCATCTACACTGAGTGTACAAAACATTAGGAACACCTTCCTAATATTGAGTTGCACCCGCTTTTGCCCTCAGAATAGCCTCAATTCATGGACTACAATGTGTTGAAAGCGTCCCACAGGGATGCTGGCCCATGTTGACTCCAATGGTTCCCAAAGTTATGTCAAGTTGGCTGGATGTTCTTTGGGTGGCGGACCATTCTTGATAAACATGGGAAACTGTTAAGCATGAAAAACCCAGTAGCTTTGTAGGGGACATCAATACGGGATTGTAGATTTCACATGGTCAGTCTGTCATGGAATGAGCAGTTCTTAATGTTTTGTTCATTCAGTGGATCTTAGGCCCTTTCTTCCTTCCTCTCATCCTTTCTGTCTTCCTGTATTTGTCCTTCTTTCTTTGTCTGTCTGTCTTTCTTTCTTTCTTTCTTTCCCTCCCAAAAATATTGCTCTCCCATGACAAAGCCCAAAGTTGGTGTTTTTCACAACAAAGAATCACAAAGGGGTAGACTGCAGAGTGAGGGTAAGAGGAGCACAGAGTTAAAGCAGCTGTGACAGGGATTATTGGAGATGAGATCAGAGCAAAACAAGTGGACATTAAAAGAGGTCAGGTATTTTACTTATTTAAACCTTGTGCTTCAGGACAAGTTCTTGCGATGCTACGTTTAATTTCCAGAGCTGTAAAACATTAATACGGATGCGTTGGATGGCCTAAATTGCATGGATGCTTGTCTTTTAAACATGCATGAAGCACAATCACAGTTTGAAGCAGTGTCTCTAGCTGAGCTGTAGGTAGGTGACTCATCTCTGAAATATGTGAGGAGCAGATGAACCATAATTATATTGGGTGACATTAATCCAAGCATTAGGGGAAAACATTTTGTCATCATTTGATGTTAGCACTTGGTAATGAAATGACACTATAACGGGAGAATATAGCTTTGTTCTGTCTCCAAGGCGCTGCGTAATTTCACCTACCACCAGTTTATTTAGCACCATGGCCAATTTAGCGGCAATTCAAAATTCAAATGATTAACTGCAGCAGCAGGGGCCGGGGGCAGGAGGAATGGATAAAGAGAGGGGAAGAGAGGCGTGTGTGAGAGAAGCTGTGATGCACTGTCCCTTATCTATAGTAGGTGTGTTCAGTGGACCTTTCTCAGTGAGCCAGCCTTCTCAACTGTCACTGTTAGTGCTGCACCACTGCCTCTGTAGAAGTTAATGACGGAATGTTAATGGAACATTTGTGCATTCGTTCATAGCACTGGGGCTGCAGGTAGCCTAGTGATTAGAGTGTTGGGCCAGTAATTGAAAGGTTGTGAGATCGAATCCCTGTGCTGACAAGGTAAAAATCTGTTATTCTGCCCTTGAACAAGGCAGTTAACCCACTGTTCCTAGGCTATCATTGTAAATAAGAATTTGTTCTTAACCCACTTGCCTCATTTAAAAATAAAACAAATAGCAGAGGTATCCAGGTCCCATACCCAGTGTATTAGAGGTTCAGATCAATAGTTTACACTTCAAAATCTTTGCCATCCACCTGCTAAGAAAACACTTGAAACTGGAATAGTTTACCTTGATGCTGTGTCAAAACATTGCAGATGGAAAAATGTTTAAAGCAGTGCTGAATTTTGGTCGTCATACTTTTGTTTAGTTGCCTGTTTCAAGCTTGCAAGGTGGACGTTAGACTGAAGAGAATTGGGCTCTTGAGAATGACCACTATATATGTAGCTGTCTACCAGATTTAATGAAATCGAAGCACAATACAGTCTAGCTGACAGAACATGGAATATTCGGCCTACATGCCTCAACCTCTGCTGTCTCACCACGGCACGTCAGACACAATTATCCACAAAGCACTTCAACCTGCCCCTTGTTAGCTTATCCTTCAACTTAACAGCCGGCTCGGTCACTTTTCATAACATATTTACCTGTGTTCATTAAAGCCTGCACTGCTTCCACAGCACAGAAGCTCTTTAAGGGGGGTAAGAATTATGAAGGGGAGAGAGACTGATAAATAAATAATTGTGTGAAAATGAGATGGGGTTTAGGATCCAGGGGCGCTTTTATCTGACTCTATCTGTAGCTTTTTGAACTGTCAGGTCTATGGAGGTGAAGGCAGCTGTGTAATGAGACAATCTGACAGGCAGGAGGTTCTCTTCTTGATTCTTCCTCCGTACCTCTGGCAGTGCAACCCTGCTCTTTCGCTCCACTCCTGGCAGTAGCTCCTTTGCTGTTCTGCGAAAACTTGAGTCGCGTCGTATCAAAGTGCGAGGTGGAGAGGAGTACAGTAGGACTGTTTGTAAAAAGGTGGATTCCACATCCAGGAGCACATGGTCACTAGTACAGCAGGCCAGATGGGCCTTGCTCTTTCTGAGAGATATATATTTTCTTTCTCGTTTTTTCTTTTACAGTTTGACTCCATTCTTCTCACACCAAAACAGTTGTGTGAAGTGAAATAGGCCTTATAAGGCATGCCCTGAGGAAACAACCCTGTGAAGGCAGCGCATTGACAGAGCCTCAGATTCAGATTCATGAACATTCAGTAGAGGAACGTTTTTCTTGTCTTCTGGTATTGCTTAGATTCTTGTAGTTAATAAACATTGATGTCAAATACTCTAGAGTAGAATTCCCACTAGCCTCAGTGTCCTGCATTGCTTTAGAGTTGGTTAATGACCGCAGCACAGATGACTCAATTTAGCTGATGGCTGTGTTGAATATTCAAGTCCCAGTTGGACTGTTATTCATAATAATCATTGAAAAAACCACCTCTCTGTGCTTGTCTTTGACCTTGGGTTTATGCTTCCTGTGGCTCAATTTACCTGTTGACAACCGTATATTTGTCTCATACCACCACCTCCTAATTCAGGAGAGCTGCTTTTGCATATTCATTTTCAATGACTTGGCAAATGGAGTTGGATTTCCTGCTTGACCTGTAGGCAGGTTCCTAATGGACTGATGGTGCAGCTTTGAATCTATAGCCAGGAAGAGGAACACTCAGTCTAGAGCCGTTATCATGCCGTTACTCTAATATAGTGGCGGAATGGTTGGGGTGATAACATGAGTAATTGGATGTACAATCTTTGAGGAGGAACTCATTTGGAATGGGAAGAATATGTAAGGCATCACATCCTCCTTGCAGAGTCATAATAAACCTTTTTTCCTCAATTTTGAATATTCATTTGCTACTGGATCTTTTTCTCCAATATGACAGAATGTATGCATTGTATTCCTATGGTTACCTTTCCACATAAGAATTCTATTAATAGTTACACAATAAGAGCAAAATATGTGAGCGGCTTTATAGGCAGTCCTATCCAGGCCTGTTTGATGAAGTGCAGTAGTTTAGCATATTTTAAACAATAAATAGTTGTCATGGTGAGCATGCCAGGTATTGATTGTGTGTGTGTGGGGTATCGATCCCAGGTTCCTGGGCTGTACAGATGGAGATCCGCAGACCTAATAGCAATGGTTGCGGTTCGCAGCTGAAATTAGTCACCCCCTGAAAAGGCCAAGCTGAAAAAGTACACTCTCCCTAATGTAGGCTTGGTAAATGTATTGATATGTTTATCTCCCCCCCTCCCATACTCTCTCTGCCATGCAGTTTAGTAAAGGTCTATCAACTCATTGCAGCTAGTGGGTGCACTCATTTGTATTTTTGACAGAAAAAGGCCAATAATGGGGAGAGAAATACTGGAATATGAATAGAGAGCTTTTTTGTTGTTGTTCTCGATAGCGGGTCAGGATATTTTCATTCAATGCAAGTTATTACATAGTCATATCTTTTCAGAGAAAAGGTCACCCCATGGGAAGATGTATGCAATTGTTGAATGCTGTACAGCGGCTATTCCCAAACTGCTACCCCCAGGGGTACGAGCAATACCGTCGGGGGTACACCAAATAAAAATGTGATTCACATTTTCAAACAGTCCATTTAGATTTTCCAACGGGGTTAAACATTTGGGTGATATTTTTTTCTTGCCTGAGTAGCCTCATTTTAATGCCAAAAATAAAATGAAACCATCTAGAGTTCAGCGAAATAACAACACAATGTCAAATACAGGTAGCCTAGTCAAATAATGAACATCCAATCACATTAACGGTTACTCTCGGTCCGTATGTAGCCAAACGTAGCTGCTGCTCGTTCCATTTGCTCTAAAATAGATAAATGGTAAAAAAAAAGTAAGGCTGGCATCCATAGAGACACATACCAGCTCTACTGGTAGTACTGCTACTACCAGTAGTACTATACCTGCACCTGTCAACGACACACGTTGTTCTGCTTCCATAGAGACACATACCAGCTCTACTGGTAGTACTGCTACTACCAGTAGTACTACACCTGCTCCTGTCAACGACACAAGTTGTTCTGCTTCCATAGAGACACATACCAGCTCTACTGGTAGTACTACCAGTAGTACTATACCTGCACCTGTCGACGACACAATTTGTTCTGCTACCACGAGCACATCCAATGCTAGCATCAGTAATTCTACGTTTGTTGCTAGCCCAGATAGCATGGACACTGACAGTTGTAAATCTGATGCAACCGAAGACCTACTGCCCCCTTACCCGGGAAAGCACCGAACAACAGACAGGGAAGTTGGACCATCTAAGAGGCGCAAATATGATGAGAACTACATTGATTTGGGGCTCACTGGGGGAAAAGGCCAAAATAAACTATACAGACAATGGCTTCATCAAACAACACTGTTTCACGATGCATCAGTGACATGGCAGGAGATGTTTTGAAACAATTACTGCTTCGCATACAAGCCAGGGAATTATATGCATTACAGCTGGATGAGTCAACAAATCAAATCAAATTTGATTTGTCACATACACATGGTTAGCAGATGTTAATGCAAGTGTAGCAACATGCTTGTGATTCTAGTTCCGACAATGCAGTAATAACCAACGAGTAATCTAACCTAACAATTTCACAACAACTACCTTATACACACAAGTGTAAAGGAATGAAGAATATGTACGTACAAATATATGAATGAGTGATGGTACAGAACGGCATAGGCAAGTTGCAGTAGATGGTATCGGGTAAAGTATATACATATGAGATGAGTAATGTAGGGTATGTAAACATATAAAAGTGGCAATGTTTAAAGTGGCTAGTGATACATGTATTACATCAAGATGGCAAGATGCAGTAGATGGTATAGAGTACAGTATATACATATGAGATGAGTAATGTAGGGCATGTAGACATATGAAGTGGCATTGTTTAAAGTGGCTAGTGATACATTTTTCATACATTTTTACATTATTAAAGTGGCTGGAGTTGAGTCAGTATGTTGGCAGCAGCCACTCAATGTTAGTGGTGGCTGTTTAACAGTCTGATGGCCTTGAGATAGAAGCTGTTTTTCAGTCTCTCGGTCCCTGCTTTGATGTACCTGTACTGACATCGCCTTTTGGATGATCGCGGGGTGAACAGGCAGTGACTCGGGTGGTTGTTGTCCTTGATGATCTTTATGGTATCTTAATGGTGTAGATGTCCTGGAGGGCAGGTAGTTTGCCCCCGGTGATGCGTTGTGCAGACCTCACTACCCTCTGGAGAGCCTTACAGTTCTGGGAGAGCCTTACGGTTCTGGGCGGAGCAGTTGCCGTACCAGGCGGTGATACAGCCCGACAAGATGCTCTCGATTGTGCATCTGTAAAAGTGTGTGTGTGCTTTTGGTGACAAGCCAAATTTCTTCAGCCTCCTGAGGTTGAAGAGGCGCTGCTGTGCCTTCTTCACCACGCTGTCTGTGTGGGTGGACCAATTCAGTTTGTCCGTGATGTGTACGCCGAAGAACTTAAAAATTACTACCCTCTCCACTATTGTCCCGTCAATGTGGATAGGGGGGTGCTCCCTCTGCTGTTTCCTGAAGTCCACAATCATCTCCTTTGTTTTGTTGACGTTGAGTGTGAGGTTATTTTCCTGACACCACACTCTGAGGGCCCTCACCTCCTCCCTGTCTCGTCGTTGTTGGTAATCAAGCCTACCACTGTAGTGTCGTCTGCAAACTTGATGATTGAGTTGGAGGGGTGCATGGCCACGCAGTCGTGGGTGAACAGGGAGTACAGGAGAGGGCCAGAACACACCCTTGTGGGGCCCCAGTGTTGAGAATCAGCGGGGTTGAGATGTTGTTACCTACCCTCACCTCTTGGGGGCAGCCCGTCAGGAAGTCCAGTACCCAGTTGCACAGGGCGGGGTCGAGACCCAGGGTTTCGAGCTGGATGACGAGTTTGGAGGGTACTATTGTGTTAAATACTGAGCTGTAGTCGATGACCAGCATTCTCACATAGCTATTCCTCTTGTCCAGATGGGTTAGGGCAGTGTGCAGTGTGGTTGCGATTGTGTCGTCTGTGGACCTATTGGGGCGGTAAGCAAATTGGAGTGGGTCTAGGGTATCGGGTAGAGTGGAGGTGATATGGTCCTTGTCTCTCAAAGCACTTTATGATGACGGAAGTGAGTGCTACGGGGCGGTAGTCGTTTAGCTCAGTTACCTTAGCTTTCTTGGGAACAGGAACAATGGTGGCCCTCTTGAAGCATGTGGGAACAGCAGACTGGGTAAGGTTTGATTGAATATGTCCATAAACACAACAGCCAGCTGGTCTGCGCATGCTCTGAGGACGTGGCTGGGGATGCCGTCTGGGCCTGCAGCCCTGCGAGGGTTAACACGTTTAAATGTTTTACTCACGTCGGCTGCAGTGAAGGAGAGTCCACAGGTTTTGGTAGCGGGCTGTATCAGTGGCACTGTATTGTCCTCAAAACGAGCAAAGAAGTTGTTTAGTCTGTCATGGGAGCGAGACATCCTGGTCTGCGACGGGGCTGGTTTTCTTTTTGGAATCCGTGATTGACTGTAGACCCTGCCACATACCTCTTGTGTCTGAGCCATTGAATTGCGACTCTACTTTGTCTCTATACTGACGCTTAGCTTGTTTGATTGCCTTGCGGAGGGAATAGCTACACTGTTTGTATTCGGACATGTTTCCGGTCACCTGATTAAAAGCAGTGGTTCGCGCATTCAGTTTCGCGAGAAGGCTGCCATCAATCCACGGTTTCTGTTTTAATAGTAGCTCTGGGTACGATATCGCCAATGCACTTGTTAATAAACTCGCTCACCGAATCAGCGTATTCGTCAATGTTGTTGTTTGACGCAATGCGGAACATATCCCAATCCACGTGATCGAAGCAATCTTGAAGCGTGGAATCAGATTGGTCGGACCAGTGTTGAACAGACCTGAGCACTGGAGCTTCCTGTTTTAGTTTCTGTCTATAGGCTGAAAACTGGTCAGCTTTTCAGAATGGAGGGCGGGAGAGGGCCTTATATACTTCGCGGAAGTTAGAATAACAATGATCCAGGGTTTTACCACCCCTGGTTGTGCAATTGATATGCTGATAGAATTTGGGGAGTCTTGTTTTCAAATTAGCCTTGTTAAAATCCCCAGCTACAATGAATGCAGCCTCAGGATATGTGGTTTGCAGTTTACATAGAGTCAAAGAAGTTAGTTCAGGGCCATCGATGTGTCTGCTTGGGGGGGGGGGGGAATATATATGCAGCTTTGATTATGATCGAAGAGAAGTCTCTTAGTAGATAATGTGGTCGACATTTGATTGTGAGGAATTCTAAGTCAGGTGAACAGAAGGACTTGAGTTCTTGTATGTTGTTATGATCATATCCTGTCTCATTAATCATAAGGCTTCCCCCCCCCGCCCTCCCTTCTTCTTACCAGAAAGGTGCTTGTTTCTGTCGGCGTGATGCGTGAAGAAACCAGCTGGCTGTACCGACTCTGATAGCGTGTCTCAAGTGAGCCATGTTTCCGTGAAGGAAAGAATGTTACCGTTTCTTATGTCTCTCTGGAATGCTACCCCTGCTTTGATTTCATCTACCTGGACATTGGCGAGTAGTATGCTCGTGTAGTATGCTGTAATGTGCCCGTCTCCGGAGCCTGACCAGAAGACTGCCTCGTCTGCCCCTTTTACGGCGTTGTTGTTTTGGTTCGCCGGCTGGGATCCGATCCATTGTCCTGGGTGGTGGGCAAAACAGAGGATCCGCTTCGGGAAAGTCGTATTCCTGATCATAATGATGGTGAGTTGCCTTTGCTCTTATATCCAATAGTTCCTCCCGACTGTATGTAATAAAACCTAAGATTACCTGGGGTACCAATGTAAGAAATAACACGTAAAAAACAAAATACTGCATAGTTTCCTAGGAATGCGAAGCGAGGCGGCCCTCTCTGTCGGCGCCGGAAGTTTTTTGTGTGCAACAGACGTGGCAGGCCTGGCACAGCTCCTGGTATATGTCCATTACGTTTATAGGGGGTCAATTTAGGAAGACATCCTCTTCTGCAAACCACTGGAAACTAGGACAACAGTAGAGGATATTGTACTGGACAGCTTTGTGACATCAAATGGACTTTGGTGGTCAAGATGTGTTGGTATCTGTACTGATGACAGAGAGACATAATGGAGTGGTAACGCGCGTGCAAGCAGTTGCTCCCAACATCACTTGGGTACACTGCAGCATCCACCAAGAGGCTCTCACTGCCAAGGGAATGCCTGACAGCTTGAAAGACATTTTGGACACTACAGTGAAAATGGTTAACTTTGTTAAAGCAAGGCCCCTGAACTCCAGTGTATTTTCTGCATTATGCAATGATATGGGCAGCGACCATGTAACACTTTTACAACATACAGAAGTGCGCTGGTTATCAATCGGCAAAGTATTGACACGTTTAAAAAAAATTGAGAGACGACCTTAAAGTTTTCTTTACTGACCATAGTTTTCACTTGTCTGACCGCTTGCATGATGACGAGTTTCTCACACGACTGGCCTATCTGGGGGATGTTTTTTCTCACCTGAATGATCTCAATCTAGGATTACAGGGACCTTATTCAATGTGCGGGACAAAATTGAGGCTATGGTTAAGAAGTTGGAGCTCCTCTCTGTCTGCATTAACAAGGACAACACAGGTCTTTCCTTCATTGTATGATTTTTTGTGTGCAAATTAACCCGAGCTTACAGACAATGTCAAATGTGATATAGCGAAGCATCTGAGTGAGCTGGGTGCGCATTTACGCACCCAGCTCACTTTCCCGAAACGGATGACACAAACAACTGGATTCGTTATCCCTTTCATGCCCTGCTTCCAGGCCACTTACCGATATATGAACAAGAGAGCTTCATCGAAATTGCAACAAGCAGTTCTGTGAAACTTGAATTTAATCAGAAGCCACTGCCAGATTTCTGGATAGGGCTGCACTCAGAGTATGCATCCTTGGCACACCACACTTTTAAAACACTCACTAGCATAAAAAATAAATACAGGCACAGACTGTGTGAGGAAAATGATTTAAGACTGAGACTCTCTCCAATACAACCTAACATTGCAGAGTTATGTGCATCCTTTCAAGCACACCTTCTCATTAACCTGTGATGAGTTATTCACAATTTTTGATGAACAAATACATTTTATATGTAAGACGCTAAATACAGAGCAAAATTATTGGTTGTTATTATTATTATATTACTATTTGTGCCCTGATCCTATAAGAGCTCTTTGTCACTTCCCACGAGCTGGGTTGTGACAAAAACTCACACTCATTCTTATGTTTAATAAATGTATCAGATAGTGTGTGTGTGTGTGTGTGTGGCAAGCTACAATGATGGCAAAAAACAACATTTGAGAGTTCGCTGACCCTGGTGCAAGAGGGGGTACGCAGCTGGAGGTTGAATGTTTGAAGGGGTATGGGACTATAAAAGTTTGGGAACCACTGCTGTACAGGATACATTTTCCTATGAAATAGAAATGTTCATTCTCCTTCTTTCACTATAAGGTTTACTAGAAGACACTTAAGTTGGAGAGGGATGCATCTGCTGCCAGGTAACCTCTGACCCCTCCATTACGCTCCTGCTCCTCCCACCAACTTCTCACCTCGTTGATTCTGTGATTAAACGGTCTTACATCCTGACTGGACGTTTTATCCTCCCCGTCTGTGCTCCTACCCATAGAGACTAGCTCACCCTCAGCCTCTCCTTCACTACTCCAGCCAGCAGGGGCTAATGCTTCGGTCAGAGACGGAGAGAGTCATGACATGTTGATCACGGTGGATGACTTCACGTTAGCTGTACCGCTTTTACTGATGTATTATTTGTGTCAGCGTGATTAGTGCTGAAAAGGAGAAGATGCAGACCGAAGGACTGGAGGACTATGATCTATGAAAAGAATGCCTCTCAACTAAGTAAGATCTGAGGTGTATTATAGTACAAGAGAACATGACATAAAGTAGGCTTAGATCTCACAAAGGAGAAAGATCCAACATGAATATCTGAGTAGTAGCCATAACTTATGTAAATAAAATATTTTGAAACCGATACATTCAGTAGATTAACTGCAATGTATTGGATGTAAACACTACAAACTGGCTAATCCATACAGTATAGCAGTGTGATATACAATCTTGCAAGAACCCACATTGTTTTATGTTTTGCCAATTGCGCTACATGCTGAATTAGTCTGTTAATTCACCACAACAGCTGGTCCCGTTTGTTGTACTATTAAATATTAAACCTGTTCCAGGCCACCTCTAAACAGTCTGAATGATTCACAGGGGTTAATTGCTTGATGTAGATTTCTCTAGCCTGGAGAACATAACAGGAAATGGTCGTGGGGGACTGTTAGTTAGCAAATATCAGTGGGGAAGTCATTATGTGAATGGGGAGATACAGGGCCAGTGTTCAGTATTCATGAGGCTCTGACATCACTACATATAATCACATTGGGGCCTGTCCCCTCAGAAGCCTACTGTATGGCCTTGTTCTTGGTGTGGATGCAGGGCAAATGTCTTCTGAAACAGACTGAAAATTCTCCTTTTGCAAAATGCAACCTTATTTGTCTGCCTTTTTATTATTTGAGACTGCAGGTTTCACAGTCTTCATCAAGGTCTTTGGGTTGTCATGACTCTATAGACCCATTTCCTGGCCGTGTCATGACAAGTGGGGCACGCAGTTCCGAATCAGAAACTGATTGAAGCAAATACATTTACGTCCGGCTTCAGATGCAGCTCATGCAAACATGTAATCGGATGGATATCGACTACATCGGATTGATTACGTAGCAAGCTATCAAGCCAGCCAGGCAAGTTAAAATATCACAAATAGAGCTAGATAAAAGTCAGAAGAATAATATACTTGTTGAGCATAGCTATATAGCACATCCATCCAGAAGATCAGCTGAGGACTAACAGACATTCCGAATAAGGTCATGCTAGTCTTTATCCTATCCAAGGACAGGCCTCTAGTTCTCTAGAACCCTATTGGTCCTGACAGGCAAGCGTTCAGGGAAAACCCTAATGTTCTCACAAACTGACAGGGAAGCAGAACTTAGACTTATCTTAGAGTCCAAGGCTACCGCAGAGAGTACTTCCACTACTTCGTTATTCATGTATTATGCCTACACTACCACAATATTTCACACCCATCCGATTTAACCTGTGTTTAAAGTATCTATGATGGACGTAGGTTAATTCCCCATGTACCTCATAGTGACATTAAATTATGAGTCATTTGAGGTCACCCAATGCATACATTTCCCCTTACCTCAGCCAAACATCTCCTTTACTGTATCTCTGGCTTTACACCTTGCTTTATTTTGATATCGTATAACAGAATTAAAAAAGTTGTAGTTTATGTTGCTTAATAAAAGTTTTCATTTCCACTTTGAAGTTGAGGAAATAAGAAGTGTGGTGATTTACTGAGTGCTGGGTGTTGTTATGTGGATGTCGCATCTTTCTTTATGAACCACAGTATATCTCTCTTTCCCTCATCAGGTTTTATCTTACAAAGCTGGTCCTGTGCTGGCTTAACAGGCTGACAGAAGGATGGCACGAACCATCTGCAGACATCTTTAGTGTTGGCAATTAAAGTCACTCATACTAACCACAATCCTCCTCTCCTCTACTTGAATCTGTTGAATGCAGAGATGGCCTTGCGGATACTGTTATGATAAGTCTCTAAGATGGAAAATTGAGAGACACCATAACTGAGACAATTTGCTTTGTGGGAATAAAGACCTGTTGGTGATTGGCAGTGCATCGTCAGGCTTGCCAAAGAGAAATTTTACCTGAAACGTAGTTGTCAGCAACAGCTTTGTAGCTGGTTGCCTGAGTAAAAAAGAGCCCAGAGAAATTGTTTTCAGCATCTTTTTGAAAAATCATTCATGTATCAACTGAGATTGATAACAGACTTTATCTTTACTATTGCTTGCCTCCTTTGCAGTTGTTGACTGTTGTACTAGTGTTGAGTGTATTGTTCATCTTGTTTTGTTGTGAAGTGATAAATAACATTTAGGAGTAGGCTAAGTAGAATTTAAGCAGGGGTTCATCCACGTCAGAGTAATTGCACGCTCTATGTGGTGGGTGGCATTACTTCATTTGAAGCTTTTAAGCACCTGCCACTCCATTAATTTTAATTGGGGCGACTCAGTGTAATGACCCAATGAGGGACAAAAGACCTAGATTAAAAAAGAGGACATCTCAGTCAATACAACATGATGGAGGACAGCTTCACAGGGCCGCAAGCGCCTGACTTACCCCTCTTCATCCACCTCCTCCACTTCCACCAATCAATTCACCAGGACGAGCGACGCATTAAGAAAACAGCCCTCCTCTCTCTTCCCAGGTTAACCTGCCATCTGTGAGCCGCTCGCTGTTCTCCTGGCGTACGGGAATAGACGCCTGCTTGAACAGTGACGAGCAGCGACAGGAGAAGGAGGAGGAAGACGTGTGAAGACTGGCGAGCTGTGATCTCGGCTTATTAATGTAGCGGCGGTGGTGTAAAACCATTTTGCAAACATGCCATCCCTCAATAACTCTGCCATGGAGCCAGCTGATTTAACAAGTGCTTAGCCAACCCGACCAGTGCATTAATTAGCTGTGCTGTACCGTCAGGTGAAGCATGAGCTAATAAGACTCTGAGACAGTCATACTGGAGTGTTGGACACCTCCAACCATCAAACTGAGCTGTGTGTTGTTGTCTAACTCTGCTTGCTCTCGGTCTCTGTAGAGAGGGTGCCCATGCACCTCAGGTCTGGGTACAGTATGGGTTTGACAGCAGTGTACTGTTAGGAGAGAGAGAAGAGAGGATCGATGGGGGAACGGCGAGGAGAACAGGATGAGGGACGATGGAGCGAGCGGACAGGCGCCTGTCCCATGCTTGTTAGAGCCAGCCCTGCTGGCAGCAGAGGTGTTCAGGATTATAGAGCCTGGCTGCTGCTCACGCCTCTCACACACAGCCTGCTGCTCACTGCACTCACCCAATCTCACCCCCTGTTTGGTGTGTGGTGCGTGTGTGTATGTTGAAGTCTGTGTCCTTGTACCTTTGTGCATAGAATCTGAATAATTTCAATAATTGAGAGAATGTGCTTGTAAGGGTGCTAATGAATGCATGTCTGAGTACTGCACGATACAGTCTCCACAGTTCATTGGTCTTCTATTTTGACCTTGTGAATTAATGACCCCACAATCATACCCAACAGGACGAAAAGTTTGTGATGATCATACATATTTCTGTCACAAAAAAATGACAGTTTCCATCATTTGTTTGCTCATTTGTTTGCCTGTTTGTTGTGTATTGTTGTCGGGGTTGTCTTGCTGTGAGAAAGCCTTGCTGCGTGCCAGTTCACCCAAGCTTGGTTTTCTTTCTCCATAATTTCCCATTAGTTCCTGGCGTGCCTATGAATCGATTTTGCCAATGGGAGACTTACAAAATAACCCAAATTCTGACTTTTAGTTCAGCATCTGCTCTTTTACAAATCCCAAAGCTTTGCCTTTGGACATTTCCATGTAAAGGACCCATGAGCACCGACATGTGAAGTTCATATGAGCACGTCAAATTGGTGTCAAATGAAAGAGTCTGAAATTAAGGCATAGACACATTTTTCAACCATTTTCCATTTTAGACATGAGGCATAAGTTAAGGCTTTGATTGCTGGATAAAAACAGATGGAAAAGGGATTATAGAAAACAACTAGCAGAAACGTTTTAATAAAATAAATACATCCAAACACAATGTTGATGAAATAACCCCTGCCAACAAATGGCAACACTTATATTTAGTTTTGGAGAAATTGTTTACCTTGTGCCTTGTCATTCTGTTACCAAAAACCCACATCTTTAAGATATTTTCTAATTTCTTTCCCTCATGAGGAGAGAGGATAACAAAAACTGTCTGACTTGCACCAACATGTCGACTGCATGAACTTTACAACAATCATGGGCTCAAAGGTCATGAAGTTTCAATTTTCTGCAGTTGATCCTCACCAGCTGCAACTTGCAGTAATCACCTGCATTGTGGGAGGCTGTATTGTCAACCAATCATTCGTGTGTCTTTGTTTGACCCACCTGAACGTGACCAAAGACGTGATTGAAACGGGAACAAACTTTTCGCATAGATGTCCAGTAGATGTGTAATATTGAACATTTCAGGCTCTCTCTCGCCAATTGATAGTACATTGTTCACATATTTTTAAGCTACATTTTGAGTGTGTGTGATAGGGGGTTGAAGACATGTTTATTTCGACATTACACAGAAAAGCTTTTATTAACAATGGCAACACTGCCATGTTGCACTGAGCCTTGCTGTTGGAAAACCACATCAGTGTCCGACTTCCAGCGGTTGTAAATGCACCTCCCCTGAGTTCACTCCTCGACTTTCGCCTGCAGTCCATTGCTTTAGCCTTACCACTCAAACAGGCCCTCTCACTCTCCAGTTAATGTCATCTCTCCCAGTTCTTACTGACCCTTACCCATGAGCCCCCTCACCTTCCATTTACTTTAACCAGCATCCTCACCTATATCCATCCTGCCCTGCCTCTCTAAAGTCTTCGAAAGCCAAGTTAATAAACAGATCACTTCTCAGATTGAGTTCAGTGTGTCAAATCGGAGGGCCTGTTGTCCGGACCTCTGGCAGTCTCTATGGGGGTGCCACAGGGTTCAATTCTCGGGCCGACTATTTTCTCTGTATACATCAAATCAAATCAAATCAAATTTATTTATATAGCCCTTCGTACATCAGCTGATATCTCAAAGTGCTGTACAGAAACCCAGCCTAAAACCCCAAACAGCAAGCAATGCAGGTGTAGAAGCACGGTGGCTAGGAAAAACTCCCTAGAAAGGCCAATACCTAGGAAGAAACCTAGAGAGGAACCAGGCTATGTGGGGTGGCCAGTCCTCTTCTGGCTGTGCCGGGTGGAGATTATAACAGAACATGGTCAAGATGTTCAATGTTCATAAATTACCAGCATGGTCGAATAATAATAAGGCAGAACAGTTGAAACTAGAGCAGCAGCACAGTCAGGTGGAAGTTGAAACTGGAGCAGCAGTTTCAACTTCCACCTGACTGTGCTGCTGCTCTAGTTTCAGTGATGTCAATGATGTCGCTCTTGCTGTGGGTGATTCCCTGATCCACCTCTACGCAGACGACACCATTCTGTGTACATCTGGCCCTTCTTTGGACACTAACCTCCAAATGAGCTTCAATGCCATACAACTCTCCTTCCGTGGCCTCCAACTGCTCTTAAATGCTAGTAAAACCAAATGCATGCTTTTAAACCGTTCGCTGCCCGCACCCGCCCGCCCGACTAGCATCACTACCCTGATTGGTTCTGACCTAGAATATGTGGACAACTACAAATACCTAGCTGTATGGCTAGACTGTAAACTCTTCTTCCAGACTCGTATTAAACAGCTCCAATCCAAAATCAAATCTAGAACCGGCTTTCTATTTCGCAACAAAGCCTCCTTCACTCACTCCGCTAAACTTATCCTAGTAAAACTGACTATCCTACCGATCCTCGACTTCGGCGACGTCATCTACAAAATAGCTTCCAACACTCTACTCAGCAAACTAGATGCAGTCTATCACAGTGCCATCCGTTTTGTTACCAAAGCCCCTTATACCACCCACCACTGCGACCTGTATGCTCTAGTCGGTTGGCCCTCGCTACATATTCGTCGCCACACCCACTGGCTCCAGGTCATCTATAAGTCTATGCTAGGTAAAGCTCCGCCTTATCTCAGCTCACTGGTCACAATAACAACACCCACACATAGCACGCGCTCCAGCAGGTATATCTCACTGGTCATCCCCAAAGCCAACACCACCTTTGGCTGCCTCTCCTTCCAGTTCTTTGCTGCCAGTGACTGGAACAAATTGAAAAAAAATCGCTGAAGCTGGAGACTTATATTTCCCTCGCTAACTTTAAACATCAGCTATCTGTGCAGCTAACCGATCGCTGCAGCTGTACATAGTCCATCTGTAAATAGCCCACCCAATCTACCTACCTCATCCCCAAATTGTTTTTATTTACTTTTCTGCTCTTTTGCACACCAGTATCTCTACTTGCACATCATCATCTGCTCATTTATCACTCAAGTGTTAATCTGCTAAATTGTAATTATTTCGCTACTATAGCCTATTTATTGCCTACCTCCTCACGCCATTTGCACACAGTGTATATAGACTCTTTTTTTATTATATTACTGACTGTACGCTTGTTAATTCCATGTGTAACTCTGTGTTGTTGTTTGTGTCGTACTGCTTTGCTTTATCTTGGCCAGGTCGCAGTTGTAAATGAGAACTTGTTCTCAACTAGCTTACCTAGTTAAATAAAGGTGAAATAAATAAAAATATTTTTTTTAAACTCGAAGTGCACCGTTTGACACTGGACGTCCATGTAGTTGAAATTTGGCCAGTCCACCCTGGCGTTGATGTTAACGTCCACAAACGAACTGGACTAGACCACATCTGACGTATGTTTGTTTCACAAGTTTCAATAGAGCACAGTACTGTACAGTAGGTAGCTCACAGTAGAGTACAGTGAGTAGCTCACAGTAGAGTACAATACAATACTGTAGGACAGTAAAGTAACGCTACTGTACTGAACTCTACTCTTCTCTTCTGTGCTGTATTGTACGGCACTGTATTCTACTGTGCTCTGCTGTGCTGCGCTGCAATGTCCAAATTTGTTAAACAGAATGACGTTCATATCCATAATTGTATACTTCGATGTGGTACAGATCAGGGACCCATGATGTAATGACATTACCGTAATTCTGTTACCAGGTGAACATCCACTTAATATACTGTAGTTCAATAACCAGAACATATTCATAGAGGGGACACCATTCATGTTGGAAACGTATTTGCATAAAAACCTGAGGGAGAATTGACCATTATTCCGTTACAAAATTACACTTCCACTAAATTAGTTTTACTAAATTTCTCAGTGGACATTTTTAAAAGTTGTCATTTTGCATAGAGTTGTATGGTTTGTTAAACATTGAAATCAATGTTTTTTATTTGACATACATTTTAGTGTAAAAATGAGTCAAAGCTTAATTCCTTTATCGTGGAATTGCCCCTTTGCACTTGAAGCCAAAGATGACCAAAATAGAGGTACTATTGATTGTAGTTGATCATATCTTGTTGGTCATCTGTGTGTGACGTTGGAGCGTCAACATGGCAGTGCCCAGGATGTCTGGACCCTGAGAGGGGTAGGCAGAGGAGAGCTTGTGTGTGTGTGTGTGTGTGTGTGTGTGTGTGTGTGTGTGTGTGTGTGTGTGTGTGTGTGTGTGTGTGTGTGTGTGTGTGTGTGTGTGTGTGTGTGTGTGTGTGTGTGTGTGTGTGTGTGTGTGAGAGGGAGTATGGTCGAGCTGTGTGTCAGCAGTGTGTGCCAGAGCACATCGTGAGGCCAGGCCTGAGACTCGGTGGGTGAGGGGACTGCTGGGCAGCACACACACTTTTCATGGGAGCCTGACAGTGGGGCAGCTCTCGCCTGGCACCAAGACAAATTCAACAACAAACAACAACAAAGGGACAGACTCTGAGATACAGTCACTTACAATATGCTGCCATTAGAGGATTTGAACTGCACTCAGATGTGAAAATGGCTTGGATGGGAACTGGGATTTTTTTTTTTTTTGGTGCTTCGAGTATTAAAATGCATTGTATTTCACTGCTTTGGTAAGGCAACAAATTGCAATGGCAGGCAAAATAAGGATTATTGGAGTTAGGCTAAACATTGTTTTAATTTCAAAATGGCCCCTGCCCAAAGAAACTAATGAAAACCAGGGAGTAAAAGAGAAAAGTGGGACCATTTCTGTGAGCAAAGTTGTGTGAATCTTGTTCAATATTACATGACGACTCACAGCTCTCTGACAGCCCAGGGCAGGCCGAGCTACACTATCAGTAATTCTCAAGTGTCTGCTCTCTATAATTAACGCATTGCCTCAGATAACTTCTGTTTTGGTGACTCCTCTATCAGTAGTTGATGGGAATCCAGCCAAACCCCAGTGATAATGACACTCGCTTCTCTGATAAACCAATTGAGAAGATTCCAAGGGCAGACTACAGGCAGGGTTGTGATGGATTAGATGTCCTGTGCTAAGTGGAGGCAGCCTGCTCCCCTGCTCTCTCTCAATCTCCCCAGCTGGCTGCTAGCTGCTGCCCTGATAAGGACTGGTACCTTGTAGCATCGGAGATGCCCAGAGGCTGGCGTCAGGAGAAATCCAGGGTGAGCTCGCTGTTTTCCCTCCCTGACAAATAGCGGGCTGGCAGACTATTTTTCTTCATCTGCCACTCTTAACTCTTCCGACTGATAGACTGCAGAAAATGAGTCATGTGGCAAAGCGAAGCAGTACTTTTCCGGTTTGTCCACCTGTGGTACAGATTAATCTATGATTATATTTGAGATGTAATCGTTTAGATTAGAACCAACAGGGATAATCTAGATTAGGAGGTGGTCTTGCACTGCCACAAACAGATAACATACAGTACCAGTCAAAGGTTTGGACACACCTACATGACTCCATACGTTATTTCATAGTTGTGATGCCTTCACTATTATTCTACAATGTAGAAAATAGTCCAAATAAAGAAAAACCCTTGAATGAGACTGTATTTATTGTAACATGCTGCTGTAATCAACTCTTTCTTTTGAGCTTCGGGGATTATGGTCTGAAAATATACAGTTTGCATCAGAGAGTATGATTAACACCGGAGGCGAAAGATCCCCGTTGACCCTTTCATGTAATTGAAAAAGTAAGCCGTTGAGGCCATTCACCTCCTGACATCCCCTATTGTGCCTTACAAATAACACTATATAGTCTACCATAATTGTTTTTATGTCCACAACAGTTAAAATAGCAACATGGAGTGCTTTAATGATTGGCTATGTTAGTCTTTAGGGATGATATAATTTGTTCCAATGTAGTTCGCTCCTCATCCCACCCTCATCCCCATTTACAGAAAAATAGAACAGTTTTTCAATTTTCAATCCACAGCCACATGTACTACTGTGATTACCAGCTGGGTATTGGCATTGTTCTAATCCAGTTTGATCTTCTGATTTAAAAGGTCATCAAACCAAATCTGTATCATGTGAGGCGGGTAGTATCTGGGTTCTACCATTGGAGCAGAGAGAGGGGTCTTTGTGGATGTTGTGGAGTTGCAGCCAAGTGTGTGTAAAGCCAGCCAGTGCATCTGATGAGACTGTGGGGTCGAGGCACTGAGACACTGTGTCGTGTCACAGTGTCTCTCTTCCCCTAGACAGCTGGTGGCACGAATGAATTGAGTGTGGCTTTTCCCTCGCTCGGGGTTCCACGAGAGGCGTTATAATTTTTATGGCCTTATAAAATACGCTGGACAAACACAACACTTTTTTTAAGGCGACGTAATACCATGAAATGTGTTGCTGATAGGACCCGACGTTTGGGGGAAGTTACCGGGCCTAATCTGACTATGGGTGACTGTAGAGAAAGCCTGTTTCTAAAGGCTAGAGAAAGCCTACTTTAAATCCAACTGATTGCTGGCAGAGTGCTAGATGCTCTGAGAAGATGACCTACACACATGTTGTGACAACCATTGTTCTGTCTACGGGAGGGAAAATATATCGATTTTTGTACAAGAACTAAAGGTGTTGATTGTCAAAAAAGTCACAACATTTTTCAGCATGCAGTAGTGTAATTTGCCATCTTTGTATCCTGACTGGAAATTATGATTTTGAAGTGGAATGCCTACAGAGTTGTTCCACCTCAAAAAACATCAGGGATTTTGACACCCACCATCTCAGATTTTTCTGAAATTGTTTTTGTTGTTTGAAACAAATAAGATTAGCATTCCTGAAACAACATTTTTTTGAAAGATAAATTGAAGTCTCTGAATGTCCTTGAGTGGCCCAGCCAAAGCCCGGACTTGAATCTGATCGAACATCTCTGGAGAGACCTGCAAATATCGATGTGCAGTGGTGCTCCCCATCCAATCTGACAGAGCTTGAGAGGATCTGCAGAAAATAGAATGGGAGGAACTCCCCAAATACAGATGTGCCAAGCTTGTAGCGTTATACCCAAGAAGACTCGAGGCTGTAATTGCTGCCAAAGGTGCTTCAACAAATTACTGAGTAAACTGTTTGATTACTAATTCAACCTCCCCCTGACCCCTTCCCCAGCAATGTTGCAGTTCTTGACACAAACTGGCGCCTGGTACCTACTGCCATACCCTGTGCAAAGCCACTTAAATATTTTGTGTTGCCCATTCACCCTCTGAATGCACACATACACAATCCATGTCTCAATTGTCTCAAGGCTTAAAAATCATTATTTAACCTGTCTCCTATCCTTCATCTACATTGATTTGAAGTGGATTTAAATGACATCAATAAGGGATCCTAGCTTTAGTCTGGATTCACCTGGTCAGTCTGTTATGGAAAGAGGTGTTCCTAAAGTCTGTCTGTCTCTCTCTCTCTATCACCCCCTATCTGTCAGCGTAGCCAATGACATAACACCTTTTTGACATCTAACTTGAACCAATATTTCTGCAGTGGCAAGTGGAAACATAACCACGTCTGAATCATTGTTTAGAAGAGGTTTGGTCCAAATTGTATGTTGGGTACTATATTGCCAATTTGGGTGCAATCAATCAGAGTTCAAATTGTCTTTCAACAAAATAATGAAGGTGATGCTTATCTTATCGGTTTCTAACTACAGAAACCTTTTCAGAGCAATCTGAGATGGTGGGTGTAATGACTTGCAAAATGACCCTATACTGAAACATTGTAAAAAGCAAAAGAGTAATGAAGAACTGTACTTATTAGCCACTACAAAGCTTACAGTACTATGCCAGTGGTAAGCAGTAGTAAGCAGTCAGTACATTGCCGTAGTGCATGCCTTTTCCCCTGGTCAGACAAGTGCTGGACTGCTGTGTACCACTGTACTACCCAGGAAAGGCAGTCTGTCCTCCTGTGTCAGGCTGGGTGCTGAATGGCATGTGAAACGGAATGTCAAAAGGCAGTGCCTTGTAAAGACTGTACTCTATATCATCTACTGCATCTTTATGTAATACACTAGCCACTTTAAACTATGCCACTTTGTTTACATACCCTACATTACTCATCTCATATGTATATACTGTACTCGATACTCGATGCATCTTGCCTATGCCGTTCTGTGCCATCATTCATTCATATATCTTCATGTACATATTCTTTATCCCTTTACACTTGTGTGTATAAGGTAGAAGTTTTGGAATTGTTAGGTTACATAATCTACTCTCCCTCCCCATGCAAACAACACGTATCCTACTTTTGAATTTACAGCTCTATTTACCAGACTTAATGCATACAATCCATGAACATGTATTCTACATTATGCCATACATTAGTCCTCTCTCCTGAGATTCACAAACGTTTCCATGGTGATTCATGCCGCTGCGTCGTTGTCAACACTGCCCGTCATTGATATTCCACCTGTGGTTCTATTTCGGGCAAATGTCTGATTCCCTAATGTATACCTTACACAATTAAGAGCCCTCTGGCTGGGCCGCCATGCGTAAACAATAACTTGCAGGAGAGCGAGAGAGCGAGATCACTTCCTCTAAGCAGCATAACACTCCCTACCTTGCATACAGCCCAGCCCATTCAGCCTGTGTTCAGTCACAGATCCCACAGGAAGACTCACAGCTGGGGCTCTGCCACCCTAGCATGTGTGTGGGAAACTATTAACTTCATTATGGCAGCCTTAGACATTACAAGAGCAAGATTCTGTCTCGTCCGCTGTGAGACTTCAGACATGGTCTACGCAGCCTTCTCCATATTTATAATGGCTTCATATGTGTGGTGCTGCATCATAACAATCTTTAACCCACCGAAATATTTCTATCCGTCCTCAAACTCACAACAAGAATTCCCCGTCATCTCACTTGAAATTGTTGAAATGGATCAGACATGCATACGACATGGCTGACCTTAGAGCACAGGTGTCAAACTCATTCCACGGAGGGCCGAGTGGCTGCAGGTTTTCCATCCTCCCTCGTCCTTGATTGATGAATTAAGGTCACTAATTAGTAAGGAACTCCCCACACATAGTTGTCTCGGGCTTAACTGAAAATAAAAAACAACCTGCAGACACTAGGCCCTCCATGGAATGAGTTTGACACCCCTGCCTTAGAACTTCTCGAAGATGTCAGCAATATGTGGTTTGGGTGTGAACCACACAGCTGGGTGAAAAGCTAGGTATGCAGGCAGAGGATGGACCAGCTCTTACATTCTCCTTTGAAGATGTCCAGGTGTGAGAAGCTGTTCAGTAGAAGGCAGACGCTAGCCCCAGGCATATCCCCTCAGGCCTCGCACTCTTACATGTCTCCTGGGCTTTTCCTTGTCTCTGTTACAGATCACATACTCTGTCAGCTTGCAGTTTCCTCCTCTCTAGAATCCCCTGTGGCTTTAAGTTTGGCCCTCACTGTAGCGCAGGAGGACAACCATTGGACATTCTTAAAGTCCAAGGCTCTGCTGTGAAGCTTCCCTTACAAAACATATCACTAGAAACAAATCCTATGTGCTTTTTTTTCACTATGTGGCATGAAACGTGGTTTCATTCCTCAAGGAAATTGGAATTAGACTGGATACAGAATGTAATATTCTTCAATATTTCAACTTTTATGTCTTTTCAGCATCCCTTACGTTGGACCATAACATGATGGCGCCGACAGACACATCGCCGTGGTCTCAACTTTACAGTTATTTCCTACATTATTTGCTCAGAGCGTTTCTTGCATTATTACCTACAGCCCCCCCAAAAAATTGGGATGTTTGATTGGTGGTCACTCACCAGCATTTCGACCAGAAATTAGACTTTCCTGAATTGGATCCTTTGTTTGTACCGCTGGAGGCATTTCCACTCATCCCAGGGGCTGCTCCAAGACGCCACTGACGGCGAAGAGGAATACCGCTTCAGAGTATACTACTCGCAAATGTTCAGTCCCGAGAGAATTCTCTTCGGTCATCGTCACAAGCATGTATATTCCTCCTCAAGCCGACACACCAACATCTCTCAAGGAACTACAATGGACTTCGTGCAAACTAGAAACCGCATATCCTGAGGCCTCATTTATTGTAGCAGGGGACTTCAATAATTAAATCTGAGGAAAACGATGCCGAAGTTTTATCAACACATCGCCTGCTACTCTCTCATCAATAATTCTTGACCATTGTTATTCCCCCTTCCAGGACAGCTACAAGGCCCACCCCTTTAGCAAATCAGATCACGCCCCCCATTCTGCTCATCCTTTTCTATAGGCAGAAACTTAAACAGCAAGTCAGATCACGCCCCCCCCACCCATGGTAAGGACTGTTCAAACGGAATCACCCAGACTGGGATTTCTTCCGGGTTGCCTCTGAGAATAACATTGACGTATACACTGACTCGGTGACTGAGTTCATCAGGAAGTGCATTGAGGATGTTGTTCCCTACTGTGATGATTAGAACTTTTCCAAACCGAAACTGAAAGCGTGAACCACCACATTTAACCACAGCAAGGTGACTGGGAACATGGATGAGTACAAACAGTCCAGCAATCCGTAAGGCAATCAAACAGGCAAAATGTAAATACAGTGGAGTCGCAATTCAAAGGCTCAGACACGAGACACATTTTTTATTTTTACCTTTATTTAACCAGGCAAGTCAGTTAAGAAAAAATTCTTATTTTCAATGACGGCCTGGGAACAGTGGGTTAACTGCCTGTTCAGGGGCAGAACAACAGATTTGTACCTTGTCAGCTCGGGGGTTTGAACTCACAACCTTCCGGTTACTAGTCCAACGCTCTAACCACTAGGCTACGCTGCCGCCCCACATGTGGCAAGGACTCCAGATAATCACAGATTATAAAGGGCAAACAAGCCACGTTGCGAACACCGACACCTATGCTCCAAGGTAAATCCCTTCGCCCGCCAAATCACAGTGCTGCCGACCAGGGCCACCACCGCTCACGAGGACTTTGAGCTCTTGTTCTCTGTGGCCCTCATGAGTAAGACATGTTTAGCATGTTAACCCTGGCAAGGCTGCCGGCCCAGACAACATCCCTCGATGCGTCTCAGGAGCATGTGCAGGTCAGCTGGCTGGAGTGTTTAGACATATTCAATCTCTCCCTATCCCAGTCTGTTGTCCCTACTTGCTTCAAGATGGTCACCATTGTTCCTTAACCCAAGAAAGTGAAGGTAACTGAACTAAATCACTATCACCCCATAGCACTCACTTCTGTCATCATGAGGTGCCTTGAGAGGCTAGTTAAGGATCATATCACCTCCACCTTACCCGATACCCTAGACCTACTACAATTTGCATACCGCTTTAACAGATCCACTCACCTTTCAACATTATTGTGCCCTCCAAGCTCATCACTAAGCTCAGTGCCCTGGGTCTGAACTCCAGCCTGTGCTATTGGGTCCTGAATTTTCTGACGGGCTGATACCAGGTGGTGGAGGTAGGCAACAATACCTCCGCTATGCTGATCCTCAACGCATGATCAGCCCCCTCCTGTACTCCCTGTTCACCCATGACTGCGTCGCCACATACGTCTCCAACTCAATCATCCATTTTGCAGACGACAAAACAGTGGTAGGCCTGATTACCAACAATGACGAGACGGCCTACAGGGTGGAAGTGAGGGCCCTGGCGGAGTGGTGCCAGGAAAATAACTTCTCCCACAACGGCAACAACGGCTGATCGTGGACTTCAGGAGACCGCAGAGGGAGTACGTCCCCATCCACATCGACATAGCCACAGTGGAGAGGGTGAAAAGCTTCAAGTTCCTCAGCGTGCACATCACTGATGACCTGAAATGGTCAATCCACACAAAATGTGGCGAAGAAGGCGCAATAGCTCCTCTTCAGCCTCAGGATGCATCATTGAGAGCATCCTGTCATTGAACACTAGTCACTTGAATAATTTTTACATACTGTTTTATCCACTTTAAATGTACACTGAACAAACATATAAATGTAACATGCAACAATTTCATAGATTTCACTGAGTCACAGTTCATATCAGGAAATCAGTCCAATTCAAATAAATGCATTATGTCGTAATATTTGAATTTCGCTTGACTGGGAATACAGATATACATCTGCTGGTCACAGATACCTTATTAATAAAAAAGGTAGAGGCGTGAGTCAGAAAACCAGTCAGTATCTGGTGTGACTACCATTAACCTCATGCAATGTGACACATCTCATTTGTATAGAGTTGATTAGGCTGTTGATTGTGGCCTGTGGAATGTTGTCACTCCTCTTCATTGGCTGTGCTAAGTTGCTGGATATTGGTGGGAACTGGAACACGCTGTCGTACACGTCGATCCAGAGAATCCCAAACATGCTCAATGGGTGACATGGCTGGTGAGAATGCAGACAATGGAAGAACTGGGACATTTTCCGCTTCCAGGAATTGTGTACTGATCCTTGCGATATGGGGCCGTGCATTATCATGCTGAAACATGAGGTGTTGGCGGCGGATGAATGGCACAACAAAGGGACTCAGGATCTCGTCACGGTGCATTCAAATTGCCATAGATAAAGCTTTGTTGTCAGTAGCTTATGCCTGCCCATACCATAACCCCACGCCACCATGGGGCACCGTTCACAATGTGGACATCAGCAAACCTCTCGCCCAATTGACGCTATACACGCTTTCGCCATCTGCCCGGCACAGTTGAAACCGAGATTAATCCGTGAAGAGCATACTTCTCCAGCCTACCAGTGGCTGTCGAAGGTGAGCATTTGCCCACTGAAGTCGGTTACGAAGCTGAACTGCAGTCAGGCCATGACCTTGGTGAGGACAACGAGCATGCAAATGAGCAGCCTTGAGACGGTTTCTGACAGTTTGTGCAGTGCAGAAATACTTTGGTTGTGCAAACCCACAGTTTCATCAGCTCTCCGGGTGGTTGTTCTCAGATGATCCCTCAGGTGACGGAGCCGGATGTGGAGGTCCAACAGGACAACAACCCTAAGCACATATTCAAGACAATGCAGGAGTGGCTTTGGGACAAGCCTCTGAATATCCTTGAATGGCCCAGCCAGAGATCTTAAAATTGCTGTGCAGCATCGCTCCCCATCCAACCTGACAGAGCTTGAGAGGATCTGCAGAGAGGAATGGAAACTGGAATGGAAACTCCCCAAATACATGTGTGCCAAGCTTGTAGCATCATATCCAAGAAGACTCGATGCTGTAATCGCTGCCAAATGTGCTTCAACAAAGTACTGAGTAAAGGATATTCAGTTTTTTATTTATAATAAGTTAGCAAAAAATCATAACCTGTTTTTGCTTTGTCATTATGGGATATTGTGTGTAGATTGAGGGGGGGGGGAAACCATTTAATACATTTTAGTAAAAGGCTATAACAAAATGTGGAAAAAGTCAAGGGGTGTGAAAACTTTCCGAAGGTACTGTAAATGCGAACAAATATAAATAAGATTGTCTCCAAGTAGCGGATGTCATTTGGACAATATATGTGGGAAAAACGTTCAATGGATCGTGTGAGCAGCAGGTGATACAGAACACATCCTGTTTTTCAAATGAGGGCAGTGAGCATTTTAGCTGCGATAATCCCAATGGAAGAGAGACTGGAGATTGAGGTTCATGTTGACTGAGACGACACTCCTACGCTGTTGCTGCCTGGTCCCAAATGGCACCAAGTTAAAAGCACCATTCCCAGAGGACATTCCTGAAAAAGCCCTCCCTCATATGCAATCCACTCCCAGAAGTCTGGAAAAATAAGCAAGCTGCTACACTCTTGTCACGCAAACCTCCAGCTTTGTGCCTTGTGCTCTGTTTGTACATGGAGACTATTAACACTCACAACAACTCTGTACCAGGAAACAAAGCAAGAGGTTTGTGAAGTGCTGACACTCGTTTTTAGAGTTTATGTGCTTTATAAGGACTTTAAAAAATGATATGGTGTGCAGAGAGTGAATTAATAGGGATTTCTCCCAATGTGATGATGTCTGATGTTTAGAAAAAATATATTCGGTCAGACATAATTAAATGCTACGAGAAGGTGAATTAACTTTCTGCTGTGCAGATTGTCGTTTGGAGATGAAGTACAGTATAATTAGTATAGTGGGGTTGGTGTACGCAAACAATCTTTTTTGGTGGTGAGGTTGTCTGTAGGATGTGGTGCACAGGCATAGATTTGCCATCAAGATCATAGCTATTCTCTTCCTAGAAAGCATCATTCTGTGTGCAATAGGCAAGGGAAATAAATAAACTTATGACAAAAATATATCAGATAAAATCTTACTTCTTTACTGGATTCGAGATCCAACATTGAGCCCTTGCTTTTTGAATTCCTCTGTCCCCATTAAGATATTTACTAGCCTTCCATTCACCCCAGCCACTGCGTGATACATGGGATTGCTACAACAAGTGATTTAAGGGCAGATTATACTTCACCTTGCTTCGAAATATGCATATTTAATGGGATATGCTTTCCCCAAAATGGCCCATTTAATTGTGGGTCCAGTTACAGCCCATCTTTACAGAGGCGGCACTAGCTCCTGCTGCTGTCGTCTTCCTGTGTTCCTCTGTCTGGCTATAATCAATCTTCCAGAGGCTCTGTGTCATTTACTAATGTTCTTCATGGTGCTTTACCGTAAAGGCCTATGTAAATTTAGCCTAAGTCTGGCATATTAACCCTCTCACTGCCTGGCAGCCCAATACTCATCCTTCACACCCACTTATAGATAATGAACTGTAGCGATTCCCGTACTCTGTCAGTTGTTTAGCTACAGTTTGTTGATTTTGTTGAAAGCTATTCGATTCTCCTCTAGCTTCTTTACAAATGTATTTCTGTTTCCTGTGCAAAATAGGCTTGAACGATTCAGTGGTTCAATGTATTTCATGTAAAGTAAGGAATAGTTACCATTCATTGCATTTCGTATATGTTTTTGTACACTGTACTCATAAAGACCCTTGAATAAAAAGCATAAGCAGGGTGTAAAAAATAAACTTGATGAAGTAGATTGTCTACTTGGACTGTCCTTGGTGAAAAGTGGCTTGGTATTTTATTGAGCCACCTATAGATACGGTCCCAGCAGCTCATTTGCTCTACTGTATTAACAGTGATCACACCGCAGGGGATTAGGGATTAGAATTTTAAAAGGATTTAATGCCGTGGCAGTTTTACTGCTCTTATATCTTTACCTGGCTGTACTCACAGACCAGTGCCAGGAAGTACTCAGCCGGGCATAAAACTGCTCCCACTTTGGTTTTCTCTCTCCCTTGTTAGCATTCATAAAATGTTTCTTCGAATCAATAACTGAACATTTATTTGGAACTCGTTGAATCAGGATAGTTATTTTCCAGCAAGAGAAGTCATACCTTGTTGTAATTTATATACAATAGATACTAGGTCTGGGGCGATGTCAGTATAGTGATACTCATTAGTATCGTTACAAGGAAACAAAACACGAAGCGCAATTAACTTCTGTCGGAAAACAGCCCTAATGTTGGAAACAAATCACATTTATGTTGTCATCCAGTCACATGTATTTATTTTCCAAGCTGTAGCGCACAATATTTTACACACAGCAGGTTTTTAAAGGACCAAAATATTGCAATACTGGTATCGTCCAGCCCTAGTAGATACAATAGATAAATATGGTGATCCTCTTCCTCACCGTATAAAATTGCGCCGGAGGAGATGGCCGCCGTTTTATGTTATCCGATATTTGTAAATTATTTTTTTACATAATGTTTTTGCAACCGTATCTTACAGCAGAAAAGAGCTTCTGGATATCAGGACAGCGATCACTCACCTCGGATTAGACAAAGAGCCTCTGGATATCAGGACAGTGATCACTCACCTCGGATTAGACAAAGAGCTTCTGGATATCAGGACAGCGATCACTCACCTCGGATTAGACAAAGAGCTTCTGGATATCAGGACAGCGATCACTCACCTCGGATTAGACAAAGAGCTTCTGGACATCAGGACAGCGATCACTCACCTCGGATTAGACAAAGAGCTTCTGGACATCAGGACAGTGATCACTCACCTCGGATTAGACAAAGAGCTTCTGGATATCAGGACAGCGATCACTCACCTCGGATTAGACAAAGAGCTTCTGGATATCAGGACAGCGATCACTCACCTCGGATTAGACAAAGAGCTTCTGGATATCAGGACAGCGATCACTCACCTCGGATTAGACAAAGAGCTTCTGGATATCAGGACAGCGATCACTCACCTCGGATTAGACACAGAGCTTCTGGATATCAGGACAGTGATCACTCACCTCGGATTAGACACAGAGCTTCTGGACATCAGGACAGCGATCACTCACCTCGGATTAGACAAAGAGCTTCTGGATATCAGGACAGCGATCACTCACCTCAGATTAGACAAAGAGCTTCTGGATATCAGGACAGCGATCACTCACCTCGGATTAGACACAGAGCTTCTGGATATCAGGACAGTGATCACTCACCTCGGATTAGACACAGAGCTTCTGGACATCAGGACAGCGATCAGTCACCTCGGATTAGACAAAGAGCTTCTGGACATCAGGACAGCGATCACTCACCTCGGATTAGACAAAGAGCTTCTGGACATCAGGACAGCGATCACTCACCTCGGATTAGACAAAGATTTCTTCAACAACAACAACAATAAGCAGGACTCGCACGATATTCTCCAAAAACCCCACAGGGCAGACATCCCAATTATTTGCAAAAGGAAGCGACGCAGAGGACGAAGAGCCGGTTGCTTCGTCCGGACCCGCAGAAGGCGAGTAGGAAAGCTGTCGTTGCCGTCAATATTACTCGCCAACGTCCAATCATTGGACAATAAACTAGACGAGGTACGATCACAAATATCCTACCAACGGGACATCAAAACTGTAATATCCTATTTTTCACGGAATCGTGGCTGAATGACGACATAGATATTCAGCTAGCGGGATATACACTGCACCGGCAGGATACAGCACAAGACGAGGGGGGAGGTCTGTGCATATTTGTAAACAACAGCTGGTGCACGAAATCTAAGAAAGTCTCTAGATTTTGCTCACCTTAAGAAGAGTATATTGTGATAAATTGCAGGCCACAGTACTTTCCTAGAGAATACTCAATTATACTTTTCGTGGCTGTTTATTTACCACCACAAACAGATGCTGGCACAAAGACCGCACTCAGTCAGCTGTATAAGGAAATAAGCAAACAGGAAACCACTCACCCAGAGGCGGCGCTCCTAGTGGCCGGAGATTTTAATGCAGGGAAACTTAAATCAGTTCTACCAAATCTTTATCAACATGTTAAATGTGCAACCAGAGGGAAAAAATATTCTAGATCACCTGTACTCCACACAAAGAGACGTGTACAAAGCTCTCCCTCGCCCTCCATTTGGTAAATCCAGCCACAACTCTATACTCCTGATTCCTGCTTACAAGCAAAAATTAAAGCAGGAATCACCAGTGACTCGGTCTATAAAAAAATTGTCAGATGAAGCAGATGGTAAACTACAGGACTGCTTTGCTATCACAGACTAAAACATGCTCCGGGATTCTTCCGATGACATTGAGGAATACACCACATCAGTCACTGGCTTTATCAATAACTGCATTGAGGACGTCGTCCCCACAGTGACTGTACGTACATACCCCAACCAGAAGCCATGGATTACAGGCAACATTCGCACTGAGCTAAAGGGTAGAGTTGCCGCTTTCAAGGTGTGGGACTCTAACCTGGAAGCTTACAAGAAATCCCGCTATGCCCTGTGATAAACCATCAAACAGGCAAAGCATCAATACAGGGCTAAGATTGAATCATACTACACCGGCTCCGACGCTCGTCGGATGTGGCAGTGTTTGCAAACTATTACAGACTACAAAGGGAAGCACAGCCATGAGCTGCCCAGTTGACAAATCACTTCTATGCTCGCCTCGAGGCTAGCAACACTGAGGCATGCATGAGAGCATCAGCTGCTGAAGGCCCTAAAAATTGTCAAAGACCCCAGCCACCCCAGTCATAAACTGTTCTCTCTGCTACCGCACGGCAAGCGGTACCGGAGTGCCAAGTCTAGGACAAAAAGTCTTCTCAACAGTTTTTACCCCCATGCCATAAGACTCCTGAACAGGTAACCAAATGGTTACCCGGGCTATCTGCATTGTGTCCCACCCGACAACCCCTCTTTTTACACTACTGCTACTCTCTGTTCGTCATATATGCATAGTCACTTTAACCATACCTACATGTACATACTACCTCAATAAGCCTGACTAACCAGTATCTGTATATAGCCTTACTACTCTTATTTTCAAATGTACTTTTACTGTTGTTTTATTTACTTTACTTACACACGCACGCACGCACGCACGCACGCACGCACGCACACACACACACACACACACACACACACACACACACACACACACACACACACACACACACACACACACACACACACACACACACTATTGGTTAGAGCCTGTAAGTAAGCATTTCACTGTAAGGTCTACTACACCTGTAGGGTGATTAGACTTTATTCCGAGACGTCCAGCCTCTGGCCTCACACACCCCCTGCCTGTTTGTACCTGCCCCATCTACCTACCGTTACGTACAGCACAGGGTATAGTTGTAACAGAGGCTGGGAGGGTGGGGAGCAGTGACCAGCGACTGATGTCTCACATCATTACATTTAAAGGGAGGCCTGTCCCAATTAGCCAGTCTGCTGGAATTTCTCCTTCATTAACCTTTACAGTGATTGTGGGCCCGGCCCATCTCCACGCTGCCATCTGCAGACAGAATCCTCATTAAAGCACATCTCACCCAGTTCACACCAGAAAAAAATAAGATCTCCCCTCCCACCGCCCATTCAAATGATCGACCTGATAAAATGACTAAATCCTCTATACTGTACAGTAGTATGTACTGTATATGCAGTGTTCTAGCTAGATGTATATGTTGGGTTCGGCTAAGCACACTGTAGATTGTCTTTGAGGAGACCAGCTTAGCTACATGCAACAATAAATCAGTGGATAGATTGCCAGGTACTCAGAGGTCTCTCAGAGGAAGGTTTTGTATTCAGTTCGCAGACATAAAGAGCCGCCTCATTTGCAGCCCTTTTTTCAGGGTGATTATTAACTGCCTTTCTTGAATTATTTTAGAAACTACTGAGATGTGTTCATACTTTGTATTGATAAACTCCATTGACAAAGCAATTATGATAGATGTTTCACTCCACTCCATTCTTAGAGTGATTTGTATTTTGTTTAGCTTGTTAACAAAAAAGGATCTCTCCAAGGTATCTGTGACCGCTATGATATCTTGTATTGCAGTTTTTCTTTATACTCAGTTAATTAGAATTAATGCTGCCAATTTGTAAGAATTCAAAATCACTCAGAGAAAAATGGCTTAAATGTTTGCTGTTATATACCACTTCAATCAGCGACATTTGGGGTTAGAAAGGAAAATGAATATGAAGGCTGCTCCTGTGAAGCTCTGTGCACATTGATGCAAATATTGTGAATGAATGTCTCACCATGAAGAATGCCAACTAGAACTCCCCCTCTGACAGATGGGGAGAAGAGCGAGCCGACTCCTGCATGGTGCTTCAGAGCATTTTGCTCCCCTTTCTATTCCTCTTGATTGCAGAACATTGACCAGTCTCGGATTTCAGAGCAAGGAGAGCTTGACAAATGTGCCTTTTTCATTTCTACCATGCCGGCTTTATGAATAACAGCCTGGCTTAGTCTACAGCTGTGAAGCACATACTGGAATACAATCAGACCTGCCGCTGGAGCACCGATCTCCTTTATTAAGGAGCTGGTTCACAGAAAAGGCATTTGAGTTGGGCTGAAGTGAGAGTGATTTCTGACTGAATGGAATCAGCAGGCCCTCTCACTAATCCTCTCCTTACAACATCGCTGCTCGTATTGGAGTGGCATGAAACGATACGGCCCTGCAGTTATGTGGCCCATGTGTCACAGAGAAAGCTGAAAATGGAGTCTACCTCTGTGCTTCTGAGAACACCTTTTTTATCTCCCAATTTTCCACACTGCAGTCTGGAGATACATTTATACAAATAAATATGTACTTTTGAAAAAGTATCCACGCTTCCTGCCAGCATGATGCAAGAATAGAAATGATTCATTTGAAACCATAAAGAAATCCTTCCTGGCCTGTTTTCGGATCTGTTCCGGTCCCTGTTGTGCAGTAATAATTGTAATTTCCCAACATGCTCCAGACCCATTTAATAAAGGGAATGAAAATAAATAAATAAACAATGTGTCAGCGATCAGTCGGTGAAGTTTGTGTATCGAGTTGTATCTGTTTCCATCAGTGGACAGCATTATAAGCCTTGCACGCTCATGCAAAAACATGATGTTTTATGATTTATAGCCAATTATTACTTTGTTACTGTGTTAACTAGTGACAACCCTTTAGTCTCTACAGCTGAAGTCCAGGAAATGTTCCTTCCCCTGTGAGGCAGTCTGCTTGTATTGGCTCCACAGACCTCTGGCCTGCTGCCCACTGGGAATGGAGTCATTAGTACAGTTCAAATCTTTTAAGGCTGATCTTACTTTTCCATTTCATATCCCTGGGCTGGCTGGCTGGCTGCATGTCTCTGTGCCTGGCTGGGCTGGGCCGGGCTGGGCTGGCTGGCTGCATGTCTCTATGCCTGGCTGGGCTGGGCCGGGCTGGGCTGGCTGGCTGGCTGGCTGCATGTCTCTGTGCCTGGCTGGGCTGGGCCGGGCCAGAGAGAGTCCTAGCTGTTAGATGTTTTATTGGCATAGAATGCAGGAATGAAGCCACTCAGAGAGAGAGAGAGTGCAGGGTTGGAGTGGGCTTCCTGGTGCTCCAGTGAAACAGGGTCTTCAGATGTGGGACATGGAGTTTCACAGACCCCATGCTGGGTCTGAGTTAGTAGGCCCCTTGATGGGCTATATGGAATCTGGGGATCCCTGGTGGATGAGATCTCATATGCTCGTTAAAGTCCAGCTCCACACTGATCTCCCACTGACTGCAATCAGGCTGGAGCTCTAGTAGTGATCTGACTACTCCCTGGTGGGTGGGTCACGCCCATATGCTGCTGTTTGAAGACCCAGTCTCAAAGTCTACAGGGGAGTCAGCATGCTTAATGGTCAACAGGCAGGCAGGCAAGCAGCCATTTTATTTCCTTAACACAGCTTTTCATATATGGTACTGAATACACTACCTGCAGTCAGGATTGACCTCTTCTTTCTTTCAATTCTGAAGTTCAGTTTTGACTACTCCTACAGGTATTGCACCACTATTCAATGATTATAATTTTTCAATAAACAATATACTGTACTTCATGATCTGTTTGAAAAGCTAAATGTGCTGTCCAGCCCAAGCACATAGTCAGCCACACTGCAAACACCATTACGTAGCGTCAGTATAGGAGAGAGCATCAAGTATTGTTATCTGTTGAGAAACTGTTTTAGTTTTCCTGGCGAGACCTTTGTAAAAGTCACAATTTGAGGTTTTACGGATCTCAACAGATGGTGCCGCAGAGAAAAGACAAACATGCCTAAAACGGGAGTGTGAAAGTTTCATAAGTTCATTGATGTTGAGTGATGATGATGATGATGAAATACAAAACCCCCTCTTCATTATTATGAATGCAGTGAAAGATGAGTCTCTCTTAAATCCACCAGCGACACCACAGTACATTTCTCTTCTTGGAGTGAGAGCCATAGTAGCTGACAGCGATGAAGTCATTTTCCATTGGCTGATGACGCCACTGTATTTGGCCACTCACAGCCACTCAGCATTTTTTCGGCCTTCAGAATTTCATATAGTTGATTTTCCACTACCCACAACCATCCTTCCCAGCAGGCCACTGAGCAGGCACAGTCTGAACAACACTCATAAAAGACAAATCACCACAGACGAATGGGCAGCAAGTTCACAGTGGCCGTTTAGTCTGTTTCACTTTGTATTTCGGGAATTAAATTATGGGAAAAAAACACGAGTTCCTTTGTTGTGACATTGTTTATTTGGACAGCTTGTCTGTCTGCATTGGCCCCCGCCATTACGTGTAGTTCTGACAGACCTAGAGCACAGCGTCGTGGTGCGGACATTTCTGGCAGCCTTCCTGACTAATTTTCCTGTCCGTGGTCAGCTCTTTGAACCGTTACTGTGTCACGGACCTCAAGTTGATGGCATCTGGCTAAAGCGCAGTCGTGTACTGCAGGTATTAGTCCATGGAGAAATGACAGTGGAAGTTGATGGGGTGGAGGGCATCTATGACTCAGTTACAAAGATTGAGACCCCACCTCCACCCTCATACTGTCTCATTGGCCCAGCCAAGGCTCTCTTTATGAGCATGCTGAGAGAAAGTGCTGGATGAAGGACATTATTACAGCACTGAGGCCCTTAATAGGATTTACAGGCTAGGGGTTTTGAGGAGGCACCTCTCTGTGGTCTAAGGCATTGGATAAGCACTAAGGCAGGTCCCAAGATTTTTGGGGGAAACCAAGGAGAGTTTCTCTTCAGTGGTTTCCTGTGAGGTGTGTGTGCGGCAGTGAGGCGCAGAGCAGTGACCCGTCTCTCAGCAGGCTCAGCACAACTCTAACCCCTCAGCTCACTGAGGAGAACAGGGCTTGTTTAGGCGGAAACACCCTCAAAGTCAAACAATTCACTGGGATTTTCCTGAAGGTGGTTCTCTCACATTGGTTTAAAAGAGTTTTGTTAAGATACAGTGCTGTTGTGGAACTCCTACGCTTGTCTCCACCAGGATAACAAAAAGGCCTACGTCTGTGAAAATTGTGCAATTCATTCTTGTATAAAGTATCACTAAAAGTGGCATTCCCATCGTTTCACTACTTCAATTTGCGAAGGGTTAAGCACCAAAACGCTACACCAAAAGTGGTGAATTTGAACCATTGTAAGACCATTCGATCAAGATGTCCATCCAGCAGAGAAACACCAAAGCATCCCTGTGGCCCCGAGCGGGATGACACAGTCTAACAGAGGAATCAGCCACACCTGCTCAGCCCAGTACAACACACACTCTGAAGCCTGTGACTCAGCCAGCCCTGTTAAACACACACACGCGCACACACAGAGCCTCGCGGGGACTGGGGTTAAAGCAGGATGAAATGATTCAGAAAAAGGGCCTTTCATTCAGACACCTCACCCTCACAATACGAAGCATATGTGAATAATGCTCAGCTGTTTATGTATCTGTGTGTTTGGCAGGGAAAACAGGCCCAAACCCCCCATGATACCCCAGCAGAAATCAATCTGTGAAAGAGCACAGAGGCTTTAGTGATTCTCTGCCACGATCCTCCATGTCCCATTAACAAAGGAGTGACAGACAGAGTGCCTGCAATCCCTGCTAAGACCCTGTGCCTTTCTTCGCCTTCTGTGCGAACAGAAAAGCCTGTACTAAATACCATTGTAGGACACACAATGAGAACGTCCCCACCCGTGTTAGGAGAGGGAATGCACTCGAGTCAGGAAATTCACTGCAGCGAGTAGGTGACAATCTGAGTTTAATTGAGGGAATTGCTGTGGGCGTGTGTGCGTGTATGTGTGTGTGTGTGTGTGTGTGTGTGTGTGTACCTGTACCATAACGTCTCTCTGAGGCAGGTTCAGTTCAGTCGTCTACTGACTAATTTTCCCTGCTGCCATGGTGTTTGTCTTAATCTGCCTCTACACTGCTGCCTGCTGAAGTGAAGAGAGAGTTACATAGCTGTGTGTCCTTACCTGCCACCAGGGAGTTAGCCATCTATCCATTTACATGTCTGTCTGCCAGTGGATCTGTTTCTCTAGATTTGTATGTACTGTATGTCTCTCTTTATCCAAATGAAACAGCTCAATCTCCACAGAGACATCTCACACCACTCTTATGTACATCACAATACTACACAATAGCTTGTCGTTTCCAAACATGGCCAAAGGTGCCTTTGAAATTCCTCACTAAATTAGATGATTCTGTTTCCACCTTCTTTTCTCTCCAGCCACTCGTTATCACTCTGCCTTCACGGTTGTAAATGACCCCAAAAAAAGATTGCTTCAGCTTACCGTCAGTTTCTGTTTTGCATTTGCCGTCTCGTCATACCTGTCATGAAAAAGCGTGGAATTGACCACTTCACATGAAGTACAGTGGCAGATAGAATAAACTCCACATTGTCTGGGTTGATATACAGCAGGGATCATCAACAAGATTCAGCCTCGGGTCGATTTATTTTCTTGAGCGGATGGTCAGGAGGCCAGAACATAATTACAAAAAATTTGTAGACTGCACATTGACCGCAAGAAGCCCAAACAGATTTAATATTTGACTAAAACATAATAATTTCAAACCTTGTAAATGGTCACATAGTGAGTGTACAAAACATTTGGAACACCTTCCTAATATTGAGTTTCCCTTTTACCATCAGAACAGCTTCAATTCATCGAGGCATGGACTCTACAAGGTGTCAAGCTTTCCACAGGGATGCTGGCCCATGTTGACTCCAATGCTTCCCACGGTTGTGTCAAGTTGGCTGGATGTCCTTTGGGTGGCGGATCCTTCTTGATACACATGGGGACTCTGTTGAGCACGAAAAACCCAGCAGCATTGCAGTTGTTGACACTCAAACCGGTGTGCCTGGCACCTACTACCATACCCTGTTGAAAGGCAATTGTCTTGCCCGTTGTAAAGTTCGTCGTTGGGAGAAAGAGAGGAGGACCATTGCGCAGCGTGGTAAGTGTTCATAGCTTTTAATGACGTACTAGAACACTGAACAAAACAATAAATAACAAACTAACAGTCCCGTAAGGTGAACGCCAAAAACACTAAACAGGGAATAAGCACCCACAACTCAAAAGTGAAACCAGGCTACCTAAGTATGGTTCTCAATCAGGGACAACGATTGACAGCTGCCTCTAATTGAGAACCATACCAGGCCAAACACAGAAATCCCAAATCATAGAAAAAAATAACATAGACAACCCACCCAACTCACGCCCTGACTATACTAAAACAAAGACATAACAAAAGATCTAAGGTCAGAACGTGACACCCGTTCACCCTCTGAATGGCATATATACACAATCCATGTCTCAATTGTCTCGAGGCTTAAAAATCTTTCTTTAACCTGTCTCCTCCCCTTCATCTACGGTACACTTATTTAAGTGGATTAAACAAGTGACATCCGTACAGGGTCATAAACTCAGCAAAAAAAGAAACGTCCTCTCACTGTCAACTGCATTTATTTTCAGCAAACTTAACATGTGCAAACATAACAAGATTCAACAACTGAACAAGTTCCACAGACATGTGTCTTACGTAAACGGAATAATGTGTCCCTGAACAAAGGGGGAGTCAAAATCAAAAGTAACAGTCAGTATCTGGTGTGGCCACCAGCTGCATTAAGTGAATCCCCTCCTCATGGACTGCACCAGATTTGCCCGTTTTTGCTGTGAGATTATACCCCACTCTTCCACCAAGGCACCTGGAAGTTCCCGGACATTTCTGAGGGGAATGGCCCTAGCCCTCATCCTCCGATCCAACAGGTCCCAGACGTGTTCAATGGGATTGAGATCTGGGTTATTCGCTGGCCAGAACGCTGACATTCCTGTCTTTCAGGAAATCATGCACAGAACGAGCAGTATGGCTGGTGGCATTGTCATACTGGAGGGTCATGTCAGGATGAGCCTGGAGGAAGGGTACCACATGAGGGAGGCGGATGTCTTCCCTGTAACGCACAGCTTTGAGATTGCCTGCAATGACAACAAGCTCAGTCCGATGATGCTGTGACAAACTGCCCCAGACCATGATGGACCCTCCACCTCCAAATCGTTCCCGCTCCAGAGTACAGGCCTCGTTGTAACTCTCATTCCTTCGATGATAAACGCGAATCCAACCATCACCCCTGGTGAGACAAAACCGCGACTCGTCAGTGAAGAGCATTTTTTGCCAGTCCTGTCTGGGCCAGCGAAGGTGGGTTTGTGCCCATAGGCGACGTTGTTGCCGGTGATGTCTGGTGAGGACCTGCCTTACAACAGGCCTACAAGCCCTCAGTCCAGCCTCTCTCAGCCTATTGCAGACAGTCTGAGCACTGATGGAGGGATTGTGCGTTCCTGGTGTAACTCGGGCAGTTGTTGTTGCCATTCTATACCTGTCCTGCAGGTGTGATGTTTGGATGACCTGATCCTGTGCTGGTGTTGTTACATGTGGTCTGCCACTGCGAGGACGATCAGCTGTTCATCCAGTCTACCTGTAGCTCTGTCTTAGGCCTCTCACAGTACTGACATTGCACTTTATTGCCCTGGCCACATCTGCAGTCCTCATGCCTCCTTTGCAGCATGCCTAAGACACGTTCACGCAGATGAGCAGGGACCCTGGGCAACTTTCTTTTGGTGTTTTTCAGAGTCAGTAGAAATACCTCTTTGGTGTCCTAAGTTTTCATAACTGTGAGCTTTTATTGCCTACCGTCTGCAAGTGCAAGCTGTTAGTGTCTTAACGACCGTTCCACAGGTGTATGTTCATTGATTGTTTATGGTTCATTGAACAAGCATGGGAAACAGTGTTTAAATCCTTTACAATGAAGATCTGTGAAGTTATTTGCATTTTTACGAATTATCTTTGAAAGACAGGGTCCTGAAAAAGAGACTTTTCTTTTTTTGCTGAGTTTAGATTTAATCTGGATTCACCTTGTCAGTCTGCCATGGGAAGAGCAGGTGTTCCTAATGTTTTGCACACTCAGTGTGCATCTCTCTTATATATGGGAATACTTTAGGACAGATTTCCCAAATTAAATTCACTTGGAGCTGATTTGCTGGGGGTCGTATGTCCAACAATAAAAAATTTAAATAAATGTTTTTGACTCAGAACATGGTGGGGCAAATAAAATCACCCGTGGGCCTGCAGGCTTCCAGTTGGGGAACTAGGGTTGAATATTTTCCTGGTATTTTACAAATGTTCCATCCCAAGAATAAATCACTTTTCTCCTGGGTAACCCGGTATTTCCCGCCAAAACCAGAAGTGTCATTCAAAAGCATTATAAAGTATATACAGTACCAGTCAAAAGTTTGAACACAGCTACTCATTCAAGGGTTTTTCTTTATTTTTTATATTTTCTACATTGTAGAATAATAGTGAAGACATGAAAACTATGAAATAACACATATGGAATCATGTAGTAACCAAAAAAGTGTATTTTAGATTTTAGATTCTTCAAAGTAGCCACCCTTTGACATGAAGGTCAGTCAATCCTTAAAATTTCAAGAACTTTTAAAGTTTCTTCAAGTGCAGCCATAAAAAAACAAGCGCTATGATGGAACTGGCTCTCATGAGGACCGCCACAGGAAAGGAAGACCCAGAGTTACCTCTGCTGCAGAGGATAAGTTTATTAGAGTTAACTGCACCTCAGATTGCATCCCAAATAAATGCTTCACAGATTTCAATTCTCAAAATCAACTGATCCTTGGAGACTGCATGAACCAGGCCTTCATGGTCAAATTGCTGCAAAGAAACCACTACTAAAGGACACCAATAAGGAAATGAGGCTTGCTTGGGCCAAGAAACACGACCAATGGACATTTGAGTGACAGAGTGACAAGGCAAAACAGGTTTTTAGAAATGTTTGCAAATGTATAACAAAGAAAATGAAATATCATATTTACATAAGTATTCAGAACCTTTACTCAGTAGATTGTTGAAGCACCTTTGGCAGTAACTCCAGCCTTGATTTCTTGGGTATGATGTAACAAGCTTGGCACACCTGTATTTGGGGAGTTTCTCTCATTCTTCTCTGCAGATCCTCTCAAGCTCTGTCAGAGTGGAGGGGGAACGTCACTGCACAGCTATTTTCAAAAAGCCTGCACTAAATACCATTGTAGGACACACAATGAGAACGTCCCCACTTGTGTGGGGTTCAAGTCCGGGCTCTGTTTGGGCCACTCAAGGACATTCAGAGACTTGTCCTGAAGCCAATCCTGCATTGTCTTGGCTGTGTCATTGTCCTGTTGGAAGTTGAACCTTTGCCACAGTCTGAGGTCCTGAGCGCTCTGGAGCAGGTTTTCTTCAACGATCTCTCTGTACTTTACTCTGTTCATCTTTCCCTTGATTTTGACTAGTTTCTTAGTCCCTGCCGCTGAAAAACAACCCCACAGCATGATGCTGTCACCACCTTGGTTCACCGTAGGGAGGGTGCCAGGTTTCCTCCAGACGTGATGCTTGGCATTCAGGCCAAAGAGTTCAATCTTGGTTTCATCAGACCAGAGAATCTTGTTTCTCATGGTCTGAGAGTTCTTTTAGATGCCTTTTGGCAAACTCCAAGCGGCCTGTCATGTGCCTTTTTACTGAGGAGTGGCTTCCGTCTTGCCACTCTACCATAAAGTCCTGATTGGTGGAGTGCTGCAGAGACGGTTGTCCTTCTGGAAAGTTCTCTCATCTCCACAGAATAACTCTGGGGCTCTGTCAGAATGATCATCGGGCTCTTGGTCACCTCCCTGACCAAGGCCTTTCGACCACGATTGCTGTTTGGCCGGGTGGCCAGCTCTAGGTAGAGTCTTGGTGGTTCCAAACTTCTTCCATTTAAGAATGATGACGCCACGGTGTTCTTGGGGACCTTCAATGAGGCAGAAATGCCTCTCCAAATCATGTCCAATCAATTGAATTTACCACAGGTGGACTATTTTTTATTTATAGATTTTTGAAATTTGCAAAAAAATCTAAACCTGTTTTCGCTTTGTCATTATGGGGTATTGTGTGTAGATAGATGAGTGAAAAAAAATATTTAATCCATTTTAGAATAAGGCTGCACGGGAAGGGGTCTAGGGGTCTAAATACTTTCCCGAATGCACTATATAGGGCTATATATTAATCTAGAACAGGATTCTCAATTTTGGATACAATTTCAATGGAGTTGGTGGAGAGAGGGAGAGCGGCTGCGATAGAGTGCTTGCGGGTGCACTGATTTAAAGCAACGATATTTGAGTGATAGGCTGTTTTGAAAACTCTCAAGCTGCAATAAAAAAAATTACAATTATAAAACAAGGTGAACCCCAAAAGCTGTAGATGGGTAAGTTAGACACACATTCTGTCTTTATATTACTGTAGCATAGGCTATGCTGCAGCAAATGTAGGCCAACCTTACACAACAATAAAAAGTTGCCATGATGAAATGAAACGTACTGTAAGTCTACATGCATTGTGAAAAGCACTCCATACTGAGATGGGCTGTCTGTCCCCACCCTGAGCATTTGATTCATCATACAGAGGGCGTAGAGAAGCCATAATTAGACATCGCATATCATTTATTTCATGCCATGCTGTTCATGTAAATAATTTATTATAATTGACCGGTTTCTCACAGTTATTTATTCCGGGAAAATCGAGTGGTTTTGGGTGGTAAATCTCGGTAACCGGGTTCCCGCCATTCTATCCTAACCCTGACATACAGTATGGTCTGGGTTGGAGAGACAGCCAGGTCTCCATCACTGACACATTCTCATCACAGTCTCTCTGGTTGTGAGATAAGTGACCAGAGACCACTAATTACCTTATTGCACATTTAACAGTTATGAGGAACCAACTCATACAGCTCAAATGTGTTTATGACTCAACTCCTATGAGTCTCATGTTAAATGATAATACCCTCTTATAAAATGAACTCCCCCACATAAATGTGCTAGGTTTCATTTTAGGATCTCCACTGCGACTCGTGTGTCATCAGTGTTTTGTTTCAATGCTGTGCTGTTTTGTTTTAGTGCATCGCACCGACTCACACTAGTGCTTCACACTAACCAATGCTTTTAATGTGGGCTTTCATGGACTCGTAATACTAGATGGCTCTTTTGGTGAACCTGTCATTTGTGCAATTTCCAAGTGATATCAGGGCTTTATTAAACAGAGAAGAGGATGTGAAAGGCACATGGAGAAAATGGCAGCAGGAACACACACACACGCGAGCACAGACACGCACACACACACACACACACACACACACACAGACACACACACACACACACACACACACACAGGGGAAAGCAGGCTCAAAGATACAGCAGGTGGTAATGCACAACAGCATAACAGAACTCGTGGCTTGCTAACCTCTACACGCACCTCGACATACTGAGGAAAAGCTCCAAGTCCTTGGGAGCCTAGAAAGAAACTAGGTGACAGCAGGGAGCCTCATTATAGTACAGCACAGAATCGGATGCAATCACACAAAGCCACACGAACCCCAGACTGTTTTTGTGTTTCTGATTCAACTCTATGGCTGTTTCTGATTCAACACTATGGCTGTTTCTGCTTTCAACACTATGGCTGTTTCTGATTCAACATTATGGCTGTTTCTGATTCAACACTATGGCTGTTTCTGATTCAACACTATGGCTGTTTCTGATTCAACACGGTGTCTGTTTCTGATTCAACACTATGGCTGTTTCTGATTCAACACGGTGTCTGTTTCTGATTCAACACTATGGCTGTTTCTGATTCAACACTATGGCTGTTTCTGATTCAACACGGTGTCTGTTTCTGATTCAACACGGTGTCTGTTTCTGATACAACACTATGGCTGTTTCTGCTTTCAACACGGTGTCTGTTTCTGATTCAACTCTGTGGCTGTTTCTGATTCAACACTATGGCTGTTTCTGATTCAACACTATGGCTGTTTTTGATTCAACACTATGGCTGTTTCTGATTCAACACTATGGCTGTTTCTGATTCAACACTATGGCTGTTTCTGATTCAACACTATGGCTGTTTATGATTCAACACTATGGCTGTTTTTGATTCAACACTATGGCTGTTTCTGATTCAACACTATGGCTGTTTCTGATTCAACACTATGGCTGTTTCTGATTCAACTCTATGGCTGTTTCTGATTCAACACGGTGTCTGTTTCTGATTCAACACGGTGCCTGTTTCTGATACAACACTATGGCTGTTTCTGCTTTCAACTCTATGGCTGTTTCTGATTCAACACTATGGCTGTTTCTGATTCAACACTATGGGTGTTTCTGATTCAACACTATGGCAGTTTCTGATTCAATGCTGTGTCTGTTTCTGATTCAACATTATGGCTGTTTCTGATTCAACACTATGGCTGTTTCTGCTTTCAACACTATGGCTGTTTCTGATTCAACACTATGGCTGTTTCTGATTCAACACTATGGCTGTTTCTGATTCAACACTATGGCTGTTTCTGATTCAACACTATGGCTGTTTCTGCTTTAATTCTGTGGCTGTTTCTGATTCAACTCTGTGGCTGTTTCTGATTCAACACTATGGCTGTTTCTGCTTTCAACATGGTGTCTGTTTCTTATTCAACACTGTAGCTGTTTCTGATTCAACACTGTAGCTGTTTCTGATTCAACACTATGGCTGTTTCTGATTCAACACTATGGCTGTTTCTGCTTTCAACATGGTGTCTGTTTCTGATTCCACACTGTAGCTGTTTCTGATTCAACACTATGGCTGTTTCTGATTCAACACTGTGGCTGTTTCTGATTCAACACGGTGGCTCTTTCTGATTCAACACCTCCTATACTTACACCATGTCATCTTGTTTGGCCACTTGGTCATTTTTCACAGGAGCATCAAAACACTATAGTTACTATCTCATTCACCATTACCTGCCTCTGCGGACTTCAACACCATCAACACGCTTTAGATTTCTTTCATGATATCTCAAAGGGATGCAGCGTATTTGCTGTCGGTTTGATTTGATTTCATTACCATTGGAGCAGAAATTGTCAAACTTTGCGTGTCACTTCTATTTATGAAAAGACCTGGCTTGGATTGACATTGGAGTGTTGAGCCCAGGCACAGTGGGCGCCGAGGGATGAGGGATTTGGTGAGGGAGAGGGAGAGAAAAAAGGATAAGCCTCAAGAAGCCCTCTCATCTGTCATTTTGGGTTTGTGCTGGCCAGATGATAGGATTACTGTGAATATGGCCGCCAAATGACTGTTTTCCTCTTTGTGTTTCGAAAACAAACACATTTGCCCTGGAAGTCAGCAGCATTGGGACACCCATCGCCGGCAGTCAGCCCAGCAGTGCCGGGTGGGCTCATGGTTGGTTCGGTTGGCTAAGCACGTCTCCATTAGCTACTCTTCTTCACCTCAGTGTGAGGACACTTACAGCACTGTACCACCAAACAGTTACCTCCAACAGGGCAACCCCTTCTGGGTCCTCTGCTCATTGGAGATGGGAAGGCTTTGATTTGAGACACTGGTTCTAAAGCAGGCTATTAGAGTGGCTGTGTGTACATTTTCATGGAGAATACATGTGTGTGTAAGCACACACACACAGAGTATACTTACTGGGAGGCTTAGGGTACAGTATCAAAATGCTAGTACTCACTCAGATCATTTGCACATTTTTTCTGGATAATTAGACCTTCGGTTGCTAATTGCCCTTGAGAAATACCACATCAAAACACATGAACTACCGGCTGATTTAAATATTGTGGCATCTTCATTAGGCATGTGTAGATGAAACACTGCAGATCATTTAACTGTGTGTCTCAGGGACTTGATTCATAATGTTGTATTCCAAGATGCAGTGTAGTCCTAGCCCAAAGACATTTTCATCGCAGGGCAGGCGCTAACAAATTAGTCCATTTCTTTAATGAGATCTATTTTTCTTTGATAATAGCTGATGATAAAACAATGCATTATATTCCACATCGAGGTCATGCTGGTTTTGCTTGAACACATATGACTATCACTTTACATCCGTTCTCTAGAAATATCGACTGAAACATAAATATTTTCTGATATTTACATCATAAGATCTGATGATGAAACTGCTACATTTACTTGCTAGCAAACTAGCACTCCCAGCCAATGTAAACCACTGTAGAGATATTTGTGTGATTTTGGATGGCTGCAGCACTCACTGGCTTTTAGCTCTCTCTCTCTCTGAATGTCAATGATGATTTAAATAGGTTTCACTTAAGATAAGCCTCATAAAAATGATCCACAAATAGACCTCTGGTGACTAGCTCCCTGGAAGAACCTGGCTGACCCTGTTACCCTGGCAGAGTAACATTGCTTTGTCACCCCAGTGAGCCTCACCACACCTTGCCTCGCCTGGCATAGTTATAAATAAATAAAGGGAGAGGTCACAGTACAGGTGTAGAGCTCTGTAAATCACTGCTCTTATTGTCTGGCTGCTATCTACATCCATAACAGTGTCTGGCAGTGCCCCAGGGGCCCAGAGCTGCTGGCTTGGACTGCATGTACAGATGGAATCTGACTGTGTTCCGCCAAGCAGTAAATTACCTCGCTAACATTTGTGTAGGGAAAGAGCCCTCTCTAAATGGTTTGCGCGAGCTGTTAACCTCCGTGATGGCATTTGAGCGAAGTGGTTGTCCCCCTGTCAGAGTGTCCAGGGGTGGGGGACTGAGGACATGCAGGATCACATACCAGGTGGGGGTGGCTTTGAGGGATAAGTGGGTGACTCCTCTTCTCCCTGAAGGTGCGTATGTTTTTAAGGAGGTAACCTGAGGAAGCGTTCCTCAACTGGCAGTGGTGATTTTATTTGTTGGACATTAAAGACTGAAAAAAAACTGCAAATCATCTCCACATCATAAACAAAAAATCTAAATCTGTTCCAAAGTAGTCCCACGCATAATAGAGATGCACTGACTGTACAAACATTAGAAACACCATCCTTATATTGAGTTGCATCCCCTTTTGCCCTCATAACAGCCTAAATTAATCTGGGCTCTACAAGGTGTCGAAAGCTTTCCACAGGGATGCTGGCCCATGTTGCCTCCATTGCTTCCCACAATTGTAAAGTTGTCTGGATGTCCTTTGGGTGGTGGACCATTCTTGATACACACGGGAAACTGTTGGGCATGGAAAAACCGAACAGCGTTGCAGTTCTTGACACACTGAAACTGATGCACCTGGCACCTACTACCATACCTACTACAGTGCCATTCAAAGGCACTTTGAGATTTTGTCTTGCCCATTCACCCTCTAAATGGCACACATACACAATCCATGTCTCAATTGTCTCGAGGCTTAAAAATCCTTGTCTTCATCTACGCTGATTTGAAGTGGATTCAACAGGTGACATCAATAAGGGATCATAGCTTTTACCTGGATTCACCTGGTCAGTCTGACATGGAAAGAGCAGGTGTTCCTAATGTTTTGTACAGTCAGTGTTCGAGAACATATACAAATGTAAGCAAGGTTTGAAATGATTGTTTTAGTCAAATATTATGTCTGTTTCGGCTAATTGAGGTCAATTTGCAGTCTACAAATGATTTTTAATGATGTTCTGGCCCCCTGACCATCCGTTCAATAAAAAATGGGCCCGCGTCTGAATCTCGTTAATGATCCCTGGTATACAGAGTGTGAAGGTTACAGGCTAGTATGTCAATGTCACAGAAACATAAAGGAAGATTGTTAACATCACCATAAAGAAGAGACAATGGTGTAAGTACTTGGTGTGGTACAGTACTTGTGTGTTGTCTCTGTATAGCAGGGATCATCAACTATGTTTAGCCAATGGACAATTATTTTCTTGAGAGGATGGGGGGGGGGGGGGGTGGAACATCATTTCAAACGATTAGTGTGCACATATGGAGAATATTTTGATTTCTTTCTCATCCATTCAGTGCAAATGGTTCTGCTTAGTGTTTCAGCTCCAACTGGATGGCCAAACAGATATAATATTTGACTAAAACCTAATAATTTCAAACCATGCTTACATTTGTATACAATCAGGTGTCTCTTTATTACGCTTAGGAATAGTTGGGAACAGATTTCCTAAAATAACATCACTTAAACATTATTTCCTGGGGGTTTTACAGTATTTTGTCTGACAAAAAGAAATATCATAAAACTCGGGGGGGACAAATTAAACCACTTTGGCCAGCGGGCCACCAGTTGGGGAACCCTGCTGTATAGTATTAAATACATTCACATTTAGAGGGGAAATATCCCCCCTGAACGACTTCAGGATATGGTTCAATAGAGCATAGTTTTGTTTGATTTTAGTAATCTTGTTCTATCTGTCTTGCATATAATGCAAGTGGAAGTTAGAGAATCACAAACCTGAACCGAGTGTCAGTCTGAATTTGCAGGTCTAATGGTGGTGGTTCCTCCTCACCAACTCAAAGACAGCAGCACCTGAGTATACATATGGCGAATATTATGATTTCTTTCTCATCCATTCAGTGCAAATGGAACTGCTTAGTGTTTCAGCTCGAACTGGATCTCAATCAAACTGAGCACCCTTTAGTTCTCACATTTGCTCCTCTGAATGTGTGATCTATAGGAGGGCTATGTGTCTCTGTATAGAGGGATATGCTAGGGATATGCAGGTTTTCCTGAGGAAGCACACAGGCAACCAGTCCCCTTTACATTGACATCAGGGATGCAAGCCACATGCTTGCTATTTGGTGGTGTTGTGGCACATCACCTTATGTTCAAATTCATCTGGATACTATCATTCCCTGTTGTATTGGCAAGAATACCCAATCAAATGAAAAATCTAGTGCTGTAAAACTTCAAGACAGTCATCAGTACATTTAATTAGTCATTCCTCTTGTCTGGAGTCATTCTCAACTTTTGATTGCTTCTTCAGGTGTTCAAGACGTCCAGCAGGATATTTTGAGATCATTTGAGGGATTATATTTCCACACTATACCGTAGGTAACTCACAACTGCAGTTTTATGAGTAATTATTGTAATTTGAACAGCCGATTCTATCCGAATTTCACAGCTTGTTTTCCAGGACATCCGGCTTTGCTCCGGAATCGCCGGCCGTGCTGGATATTGGAAGGGTCAGACAGTTTTATTTAATGGCCATTTTATTACTTCCTCTTTCCAATGCCTGGGATTGGGAGATCAAACACTACTGTTTGCCCACATTTGATCCAAAGTACCTTGGCGTCATGCATCAAAAGACAAATGATACGGTAATATGCTTTTCACTTCAAAAACATTTTCGTGGGCATTGAAGGTGATGGAATGGAAATAAGCTGAAAAGCGGCCAAGCTTAAGTTATATCACTTTATTAAAAAGGCCTTCAACCGGAAAGCCCTCCCAAGCAGGGGCTTTTCTGTTTTCATCACTGTCAGAGAGGCAGTGGAGAGAGGTTGCTGCCTGCTAGCCGCTCTGTTAGACGTTTGAATCACTGTTCTCTCTGAAGACCTGGAATCAGGTGTTCTTTGGTGTCAGTAGATCAATCATACATGGGCATGTTGTAGTAGAATAGAGTAGATCTGCTGTACACTATGTGAAGTGCACTTGGAAAGGACATGTTTGACATGGCAATGAAACACAGAATCTGACCTTTTTAGCTGCCGTGTAGGTACACAAGAACAGGACAAGTAGGAATGTGTTCTTATTCGGTGGTGTGCAACCAATCTGCCCAAAGAATCCTGTCACAGTGTTAAATACCTGCCGTCAAATCAATTTCACATTTCTGTCAGATAGGAAATCCCAGTCTGTCATCATACTGTATCTGATTTCTTTAAGAAAACAAAAGCTGTAATTTTTCTGTGTTTATCTCAACTTTGTGATGGTCTTTGTTAAGGATGGGCATGAGTATTTGAGTACACAAACGGACGTCAAAGCTCCATCTTTAACCAGAGATCACTTTTTTTTTCAATTACTGTATAACTATTTGGTGGAATGTGCTTTGTGGCTCCCCGAAAGGGAACGTGACATATTTTTTTCTTGAAGACAATGTTCATTTGCTTTGACTCTAGTGTTCCATTTGCATGTGTGCATTTGCAGGGCACAACAGAAAAGAAACCAAGCCAAGCATCACACAGTTCCTCTCCCTAAATCCCCTTTTCCCTCCGTGTCTCATTCGCTCAATTGCGTTCCAACTGCTCCCTTTACACATGCGTGCTGACTGCGCACACAAGCTCCCGTTAGTCATCCAGAAATAAAGGCCTATAAAAATGTATCTAATTGATGGGATACACAAGCTACATTCCTTGCCAAATGACGACAGCTTTTTTATCACAAATTGATTGAAGTAGGAAAATGGGTTTGAACAATGAGCTAAAGTTTTTGAATAATTGCGTTGTCTATTTTCCACTTATCAATCAATCAAGTGTATTTATAAAGACCTTTTTACAGCAGCCAATGCCACAAAGTGCTGTACAGAAACCCAGCCTAAAACCCCAAATAGAAAGCAATGCAGATGTAGAAGCACGGTGGCCAGGAAAAACTCTCTAGAAAGGCCAGAACCTAGGAAGAAACCTAGAGAGGAACCAGGCACTGAGGGGTGGCCAGTCCTCTTCTCGCTGTGCCGGGTGGAGATTATAACAGAACATGGCCAAGATGTTCAAACTTTCATAGATGACCAGCAGGGTCAGATAATAATAATCTTAGTGGTTGTAGAGGGTGCAACAGGTCAGCACCTCAGGAGTAAATGTCAGTTGGCTTTTCATAACCGATCATTCAGAGTTTGAGACAGCAGGTGCGGTAGAGTGAGAGTCCAAAACAGCAGGCCCGGGACAAGGTAGAACATCCAGTGAACAGGTCAGGATTCCATAGCCGCAGGCAGAACAGTTGAAACTGGAGCAGCAGCATGACCAGGTGGACTGGGGACAGCAAGGAGTCATCATGCCAGGTAGTCCTGAGGCATGGTCCTAGGGCTCAGGTCCTCCGAGAGAAGAGAAAGAGAGAGAGAGAAGGAGAGAGAGAGAAAGAGAGAGAGAGAGAATTAGAGGGAGCATACTTAAATTCACACAGGACACTGGATAAGACAGGAAAAATACTCCAGATATAACAGATTGACCCTAGCCCCCCGAAACATAAACTATACTGGAGGCTGAGATAGGAGGGGTTGGGAGACAGTGTAGCCCTGTCCGACGATACCCCCGGACAGGGCCAAACCGGCAGGATATAACCCCACCCACTTTGCAAAAGCACAGACCCCACACCACTAGAGGGATATCTTCAACCACCAACCTACTACCCTGAGACAAGGCCAAGTATAGCCCACGAAGATCTCCCCCATGGCACAAACCCGAGGAGGGCGCCAAACCGGACAGGAAGATCACTTCAGTGACTCAACCCACTCAAGTGACGCACCCTTCCTAGGGACGGCATGGAAGACCACCAGTAAGCCAGTGACACAGCCCCCATAATAGGGTTAGAGGCAGAGAATCCCAGTGGAGAGAGGGGAACCGGCCAGGCAGAGACAGCAAGGGCGGTTCGTTGCTACAGTACCTTTCCGTTCACCTTCACACCCCTGGGCATACCTACACTCAATCATAGGACCTACTGAAGAGATGAGTCTTTAATAAAGACTTAAAGGTCGAGACAGAGTCTGCGTTTCTCACATGGGTAGGAAGACCATTCCATAAAAATGTAGCTCTATAGGAGAAAGCCCTGCCTCCAGCTGTTTGCTTAGAGAATCTAGAGACAGTAAGGAGGCCTGCGTCTTGTGGCCGTAGCATATGTATAGGTATGTATGTCAGGACCAAATCGGAAAGACGGGTAGGAGCATGCCCATGTAATGCTTTGTAGGTTAGCAGTAAAACCTTGAAATCAGCCCTAGCCTTATCAGGAAGCCAGTGTAGAGAGTCTAGCACTGGAGTAATATGATCACATTTTTTGGTTCTAGTCAAGATTCTAGCAGCCGTGTTTAGCACTAACTGAAGTTTATTTAATGCTTTATCCAGGTAGCCGGAAAGTAGAGCATTGCAGTAGTCTAATCTAGAAGTGACAAAAGCATGGATACATTTTTCTGGATACTTTTTGGACCAAAAGTTTATGATTTTTGCAATGTTGTCCTTGAAATTCTCTTGATATGTTTGTCAAAAGAGAGATCAGGGTCCAGAGTAACGCAGAGGTCCTTCAGTTTTATTTGAGATGACTGTACAACCATCAAGATTAATTGTCAGATCCAACAGAATATCTCTTTGTTTCTTGGGACCTAGAACTAGCAACTCTGTTTTGTCCACGTTTAAAAGTAAAACTTCCTTATGTCTAAAACACAGGCTTCCAGGGAGGGCAATTTTGGGGCTTCACCATGTTTCATCGAAATGTACAGCTGTGTGTCATCTGCATAGTAGTGAATGTTAACATTATGTTTCCAAATGACATCATTAAGAGGTAAAATATATAGTGAAAACAATAGTGGTCATAAAACAGAACCTTGAGGAACACCGACATTTACAATTGATTTGTCAGAAGACAAATCATCCACAGAGACAAACTGATATCTTTCCGACAGATAAGATATAAACCAGGCCAGAGTTTGTCTGTGTAGACCAATTTGGGTTTCCAATCTCTCCACAAGACTGTGGTGGTCGATGGTAACAAAAGCAGCACTAATGTCTAAGAGCACAAGGACAGATGCAGAGCCTTGGTCTGACGCCATTAAAAGGTCATTTACCACCATCACGAGTGCAGTCTCAGTGCTATGATGGGGTCTAAAACCAGACCGAAGCATTTCGTATACATTGTTTGTCTTCAGGAAGGCAGTGAGTTGCTGCGCAACAGCATTTTAAAAATATTTGGAGAGGAATGGGAGATTCAATATAGGTCAATTGTTTTTTATATTTTCTGGGTCAAGTTTAGGCTTTTTCAAGAGAGGCTTTATTACTGCCACTTTTAGTGAGTTTGGTACACATAGGGAGCAATTTATTATGTTCAACATAGGAGGGCCAAGCACAGGAAGCAGCTCTTTCAGTAGTTTAGTTGGAATATAGGGTCCAGTATGCAGCTTGAAGGTTTAGAGGCCAATACTTTTTTCATCAATGTGTCAAGAGATATAGTATTAAAAAACGTGAGTGTCTCCCTTGATCCTAGGTCCTGGCAGTGTTGTGCAGACTCAGGACAACTGAGCTTTGGAGAAACAGATTTAAAGAGAGCAACTTTCTGATGATCATGATCTTTTTGTCAAAGAAGTTCATGAATTTATCACTGCTGAAGAATGCTGCTTTTTAGTTAAAAAATAAATTTTGGATTGTTCTTATTCTCCTCAATTAAATTGGGAAAAATAGGATGATCGAGCAGCAGTGAGGGCTCTTCGATACTGCAAGGTACTGTCTTTCCAAGCTAGTCGGAAGACTTCCAATTTGGTGTAGCACCATTTCCGTTCCAATTTTCTGGAAGCTTGCTTCAGGGCTCGGGTATTTTCTGTATACCAGGGAGCTAGTTTCTTATGACAAATGTTTTTTGTTTTCAGGGGTGTGACTGCATCTAGGGTATTACACAAGGTTAAATGTAGTTCCTCAGTTAGGTGTTTTTTTGTACTCTGACGTCCTTGGGTAGGTAGACGGAGTCTGGAAGGGCATCTAGGAATATTTGGGATGTCAGAATTTATAGCACGGCTTTTGATGATCCTTGGTTGGGGTCTGAGCAGATTATTTGTTGCGATTGCAAACATAATAAAATGGTGGTCCGATAGTCCAGAATTATGAGGAAAAACATTAAGATACACAATATTTATTCCACGGGACAAAACTAGGTCCAGAGTATGACTGTGGCAGCAAGTAGGTCCGTTGACATGCTGGACAAAACCCGTAATCGCTCCGAAAGCCTTTGGAGTCGCTCTGTGGACTTTTCCATGTGAATATAAAAGTATTACAAATAGAATATTATCTGCCATGACTACAAGGTCCGATAGGAATTCAGGGAACTCAGTGAGGAACGCTGTATATGGCCCAGGAGGCCTGTAAACAGTAGCTATAAAAAGTGATTGAGTAGGCTGCATAGATTTCATGACTAGAAGCTCAAAAGATGAAAATGCAGTCATTTATTTTTTGTAAATTGAAATTTGCTATCGTAAATGTTAGCAACACTTCTGCCTTTGCGGGATGCGCAGGGGATATGGTCACTAGTGTAACCAGGAGGAGAGGCCGCATTTAACACAGTAAATTAATCAGGCTTAAGCCATGTTTCAGTTAGGCCAATCACATCAAGATTATGATCAGTGATTAGTTCATTGACTATAACTGCCTTGGAAGTGAGGGATCTAACATTAAGTAGCCCTATTTTGAGATGTGAGGTATCACAATCTCTTTCAATAATGGCAGGAATGGAGGAGGTCTTTATTCCAGTGAGATTGCTAAGGCGAACACCGCCATGTTTAGTTTTGCTTAACCTAGGTCGAGGCACAGACATGGTCTCAATGGGGATACTTTGCGAACTGCTAGTGCCATTTTGAATTGGATAACCTAGGTTATAACCCCCTTCCCCTAGAGATAGACAGGTTCCACACTGAACATTTGCAAAACATTAGTTTGTTAAAGACTGTATTTTCATCAGAATCATTAAGCATATACCAAATCGCCAAACCGATGTTGTGGCTGTAATTCATCACCATGCAGTGTTCAATGTGGAATTGTTCATCCATTTATAAAATGAAAGAACATGCAGAATAAACTAAATCGAACACCTGTATATCGAAAAGATATAGCCCTGAAATGATTTCAACTCGCCAAATTAAGCCCCCTTTCAAATGATTGCTCTTTGAGAATGACTGTTACAGGCACGAGATAGGCATCCCTTCGCAGTGTCAGCTTTTTTTCATTCAATTATTCAATATTCTGTCATTTTATTCTATTCTATTACATCTAGGGCTGGGCGATATGGCCTAAAAATCAGATCTCAATTTGTTTCAAACTTATGGGCGATTCACACATTTTTGGGGGGTTTCTCTAAATTAGCATTGTTGTACAATTAAAAGGTAAAATACACTGCATTTCAAACAGTCAGCAATAATCTAATGAATTTGGGGCTTGTGATGTTGAGGATTCATTTTCCATAATCAATGTTAATTGATAGTCTTGTTTTAGTGTCTACTCTATGCAATGTGAGTAGTTTAGACATAAAAAAGGGTATCATTCGAAAAGTTTACTTCTATATTACAGTAAAATAATGTCTCAATGTGTTTCGGTGTCCCATATGACAGATTCTGTTGAACCAAACCTCAAATGCAAATAGCGATTTGAAACCGCTTGTCAGAGGAAGATGTGATCTCTCACGTTTGTTTGTCGTAACATGCTGACCACACTCGTGTCGAGTGCGTGTTGCAAAATAAATGTGCACATACATGTTGTTCAATCATTGCACCCACACTGCTTGCGTGCGCCAACGAGTGTCTGCGTTGCCAGGCGCTAACACCATACCAAAAACGGCTGCGCGCGTGCTCTATCATGCGTCATCATGCGCAAATTGATTTTGTCCCCCCACACCAAAAGTGATCACGACACGCAGGTTGAAATATCATAAAATCTGAACCAATTATATTAATTTGGGGACAGAAAATAATTAAACATTTATGGCAATTTAGCTAGCTAGCTTGCTGTTGCTAACTAATTTGTCCTGGGATATAAACGTTGAGTTGTTATTTTACCTGAAGGTCCTCTAACTCCGACAATTAATCCACACATAAAACGGTCAATAGAATTGTTTCTAGTCATCTCTCCTCCTTCCAGGCTTTTTCTTCTTTGGACTTTATATGGCGATTGGCAACTCATAGTTACCCCGACAACCGACCAAACTCAGTTAATCTTTCAATCACCCATGTGGGTATAACCAATAAGGAGATGGCACGTGGGTATCTGCTTCTATAAACCAAAGAGGAGATGGGAGAGGCAGGACTTGCACCGCGATCAGCATCACAAATAGAACTGACTTCTATTTTGCCCTTGGCAACGCAGACGCTCATTGGCACGCGCAAGCAGTGAGGGTGCAATAATTGAGCGGTGTGGTCAGCATGTAGAAGATAAGTTGCTTCGCGCTGCCTTGCCTCTCCCATCTCTCATTTCATTGGCTTTTAGAAGCATATGCCCACGTGCCATCTCCTCATTGGTTATACCCATGTGGGTGATTGAAAGGTCGAACGGAGGTCGGTTGTGGTAATACACCTTATGAAAGTTAGTTGCCAATCACCATTTAAAATCCAAAGAAGAAAAAGCCTTGAAGGAGGAGAGATGACTAGAAACTATTCGGTTGACCATTTTATGTGTGGATTAGAGGACCTTGTGCATTTCAGGGCAAATAACTCAATGTGTATATCCCAAGACAAATTAGCTAGCAACAGCAAGCTAGCTTTCTAAATAGGACAAATTAGCTAGCAACTGCAAGATAGCTAGCTAAATTGCCATAAATGTTTAATGCTTTTTGACCTGTCCCCAAATTAATATAATTGGTTCCGAGTTTGTTTTGATATTTCAACCTGTGTGTCGTGATCGTGTTTGGTGTGGGGGGACAAAATCAATTAGCACACGATGACGCACGCTCACATCCTGTTCGGGCATGGTGTGAGGACATGGTATGTGTAAACCATAGAGGAAAAGGTGAAGTGAGAGGTTTCACTTTCACTTAAATCTTTCCAAAGTGGGCCAATGCATTTCTGTGGGCTTATTTCAGACCTAAGCTTATTGCCTGCCTTCCCGCCTTTTGGACAACGACTCCCATTGTTAGGGTGGAGATGTGCATCTCGTCATTATATACAGATTTCTGGTGTAAATGGGAAGGTGGACACAGCACAGAGGAGCGAAGGAGAAGAGACCAAAAATACAACATGAGAACAAGTGGACATACTGTAAACGCTCATAAAAACAAAAAATAACAAAACCTTGATTCTTGCGATACAGGCATTTAGAATATTCTGCAAAAACATACATTCGAAATTGATTGAATTCATTCAATATATCGCCTATAAAATAGGTGTGTCTTGACTGTGATAAGAGCTTGGGAAATGAGAGCGTCTTGTCTGCTAAATTAACAAAACAAGGCTATGCTACTGCACAGCCATAGGCTTCTACAAGCTACTGCTGAGGTTACTGCCTGTCACGTTCTGACCTTGGTCCTTTTGTTATGTCTTTGTTTAGCATGGTCAGGGCGTGAGTTGGGTGGGTTGTCTATGTTCCTTTTTCTATGATTTGGGATTTCTGTGTTTGGCCTGGTATGGTTCTCAATCAGAGGCAGCTGTCAATCATTGTCCCTGATTGAGAACCATACTTAGGTAGCCTGGTTTCACTTTTGAGTGGTGGGTGATTATTTTCCGTGTCAGTGTTTGTTGCACACGGGACTGTCTCGTTTGTTTCGTTCTTTCACTTTGTTATTTTTGTATTTTATAGTGTTCAGTTTTACATATTAAAATTAACACTTACCACGCTGCAAATTGGTCCGATATCTCTTACTCCTCGTCAGAAGAAGAGGACGAGCGTTACAGAATCACCCACCAACAAAGGACCAAGCAGCATAGTAACGGGCAGCAGCAGCGATCTCAGGACTCCTGGACATGGGAGGAGATTCTGGACGGCAAGGGACCATGGGCAGAGCTGGAGGCAGTGAAAGCCGAGAGGCAGTGGTATGAGGAGGCAGCACGGCAGCGCGGTTGGAAGCCCGAGAGGCAGCCCCAAAAATGTCTTGGGGGAGGCACATGGGGAGTGTGGCTAAGTCAGGTAGGAAACTTGAGCCAACTCCCCGTGCTTACCGTGGAGAGAGAGGGACCGGGCAGGCACTGTGTTATGCCATGAGGCGCACGGTGTCCCCGGTGCGCAGGCATAGCCCGGTGTGGTACATAGCAGCGCCTCGTATCGGCCAGGCTAGAGTGGGCATTGAGCCAGGTGCCATGAAGCCGGCTCAGCGCATCTGGTCTCCAGTGCGTCTCCTCGGGCCGGGGTACATGGCACCAGTGCGGGCTATTCCACCTCGCCGCACAGGCCTGGCTACGGGGAGCATTCAGCCAGGTAGGGTTGGGCAGGCTCGGTGCTCGAGACCTCCAGTGCGCCTTCACGGTCCGGTCTATCCGGTGCCACCTCCATGCACCAGCCCTCCGGTGGCAGCCCCCCGCACCAGGCTGTCTCTCCGTCTCCTCCCTACAGGTGCTTCTGCCTGTCCAGTGCTGCCAGAGTCTTCCTCCTTCCCAGCGCTGCCAGAGTCTCCCGTCTGTCCAATGCTGCCAGTCTTCCTCCTGCCCAGCGCTGTCAGAGTCTCCCGTCTGTCCTGAGCTGCCAGTGTCTCCCGTCTGTCCTGAGCTTCCAGAGTCTCCTGTCTGTCCTGAGCTGCCAGAGTCGCCCGTCTGTCCTGAGCTGCCAGGGTCGCCCGTCTGTCCTGAGCTGCCAGGGTAGCCCGTCTGTCCTGAGCTGCCAGGGTAGCCCGTCTGTCCTGAGCTGCCAGAGCCGCACGCAGTCAGGAGCTGCCAGAGCCGCCCGTCAGTCTGGAGCTGCCAGAGCCGTCCGTCAGCCAGGAGCTGCCAGAGCCGCCCGTCAGTCTGGAGCTGCCAGAGCCGTCCGTCAGCCAGGAGCTGCCAGAGCCGTCCGTCAGTCTGGAGCTGCCAGAGCCGTCCGTCAGTCTAGAGCTGCCAGAGCCATCCGTCAGCCAGGAGCTGCCAGAGCCGCTTGTCAGTCAGGAGCTGCCAGAATCGCCCGTCACTCCAGAGCTGCCGGAATCGCCCTTCACTCCGGAGCTGCCGGAATCTTCCGTTCGTCCGGTGCTGCCGGAATCTCCCGTCCATTTGGGACCCATTGCTAGGGTCCCCAGTCCGAGGTCGGCGGCAAGGGTCGCCACTCTAAAGAGGCCACGGAGGCGGTTAAAGAGGCGGAGAAAGACTATGGTGGAGTGGGGTCCACGTCCCGTGCCAGAGCCGCCACCGCGGACAGACACCCACCCAGACCCTCCCCTATAGGTTCAGGTTTGCGGCCGGAGTCCGCACCTTTGGGGGGAGGCCACACACCAGTGTTTGTGCCACATGGGACTGTTTCGTTTGTTTCGTTCTTTCACTTTGTTATTTTTGTATTTTATAGTGTTCGGTTTTACATGTTAAAATGGACACTTACCACGCTGCAAATTGGTCCGATATCTCTTACTCTTACTTATCTCTTACTCTCTTACTGGGCACTTGTTTTTTATTGACTGAATATATATGGGGCCATTTAGCATCTGTAATGGCTATGATAAATTAGGCATTGTTGTGATCTATTGGCATATAAATAAATGCACATTTTTTTTCAAATTCAGCCCAGCTCTAAAAATATATATATTTTCCCATTTCAGTACTCGGAAAAAAAGTAATGCGAGGACTCGGAACAGTCAAAATGGGAAATTGCCATCTCTGGTCTTTGTTGTGTTTCTTTAGCTTACAGTGGTTTCGATACTGCACCAAGCCAGATCCGTGGTGACGTCCCTTTGTTGCTGCGTGTAGCCAAAATTCTTCTGGGGAGAATTTGTGTGAAGCTGTGCAGGGGGTTAGGGGAAACAGGTGTTCTCTGCGGATATTGAAATCCTTCAAGATCCAACGATGGACATAACCACTCTTCAAAACCAAACTGCCAGCAGAAGTAGAATGTTTCTTCTCAAGCAATAAGGACATTAGTAGTTTATATGATATTTTTTGTTTGGCAATAAGCACATACTTTCCGTTGTATTCAACTGTTGATATCAGCATTCTAAATGCTGCAATTCCCCAGTTAAATCTCTGACCTGAACGACCTTGTCTTCTGTAAAAATAGGTTATCTATAGGTTTGTATCCATGGCCACTTCTCTGTGACAGTCAGTCTGCCTTTAAAATAATGTGTCAAAGCTGGGAACATCTCAGAGGTATGCCAAATAGAAGTGCCTGAAGTGAAGATATGTCTCACAGGCAACTGGCAGTCCCCTGATGCTTCTGTGTTATTTCTGGTCTACTCTCAAGTGTGCCTCTTTATAAAAACATTTCACAGGTGTCTCAATCAGGAAACAAGTATTTTATTCAAATTCACTGATTTAGTTATACATTCTCCTGCTTTATTGACTTGCAATTATTTCTAGCTCTATGGGAATAACAACTGGTCCTTATGAATGATACCCCATTCTAGTTTGACATTCATTAATTCATTCATCCAGCCATCCAGATTGTAAATGGCAGCACATGCAGGCATCCGGTTAATGCTGACAAAGTGGTTGTGGTTGGTGGCGCTGAACTTCCATTATGAATCTAAATAGAAATCCTCAGTCCCTTAGCCCCACTCTTTTTCACCTTAAAAAGCTGTGAGGTCACAATGGCCACTGGTAATTGAGTACAGAGTAAAGTTCATTAAGCACATTACCCGATATTTAAAGGTTTTAGGCTGCAGGCTAAGAAACACATTTCATACACCATTTAACTAATGTCGCTCTATTAATCTATGTTGCTTCTGTGCTTCCACTGATTATTTAATTCCTCTTATTTCCTCAGCAAATCAAACCCTTTAAAGTGCATGTCAGCCACGATGGGCTCTTGCCTAAAAAAAAATCTTGGGGTCACAAGTGACAAGGTTTACAAAACATCCTGATCCATGCTGGAACCAAACCCTCCCAGAGAAGAGCCTAGGCTAGGGTAGTGCCCTGCAGGCAGACTGAGACCAGGGTTAGATTAACATTCATACAAACACTAAATAATCCCTTCACCTCTGGCAATGTCCTGGAGCTGTATTTTACACTGATCAGCAAATGGAGAAAAACTAAATTACCTGCGTTGATGTGCAACTCCCCAGGTATTAGGGAAATGTTACCCTTTCCCCGACCCCAGAAAAGTGGGGCACAGCTCGTGGCGCTAGGGGCAGCTTTGTTACCAGGGAACTGCTGACAGTAGTCTGCTTAAGGTGAGCTCTCTTGGTCCCATGCAAATGCTCTTAATAAGTAACACAAGTGTGCCAGATCCTATTTATTAGCCCCTGGGGCACCAGGAGACCACGACAACTTGCTGAGACGACATTTTCCTCCTGCTGCACTTTCAAACTGCTGTCACTGTAGCTCGCAGACATCTGGATGTCAGGGGCGTGTGATGGGAGTTTTATTACATTTTAGGGTTTGATTGGTCCTAGACTTTCATGCGGCCTTTCGGGGGAACACACAGGGAAGAAAAATTTATATATAATATGAAACCCGAGCTGGGAATAAAATCAGGCCTTTAGGTGCTTTGAAAAAGGAGCTAGATTGGTGATTTGTTTCAGATGCTCTGCTCTGCTTAGCATTTGCTAGTAATTAAATAACAGGCATTGATTGTGACCATCAGTCTTGTAGAGGAGTGTATTTATGTGAGAGTTTTGTTTATTCCAAGCTTGGGAAAGGCCTTAAAATGGTGAGGTATTTTTAACTAAGATTTTGTCTGTCCTTGAAATATATATATTTTTTTAAATGGTATGTTGGCTTTCATTTTCAAATGACATTCACGGCGCATAATATTCCTCCAGTAGCGGGGAATGGGTCAAATTACCAGAGAAGACAAGCCAGAAAAAAAAACATATTACAAACTATGTGTTGTGATAATTGTGTTGTTTGCTCTATAACGTGTTAGTTCATATGCCTTGCCACTGTGATATATAGGCTTGAAGGCTGAGATAATAAGAAGACAGTGGCAAAATAAATTCAACTACATTTTTTGTTTCATCACAAAACTGGAGAGCAACATCTGTCCACAAACATATTGTATGTAACAAACAGTCACATGACTACAGCATGGTCAAACAAGTTAATGTTTCTGACATTTTCGGACTACTAAACAACTATTGATTTAGAACCACGGAGAGTTACCACAAGTCACAAAGAAAACACTATTCCAGCACCATTTCAACTTCAACATTTCAACATGATCGAATCACCTATGCTTAGTCTAATACAGTGACAGCTAAAAGATACCAAAAACGATTTAGTCCAATCAATGTAAGTAAGCTAAATATGTGGGTGCCCATGGTACTGATTTCTGTGGGTGTGTGTGTGTGTGTGTGTGTGTGTGTGTGTGTGTGTGTGTGTGTGTGTGTGTGTGTGTGTGTGTGTGTGTGTGTGTGTGTGTGTGTGTGTGTGTGTGTGTGTGTGTGTGTGTGTGTGTGTGTCTGTGCCTGCAAGTAGAAAAAAACATATTGACTCACCTTACTTGTAGAGAAATGCCAATGCCATCCTCTTTCATGTTGTCTACATTGTCTATCACTCTGTCATACAGCACACGATTTTAGTTTTTGTTATCCTAGACTACCTAGCTAAAATGGCCTAACCTACTTTCTTGGGCAACGATTCGCCAGGCCAGCTAGTTAACATTAGCCTACTACATCTAGCTACATGTTGAACTTCCATCCTCTCAGGACATGGGCACAATGTATGCATTTATGGTTGGATCACAATCGTTGTTATAGTCATTGGCCAGTACAGAGAATTAAATAAAACCACAATTACAAATCCCTATCTAGCAATGTGAGTTCTAACCAATGAGCTTCAGCTCCTTGCCATTCAAGGGACCGTTAGCAGGACGCACGCACAGCAGAGCGAGAGAGAGCAATGACGTGGTGCACATATCTGCACATATGTGAAGTAGTATGCCATTTTTGGCTTGTGAGCGCTACTTTCAGAACTACTGGCTACAAAGTATACAAAAGTACCGGAGAATCTCTTTAAATGCCTGAGGCGTGACATTTATTTTGGGGTATTCCTAGGAGGACCCTCTTCATCCCAGTAGCAAAGGCCCTCAGAGGGAGGTATTGTACTACATAGCTCCAGAGGTCATGGGCCTATAGGGCAAGCTACAGGAAGGCTGAGGGTGACAGGATGAGACATGGGTTGACTGGGTGATACAGGGTGAGTCAGGGGGCAACTGGATGAGGCAGGGGGCAACCGGATGAGGCAGGGGGCAACCGGACGAGGCAGGGGGCAACCGGATGAGTCAGGGGGCAACCGGAAGAGGCAGGGGGCAATCGGATGAGGCAGGGGGCAACCGGATGAGGCGGAGGGCAACCGGACGAGGCTGGGGACAACCCGATGAGGCGGAGGGCAACCGGGTGAGGCAGGGGGTAACCAGGTGTGGGTGGGGGGTAACCAGGTGAGGCGGGGGGCAACTGGGTGAGGCGGGGGCAAACATGTGAAGACTGGGGTGAGACTGGGGTGAGTCATAGATAACTCTTGAGCTTAAAAATCTACCAGACACACCGAAGACATACAGTAACCACACAATAATGTCAATATCAAAGCTACAGTTGCCCATTCACTGGTTCATATGTAAACAAAAGTATCTGTCATTTGTATGTGTGTATGCATGTACATAATCATATGTGTGTTCACTCAGCATGGTGGGTCTCAGTGCAACCTAACAGATGCCAGCTCCAACCGGTTCTGTGGAGAAAGAGGAGATGTTAACATCTGGCTTTGTTTGAGTAATTAATATCGCTGTAGTTTGTTTCAGATCATTGTCATTAGCAGCTGGTGGGTGTTATGTCTGTGAGATAATATGAAAATATGTCTGTGCGTATTTACCTGTTACAACAGTGAGTGAACATGCCGTTGTTTTTTAACTAAACACTGTTACACTGTTTCAGGTCTGTAGAAACATAGATGCATCTTATTTAGCGCTACTGAATCTTCTTTGGTACGATTTACTGTAACTGCACTCTAGCCATTTTTAACAAGCCAATGAAATGTGTCCGTTTTTCAAAACGAAGGATACAGACAGTACTGTATTCAAGCTGTGAAACAGAGGTGAAGATGGGAATGGACTCTGCAGCGCCAAGACTCCATTCACATGTCCCCTCAGCATGTAATGGCTGTGATAGCTGTGATAGCTGTGGCATGGAGGGTAGCTACTGTACGTGTCACTGTGTTGTCCTTCCTCTTTTTGCTGGCACATCACACACTATGACAAGCACTAACCCCCAGGGATCATGCAAAAAAAAAAGGCATACGATGGATGTGTTGACGTCATGTGTGGCTTGACGAACCACTTGAAATGTAAATTCATTTCCCTGTAATAAGTACCAGTGTTGTTTTTTAGCAATGGAAAATGTTGCTTTTGCATTGTCTCATGCCGTCTGTATTTAATGAATGATTTATGAGGCGATGATGCGTTTTGTAAGCATTTGTGAAAAAAGCTGGCACAGATGCTGTTTTCCTATCATCTGGACAGGGTTGCATTAGGCATGTTAGTTATCAGATAGATTTAGGCACAATGTCAAGAAAATCAACAATCATTATTGCCATGGCACATCGGTTTCCAGTCAGAGGTCTATCAGTCATCAAAAAACAGAGCACGTGTATGGACTCGATTTTCCGACCCTCTCTGCCTTTAGTCAAGCATAGGAAAACTATTTTTTGTGTGCTGCACAGTTCATTGTTTGGAACATATGGTGAGTATAGGGCAGAGGAGATTAGAGAGAGAGAGAGAGAGAGAGAGCGTGAGAGTGAGAGTGAGACAAAGCAAGATACTGGCAATTCCACGGTAACGGGATTACGATGAGAGGCTGATTATCCACTTTAAAATGTCTGCCAAACAAAAACCATTGATTAAAAAGTTTAACTTCTTACAGCTGAGATCGATATGACACCAGCCAGTGAAAGTGCAGGGCGCCAAAAAAACAACAGAAATCTCAGAATAAAAATTCCTCAAACATACAAGTATTTTACACCATTTTAAAGATAAACTTGTTGTTAATCCCACCACAGTGTCTGATTTTTAAAATGCTTTACGACGAAAGCACACCAAACGATTATGTTAGGTCAGCACCTAGTCACAGAAAAACACAGCCATTTTTCCAGCCAAAGAGAGGAGTCACAAATATAAGAAATAGAGATAAAATAAATCACTAACCTTTGATGGTCTTCATCAGATGACACTCATAGGACTTCATGTTACACAATACATGTATGTTTTGTTCGATAAAGTTCATATTTATATCCAAATATCTCAGTTTACATTGACGCGTTATGTTCAGTAATGTTTTGCTTCCAAAACATCCAGTGATTTTGCAGAGAGCCACATCAATTTACAGAAATACTCATAATAAACATTGATAAAAGATACAAGTGTTATGCATGCGACTTTAGATAAACTTCTCCTTAATGCAACCGCTGTGTCAGATTTTAAAAAATCTTTCCCGAAAAAGCACACCATGCTATAATCTGAGTACAGCGCTCAGAGACCAAAACAAGGCATATAAATACCCGCCATGTTGTGGAGTCAACAGAAGTCAGAAATAGTATTATAAATATTCACTTACCTTTGATGATCTTCATCAGAATGCACTCCCAGGAATCGCAGTTCCACAATAAATGTTTGTTTTGTTCGATAAAGTCCATAATTTATGTCCAAATACTTCCTTTTTGTTTGCGCGTTTAGTTCACAAATCCAAATTCACGACGCGCAGACCAGAAGAAAAGTCAAAAAATGACATTACAGTTCGTAGAAACATGTCAAACGATGTATAGAATCAATCTTTAGGATGTTTTTAACATACATCTTCAACAATGTTTCAACCGGAGAATTCCTTTGTCTTTAGAAAGGAAAAGGAACACAACTACCTCTCACGAGCGTGCGCCTGACTGAGCTCATGACATTCTGCCAGGCCTCTTACTCAATCAGCTCTTATTCTCTCCTCCTTCACAGTAGAAGCCTGAAACAAGGTTCGAAAGACTTTTGACATCTAGTGGAAGCCTTAGGGAGTGCAATATCCCCCATAGACACTGTATCTAGGCAAAGACTTGAAAACCTACAACCCTCAGATTTCCCACTTCCTGGTTGGATTTTTTTCTCAGGTTTTTGCGTGCCATATGAGTTCTGTTATACTCAGAGACATCATTCAATTTTCTATCCAAATCTAATAATAATATCTTCGCTTCTGGGCTTTAGTAGCAGGCAGTTTACTCTGGGCACCTTATTCATCCAAGCTACTCAATAATGCCCCCAGCCATAAGAAGTTAACGACCCGTACAACTCTATACACAATGACTGCTTTGAACAATTTACTCAATAAATACATATTTTTTTCATTACTGGAAAAACTGCAGATTCCTCTAGTTTATTATGTTTATAGTTTATTATGTTACCAAACTTTGTATCTGCACAGTTCTTCCTGTAAATGTGATTTTGTAAAATTGTCAGTGGAAATTGTTTAAAGTCCTTGTGCATAGAGTTCAATGCTTTGTTAAACTTTGAAATCAAAGTTTTTTTGTTTGGTATACAATTTTTTTAAATTAAATAATGTATTCTCTGCGTAATTCCGTTACTGTGGAATTTCCCATACATAGAGCGAGTTAGAGGAGTGAGGCTGTTATCTATCCGTCTGCTCTGTGGTGATGGCTCCCAGAGTGTTTCTCCTGCGAACGGTGGACCTGCTGATGTTGGCTCAGCGCCACCACAACACTCCGCTCCATCCCAGTAAACACTCACAGCACAGCCCACTAAAGACAGGACAGGAGGAAAAACAGAGATGTTGTCCTTTAGATAAGGAAATGTTTTCCCCCACACTGCTCTCTCAAGACCCCCACCTTGGCCCCACCACCATCAATCACCTCCACCATCCTAATTGAGGGCCTATTGATTCGGTTGAGAACTGACAGGATCTGGTTGCTCCTGATTTCAACCCTTCTCTACATGTGTTTGTTGGGGCGAGTGGGATCAGTGGTACTGTGTGTATCGACAGCTTGTTCGCTACAGTTCTGAAATTACCAGGGTGCAGCATTGACATGAAGCCACCACAGTGAACTTGATGAGGATGTTTCCATAGAACTGCAGTATCTGTTGTAGCTGGAAGTACAGAGGCCTGTTCAGAACACTGTTCTCATATTTACTGTATGATCACTGAAGAGATGCTGAGGGGTGCTGTAGTCTAACTCACTGACCTTTTAGTTGGAACTCTGAGAATTGCTTTGTATTGTTTCAGATCAGATTCTACCTGCTGATAAGGCAGCATCTCCAGAGCAGTGATGATGTTTCCCCCCTAATATCTGCTTCCCTGACATATTTGTAGGTATGGATTGTTCCTAGTCTTTTACCATGAACAGGAATAATTCATGTTATGTTACTAATTACAGGTTACCTTGTGTAAGCAAATTACATCTTTACAAACCTGGATGAGATAATTATATCTTTACAAACCTGGATATGAGTTTAAAGTTGGATACTTACCTCCTATTAGATCCCATGTGTTGTTGGCTTGGCCCAGGTCTTGGCTTGTGGTCCTTGGTTGGGAGGAGGGTCCAGGTCTTTACACCTGAATATGTAGAGGTAGTGTGGACTTTGGAAAGGACAGGACCTGTCCCCAGGTCCGGTGTCCAGCTGGTGGGCCAGTTGGCTGCTCTGCTGACGGTGCCAGAAACGGCTCCATTGTCCCGGAACAGTGTCACCAGAGAGAGCTAATGAGTGATTGAACTGCCAGGTGGTACTCTGTAGAGATCACCTTTTGTATTTGAACTTCACAGGTACAAGCCCTCCCATTCCTACCGTGAGGAAAGTCAGATACATGATTTTTTTTTTGCATTGTGAAAGAACTGGTCTCTAGCCTATTCTCTTTGGGAAAATATCCCCAAGATGTTTCTTAATTGGTTAATTGAGTATAATTAATGAAAATGTTAGCCAGGCAATCAGTCATCTTTGACTGCATAATTTTATAAATTAATGGTCAGTTGGAACAGGCCCCTCTGTATTGAATTACATCCGGTGTACTTACAGTATATACACAAATGGCATTTAAAGATCACTGGAAGGTTAATGTGAACCTCCTCAGAGAAGACTTAGATTTTTTTAACTCTTAAACATTAGCTTTGCTGATGTATAACATTCTAATGGGAATAACAACAATTGTTCCTATTAAATAAAGCAGTTGGCTAGAGGGATAATATCTTGTAATGATGGTATATCGATTTAATTAAACATTAGTGAAGTATTCTCATTTTTGAAATGAAATATGTAGGGTCAATTCTTTAAAATTCCTCTGGGCTAATTAAATAATTTGTTGCTACAAAACTCAGACATATTTCTGTATCAACATTGTAGTCTGAATTCCTCCTTTTATTAGTGGATGTTTGAGGTCCAAGTAAAGTCCATGGGAAAATATGAAGACTTCAGGGATGAATGGCTGTTATTGGCCTCTGATTGGTATCGTAGGTTGTGTTTCTGTAGAACATGGTCAGCTGGCAGCTCTGTGAAGAGTAAAAACTTGGATTTGGACTCTTTTCCATCCATCATTCTCTATGGGAAAGCAGATGACAAGTCAGACAGTGCTGCAAAGTAAGCTTCAATCAATCGACTCCATAATCCTTCTCCTTTATAGAACTAATGATTATATTGAGCCTTGTGCCTTTGTAGGGGGATTTCAACAGCCAGCAGTAATAGAATGGGGGTGTTGCCACGTCTTACGTCCCTCTGTCTGAAAGGAAACCAGTGGTTACATCACGGCAGGATGATTGCAGCCATCAAACACTCACTGTTAAATGGGCTTAAGAGGTGAGATTATTAAACAGCTGTTCAAATAATTGTCTTAAAAATGTGTGGCAACATATGAATGGACTATTAAAGAGATACTCAAAGCTGAAAACTTCTCTTCTCTGGGTGGCTGAAGAGGCTTCTGTGATAAGTACTGCAGCATGATGGAGTGTGTCTGGGTGCGTTTGGATTAGGTGGATGTTTTGAGGTCCAATATGTCACCACTGACTTCTACATGCAGCATCTATTAAGCTTCCGAAAGAGTTCAAAAACAACAAAAATATTTACTATGTTTGAATCTGCTCGTGGAACATTTCATTCCAAAATCATGGGCATTAATATGGAATTGGTCCCCCCTTTGCTGCTATAACAGCCTTCACTCTTCTGGGAAGACTTTCCACTAGATGCGGAGACTTACTTCCATTCGAGCTTCACACTACTCCAGCCGACACTTGGCATTGCGCATGGTGATCTTAGGCTTGTGTACGGCTACTCGACCATGGAAACCCATTTCATGAAGCTCTCAACAATGTTCTTGTGTTGACGTTGCTTCCAGAGGCAGTTTAGAACTCGGTAGTGAGTGTTGCAATCGAGGACAGTTTATTTTTACGCGCTACTCAGTTGGCTTGTGTGGCCTACCACGTGGCACAATGCTTTGTAGCAGGTAGCATTCTCCTGGCATCTGCCAAACCCAGATTCGTCCATCAGTCTGCCAAATGGTGAAGCTTAATTCAGTGGTAGGCCACACAAGCTTAGAGAATGGGACCGGCGAGTACCGGAGTGCATAGCTTCCTCTGGAATCCTCTTGTTTTAGAAACGGTATGCTATGTTAAACCGTATATAGTCTATGGTTGAACCCCAAACGCACGTGTAGCCCCAGTTCAGTTGTGCACTGCGAGTGTGCAAATGCATGCTAACATCAGACAATTTACAAGACTCAGTTGACAGCTGACCGCAAGTTTCATGTAGAATAAATTCCATCTCCGGCTTACGCTCACACTCCTGCCTTCTTGTCATTATTATAATCCAAATGTGTGCTGACTGATCAACACCGGGTCAAGTTACTTTTCAGTGTGTTCCCAGAAAATCTGAAGTCGCCATCCACAGGTTAAAAGTAGTCAGGGTGTGCAGGTACCACACACGATGCGCCCAGGTAAAACAGCAACATCAGAATCATTGCTTCCACAACCTTCTGTGCACAGTCAAAAGAAGATGAAATACTTGCTAACTTAGTTAGCTACAGTTGAAGTCTGAAGTTTACATATACCTTAGCCAAATACATTTAAACTCAGTTTTTCACAATTCCTGACATTTAATCCTCGTAAAAATTCCCTGTCTTAGGTCAGTTAGGATCACCACTTTATTTTAAGAATGTGAAATGGCAGAATAATAGTAGAGAGAAATATTAATTTCAGCTTTTATTTTTTTCATCACATTCCCAGTGGGTCAGAAGTTTACATCCACTCATTTAGTATTTGGTAGCATTGCCTTTAAATTATTTAACATGGGTCAAACATTTCGTGTAGCCTTCCACAAGCTTCCCCCAATAAATTGGGTTAATTTTGGCCCATTCCTCCTGAAAGAGCTGGTGTAAATGAGTCAGATTTGTAGTCCTCCTTGCTCACACACTCGTTTTCAGTTCTGCCCACAAATTTTCTATAGGATTGAGGTCAGGGCTTTGTGATGGCCACTCCAATTCCTTGACTTGGTTGGCCTTAAGCCATTTTTCCACAACTTTGGAAGTATGCTTGGGGTTATTGTCCATTTGGAAGACCCATTTCCGACCAAGCTTTAACTTCCTGACTGATGTCTTGACCTACGACTATTATAAGACTTGTTTTACTGTGGATAGAGATACTTTTGTTCCTGGTTCCTCTAGCATCTTCACAAGGTCCTTTGCTGTTGTTCTGGGATTGATTTGCACTTTTCGCACCAAAGTACCTTCATCTCTAAGAGACAGAACGCGTCTCCTTCCTGAGAGGTATGATGGCTGCGTGGTCCCATGGTGTTTATACTTGCGTACTATTGTTTGTACAGATAAATGTGGTACCTTCAGGTGTTTGGAAATTCCTCCCAAGGATGATGCAGATTATTTCTTTTGATTTTCCCATGATGTCTGGTAAAGAGGCACTGAGTTTGAATATAGGCCTTGAAATATATCCACAGGTACACCTTCAATTGACTCAATTGATGTCTCTGAAGATTCTAAAGACATGACATAATTTTCTGGAATTTTCCAAGCTGTTTAATTAATAAATCCTGTTGGCCCCACACGTACCTCTAGGGGTACCCTCCCCCACTGCTCAACTGACACAGTGGCGCACAGAACGCAAAAATATTCTTAGAAATATTTAACCTCCACACATTAACAAGTCCAATAGCTCAAATGAAAGATAAACAACTTGTTTATCTAGCCAGCAAGTCAGATTTCTAAAATGTTTTACGGCGAAAACATAGCACATATTTATGTCAAACCACCACCGAAGACACACCGAAGACACAGCTAATTTCCATAGCCAAATTGAACAAAATATGCTATCAACCAAACGCAGGATTAAAAGAAAAATAATTTCACTAACCTTTTGAAATCTTCATCAGATGACAGTAATATAACATGTTAGACAGTACATTTATGTTTTTTTCAATAATATGCTATAAATATCCATAAATCTCTGTTTACAATGACGCCATGTTAAAAAAATGCTACTCAAATGTCCGGAGAAATGACGATGGCTTCGGCAGATGCCGTCAGCTAACATGGAATACACAACATAAACTTTGACTAAATATGCATGTTCTACATATATATAGAAAGATACACTTCTTCTAAATGCAATCGCTGTGTTACATTTATTTTTAACGTTACAGATTTCGTTCACTAGGCTATAATATGAGTCGGCGCTCAGGAATTAGCATTTTGGCTCCTCTATCTCGGAGTCCACAGAAACCCAAATTTAACACATAAATATTCCCTTACCTTTGCTGTTCTTCCATCAGAAGACCTGGAAGGGTTTATACTTACCAAAAACAGCTTTAGTTTTGAAGTCTGTGTCTTTCGGTTATCAAACACGACATATTTCGGTTGAAATGCAGCCAAAAAGTAAAGTGGGTGCGCACCAAAACGTCGAAATTACATATTATATGTCGACTAAACTTGTCAAACTATGTTCAGAACACAGCGTTAGCATGTTATATAGCTTCACAGCAATTCTCAGGACGAACAGAAACACACGCATCGTTTAATCAATCTTGGAAGAAAGACATCACCGGAGCAGAACGCGCATGAGAGTAACCTGTTTTCTCGCGTGACCGAAAGGTTTCGGCCCGCCAAAACTCTCGTGAGCGCATGATTCACACAATGAGAAGCCCCATTGAAAGCGGACATCGCGCTGAAGGCATAGAAACTGTTCCGAGGACTGTAGGTGCTTGGGAAGGGTGGGGGCGATGACGTCAAAGTTGGGCCAACTTTTATGATGACAAGAGAGAGTTTGGGAGAATGAGTGCCCTGAGAGTTCTGCTTTACTTACAGACATAATTTAAACGGTTTTAGAAGCTTTAGAGTGTTTTCTATTCAATAATAATTTTTAATTGCATATATTAGCAATTTTTGACAGATTTTTTCTGTTTACTATGGGCACGCAATCACCCCAAAGGGGGCAGCAATCAGCCCTATCCCCAAGGGGTTGCATTACCACTTCCAACTGGACTGGAGTGTGGACCTCAGTTCTTCTTTTAATCTCTCACGTGGGTATATGCTCCTAAAAACCAATGAGGAGATGGGAGAGGCGGGACTTGCAGAGCCCCAAGCGTCACAAATAGATCCAAGTTCTGTTTTAGCGCCTGGTGCCATGATTGAATAACATGTATGTCTACATTTATTTTGCAACGCTTGCACAAGCGATGTGGTCAGCATGTAAGGACCGCCTCTTTGGTTTGACGTGACATGGAAAGGAGCTGACAAAATAGATTGTAATGATGCAGTCGACCACTGGAAAGAGCCCGATACATGTTTATTTGACAGAGAAGCCTCTGAGGTGAGAAATTAATGAAGTTACGCTAGAAAATTAATAAAGCTGTTTAAACATATCAGTAATTACCAGTAGTCTTAAGAGGCTCACAAAGTCCATACAATCCAAGTACATGTCTACACATAAAACAGAGCAGTTAAATTTAGATGGATTAAAACAAATAACCTGCCCTAACATGTACTAATTGATGAAATTTGTTTTTAAAAACAGTTTTCCCCCTTAGATGAGAACAAATATTTGAAGAAAACAACATCTGTTCGCGGTGCATCCCAGAGGTACTACAAGGTTAGGGCTGACAGGAAACACCTGAGAGCTCCCATGGTGCTGTGGTGGCTGGGCTGCCTGGTGGCACTGTAAACAACACTGTCTTATTACTGTTGGAGACTCGGCCATGCAGAAGCCTGGCAGGTAACATGGTGTCTCCTGAGCACTCATGAATATGGGCATAATACTCTTTCGCTGGTTGTGTTTGATGTTACTCTACCATGGTATTAATTGACATACAGTAAAGCCTGATGGTGAATGATCATTCTAAGACCTAGTGTATACAGTAGGGGTGTTTACCTAAGGCTATAGCATTGCTGTCCTCCGGCTACACCATGGTGCTACCTTACAGAGTGCTGTTTAGGCTACTGTAGACCTTCATTGCAAATCAGTGAGTTTTAATCAATCATTTGGTGATGTGAATATATTTAGCATAGTTTTATCTAAAAAGTATAATGTTTTCAATTTTTACAATTTGTATTTTATGAAATTCACAGAGGAGGATGGTACTCCCCATCCTCCTCTGAGGAGCCTCCACTGGTTGAATCTTAGGTTTAGCATTAGCAGTAAATGGTCTATGCCACATGTTTTGTCGTCACATACGCCACTGTGCAGAGGTGTGTCCCACACTACTAACGATGCGCTACGCCACTGGCATACATTCACCTCATTATCCATAGCAGAGGCCAGCGTGTGGCATCCAGAGAAATAACATCAGTTGAGCTGAGTGGCGACCATGTTTGTAGGACGAAGGTTTGCAGATCACTGTGGCAAATGTCAGAAGCTGGTGCATTTTCATGCATTCAATTTCTGAAGGTCAAACGTCTTCGGTTTTGTTTTATTTTTTCCTATCTGTTCTCTTCATTCTTCCTCTACACTGTGCACCCACCGCTCTGCTGCTATTCAATGTTCCTTTTCCTTTCTCTCTTTCACAGCACTTCTCAGTACTGATGGCAACCACTGGGACCACAGGGCACTGACTTGTTACAGTGCATTGGTGTCTCACTCAAACCCATTTAGATTATAAGGACTTTCAATATATACCCACATTCATTTTCACCATAAGGTAGAGCGTGTGAATAATACAGTATGATTTTGTATCGGATTCCTCTGCTTTTGCTTCGTAAATTTGTTATGACTGTTAACTTGTAATGTTCTGATGATAATCTATATGACATCACATTGATATCACTGTGGGCTAAGTCTTAGTGACACACTCAGATGTTTCCAGGAACATTTTGCTACTCAGCATGTTTTTCTCTCCGACAGTTCTCTTTCAGAGGAGATGGTTTCCTTAACCTTTTTCATTCTTTCATTGTGTCATACTCCAAGCAATGAATGTATGTACTGCACTTGAGATGAGAACAAACTGAGCTTCTATAGACATTCCCGTACTGCACAGGTATAGACCAATGATGAATTACACAAGGTAATCAAATACAATTTCCTTCAGAAATAGTATGACCTTCAGTTCCATGTTACTGTAAGGCAGATAGATTTTTCTCCAGATTTCTCGTGCTGTATGTTTTTCCTATTTATTTAAGGCTCCTGGGTTTAATAATGTACTAAATGTTTTCCTACTCACAGGCTCGCACACACTTATACATAGACACACATACAAACATGTACTCTGAGTCATTTGTTCTCTCTTTCTCTCGAACACACACAGACACACCCACAGACAGACCCACAGACAGACAGACAGACAGACACATAGACAGACACATAGACAGACAGACAGACAGACACACACACACACACACACAGAGAGAGATAGACAGACAGACAAACACAGACCGGCACACAGACACACAGACAGAAACACAGACAGACAGAACACACAGACATACAGACACACAGACAGACAAACAAACACACCGACACAAATACACACACACACAGACACATGCACACACAGACAAACACACAGACAGACACAAACACAGACAGGCACACACACAGACACACAGACAGACACACAGACAGGCGCAGACAGACACACAGACAGACGCACACAGACACACAGACAGACACACACACACAGACAGACAGACCCACACACAGACATACATACAGACAAGCACTCAGACGGGCAGACATACACACACACAGACAGAGAAAGACACAGACAGACAGACAGACACAGACACACAGACAGACAAGCATGCAAACGGACAGACATACACACACACACAGACAGAGACAGACACACAGACAGACACACATAGACAGACACACACAGACAGCCATACAGACAGACAGACAGACAGACAGACAGACAGACAGACAGACAGACAGACAGACAGACAGACAGACAGACAGACAGACAGACAGACAGACAGACAGACAGACAGACAGACAGACAGACAAAAAGACACAGACAGACAGACAGACAGACAGACAGACAGACAGACAGACACAAAGACAGACATACACAAAGACAAACACACAGACAGACGCAAACACAGACAGACGCACACACCGACAGACACACACACCGACAGACACAAAGACAGACATACACAAAGACACACACACAAAGACACTGACAGACACACACAGACACCCAGACACCAACACGCAGATACCCACCCACCCACACACATACTTAAACACACAGACACTGACACACAGACACCGACACACACACGCTGACACCGACACACACACAGACAAACACACACAGACAGATAGACAGTCACACACACAGACAAACACACACAGCCAGACAGCCAGACAGACAGACATATAGACACACATAGACAGAAACAAAGATAGATACACAGACACACACACCCAGACAGACACACACACACACACACACACACACACACACACACACACAGACAGACAGACAGAGACAGACACACATAGAGTATAGACAGTCACACATACAGACAAACACACACACAGAGACATACAGCCACACAGACAGATGGACAAACAGACAGACGGACACACAGAGACAGACACACAGAACGACAGAGGCACACAGACGGACACACACAGACAGACAGGCACACAGACAGACAGACCCAGACATACAGGCACACAGACACGCACATAGACAGAAACACGACAGACACATAAACAGTCACACAGACAGACAGACAGACAGACTCACAGACACACAGACAGACAAACAGAAAGATGAACAAACAGAGACAGACACACAGAATGACAGAGACAGACCCAGACACACAGACACACAGGCACACAGACACATATACATACACAGACAGACAGACAGACAGACAGACAGACAGACAGACAGACAGACAGACAGACAGACAGACAGGCAGACAGCCTTCCAGACAGACAAATAGACAGACAGACACACACACACACACACACACACACACACACACATAGACAGAAACACAGATATACAGTGGGGCAAGAAAAGTATTTAGTCAGCCACCAATTGTGCAAGTTCTCCCACTTAAAAAGATGAGAGAGGCCTGTAATTCATCATAGGTGCACTTCAACTATGACAGACAAAATGAGAAAAAAATCCTGAATATCACATTGTAGGATTTTTTATGAATTTATTTGTAAATTATGGTGGAAAATCAGTATTTGGTCACCTACAAACAAGCAATATTTCTGGCTCTCACAGACCTGTAAATTCTTCTTTAAGAGGCTCCTCTCACCTCCACTCGTTACCTGTATTAATGGCACCTGTTTGACCTTTTTATCAGTATAAAAGACACCTGTCCACAACCTCAAACAGTCACACTCCAAACTCCACTATGGCCAAGACCAAAGAGCTGTCAAAGGACACCAGAAACAAAATTGTAGACCTGCACCAACACTGTTGCTGGCCAAAATAGCAGCAACAGTGTGTGAAAACCTTGTGAAGACTTACAGAAAACGTTTGACCTCTGTCATTGCCAACAAAGGGTATATAACAAAGTATTGAGATAAACTTTTGTCTGTCCTAGTTGAAGTGTACCTATGATGAAAATTACAGGCCTCTCTCATCTTTTTAAGTGGGAGAACTTGCACAATTGGTGTCTGACTAAATACTTTTTTGCCCCACTGTATACACAGACAGACACAAACACAGACAGACAGCCATACAGACACCGACAGACAGACACAGATGGAAACACAGACAGACACGCACACAGACAGACACACACACAGACAGACAAACAGACAGACAGACCGTTTGTGTGTGTCTGTATGTATGTATGTATGTATGTGTGTATGTATGTATGTATGTATGTATGTATGTATGTGTGTATGTATGTATGTATGTATGTATGTATGTGTCTGTCTGTCTGTCTGTCTGTCTCTCTGTGTGTCTGTGTGTTGTCTATTTGTGTGTCTGTCTGTTTGCCTGTCTGTTTGGCTGCCTGTCTGTGAGTCTGTCTGTGTGTGTGTGTGTGTGTGTGTGTGTGTGTGTGTGTGTGTGTGTGTGTGTGTGTGTGTGTGTGTGTGTGTGTGTGTGTGTGTGTGTGTGTGTGTGTGTGTGTGTGTGTGTGTGTGTGTGTGTCTGTCTGTCTGTGTTTCTGTCTGTCTGTGTTTCTGTCTGTGTATGTCTGTCTATGAATCAATCTGTGTTTCTGTCTATTTGTGTGTCTATCTGCCAGACAAACAGCCATACAGACACAGACAGACAGACAGACATACATACACACACAGACACACAGGCAGACAGGCAGACACACAGACATACAAACATACTGACACACACACAGACAGATAGACAATCACACACACAGACAGACAGCTACACATACAGACACACCGACAGACAGACACACAGATACAGACACATACATACATACATACAGACAGACAGACAGACAGACAGACAGACAGACAGACAGACAGACAGACAGACAGACAGACAGACAGACAGACAGACAGACAGACAGACAGACACAGATACAGACATACATATATTCTGACACACAGACACACACACAGACAGAAACACAGACAGACACATGCAGACAAACAGAGACACACATAGACAGACACACAGACAGACACACATACACACACAGACATATATACAGACACACGTGCAGACACCGACAGAGACACACACACACACACACAGAGACACCAACACACACACACAGAGACACCGACAGACACACCCACACACAGAGACTCCGACATACACATACACACAGACACCGACAGACACCCACATGCAGACATCGACAGACACACACACAGACACAGACAGACACACACCTACAGACCGTTTGTGTGTGTCTGTATGTATGTATGTATGTATGTGTGTATGTATGTATGTATGTATGTATGTATGTATGTATGTATGTATGTATGTGTCTGTCTGTCTGTCTGTCTGTCTGTCTCTCTGTGTGTCTGTGTGTTGTCTATTTGTGTGTCTGTCTGTTTGCCTGTCTGTTTGGCTGCCTGTCTGTGAGTCTGTCTGTGTGTGTGTGTGTGTGTGTGTGTGTGTGTGTGTGTGTGTGTGTGTGTGTGTGTGTGTGTGTGTGTGTGTGTGTGTGTGTGTGTGTGTGTGTGTGTCTGTCTGACTGTGTTTCTGTCTGTGTATGTCTGTCTATGAATCAATCTGTGTTTCTGTCTATTTGTGTGTCTATCTGCCAGACAGACAGCCATACAGACACAGACAGACAGACAGACATACACACACAGACACACAGGCAGACAGGCAGACACACAGACATACAAACATACTGACACACACACAGACAGATAGACAATCACACACACAGACAGACAGCTACACATACAGACACACCGGCAGACAGACACACAGATACAGACACATACAGACAGACAGACAGACAGACAGACAGACAGACACAGACAGACACAGATACAGACATACATATATTCTGACAAACAGACACACACACAGACAGAAACACAGACAGACACATGCAGACAGACAGAGACACACATAGACAGACACACAGACAGACACACATACACACACAGACATATATACAGACACACGTGCAGACACCGACAGAGACACACACACACACACACAGGGACACCAACACACACACACAGAGACACCGACAGACACACCCACACACAGAGACTCCGACATACACATACACACAGACACCGACAGACACCCACATGCAGACATCGACAGACACACACACAGACACAGACAGACACACACCTACAGACACACACGCACAGACACCGACAGACACAGACAGACACACACACACACACAGACACCGACAGACACACAGAGGGAGAGAGAAACAGAGAGAGAGAGAAATCTGAACCAGATGTGCATACACAGGCTGTTGTTTCTACCAGCTGCTCCTCTCTTTGTGTCTGAAGTTGATGAGGATTTATTTTGTTGACCTCAGTTGAGGATTGTACTGGCCTGGCCTCTCCTCTACTTTTCTACCTTTGTTGTGTCTCCTCTGTTTCTCAACACAGATAGATGTCCTTCATGCACATTCGTTGTATGTGTTGTATTGTATTGTATGTGTATGTGGGTTTAGTTGTTTCCCATGCAAGCCCCTAGTTAGACACCTCTTACATGTTCCCATCATAGCTCATAGATATCTTGTGTTTCCCATGATACATCTTTCGGCATTGAGGCTGGATGACAACGACTAAGACCAGGTAGTTGATTGATTCTTCATGCGCTTTGAATATTAATGTATTCCCCTCTAGCCTTTCTGATGTGCTGCAGCACAGCTCAAAAACATAAGCCAGCGCACAGCCAGAAAGATTGGTTTGTGTGGAGGTGCTGACTAACGGCAAATAACTATAAACTATCAAAATAAAGAAAGTCGCACACTTCATATATAAACTCACTGCAATTTAATGGGTATTTACCAACATTTCGGCATCACTGTGCCTTCCTCAGGTTCAGCTCAGAGAACAATTAATGGCCAAAGTTGCCTGGATGTTGGTAAACTTCAATAACGAATACACCATAATGTCATTATGGCAGAATTGTCCTAAACAGCACATTCAAGATGTGGAGGTCATAGTGATTGAGAGCACAATTACAAAGATTAATAAGTATGTTATTTCCAAATCCTGCCCCAACTATCACTCTGAGAATTAGGAGCTGATTTGCATGCTGCTGTAAAGGTTACGTCCTCCATTGTCAGGAAACACAGGGTATTTATTTGTTAATATCCTGCGTCCGCTCTACTCTGCAGAGGGGAGAAATGCAACTATTTTGAAAGTGCTAGTATATAGAGGAAGTAAATGACGATGGAGCGGAGGAGAGAGGGAGCGAGAGGGAGTGAGAGGGAGGGAGGGAGGGAGGGAGGGAGGGAGGGAGGGAGGGAGGGAGGGAGGGAGGGAGGGAGTGGGAGGGAGGGAGGGAGCGAGGGAGCGAGAGGGAGGGAGGAAGCGAGATGGAGGGAGGGAGCGGGAGGGAGGGAGGGAGCGAGATGGAGGGAGGGAGCGAGAGAGAGGGAGGGAGGGAGCGAGAGGGAGGGAGGGAGGGAGCGGGAGGGAGTGGGAGGGAGGGAGGGAGGGAGTGGGAGGGAGGGAGGGAGCGAGATGGAGGGAGCGAGATGGAGGGAGTGAGATGGAGGGAGGGAGTGGGAGGGAGGGAGCGAGATGGAGGGAGGGAGCGAGATGGAGGGAGGAAGCGTGAGGGAGGGAGGGAGGGAGGGAGTGGGAGGGAGCGAGATGGAGGGAGGGAGTGGGAGGGAGGGAGCGAGATGGAGGGAGGTAGTGGGAGGGAGGGAGCGAGATGGAGGGAGGAAGCGTGAGGGAGGGAGGGAGGGAGGGAGGGAGTGGGAGGGAGGGAGGGAGCGTGAGGGAGGGAGTGAGAGGGAGGAAGCGTGAGGGAGGGAGGGAGTGGGAAGGAGGGAGCGGGATGGAGGGAGGAAGCGTGAGGGAGGGAGCGGGAGGGAGGGAGCAGGAGGGAGGGAGTGAGAGGGAGGGAGCGAGCGAGCGAGAGGGAGGAAGTGAGGGTGATGCACCCATTAGGGGGTGTTGTTTACCTATGTTCCCTGCACGTCTAGGTTCACTCCAATTCAGCTGCTCTGACAGCCACATGAACAAAACACCACCAGTCTCTCTTTCTATTTCTCTCTGCCCCGCTCTCTTTCTCTCTCTCCCTCTCTTCCTGGGGATTGTCAGTGGAAGGCCTCTGCGTCATTGTAAATCAGGTGCTTATTTTGCCACGAGTCCGTCTGACTCATTCTGATAAGACTTCTCTTTGATGAAGTGGCTCAGTTCTCCAGTATGCCATGTAGGGAAGGGGCCCACACGCATACACTTGCTTTTGTTCCTTAAACACTTCCGTACGGAAGTCCAGAGAGGATTTATGAATAAAAAATGATTCACTCGTTTTGACGATCACTAAATCATTTTCTTGTGATCACGACATAACAAAAGTTGTTTTGTAGAGATGACGAGAAACTCTATAGGAGAGGACATATTGATGATAGGTTGACAGTATGGCTGAGGCGGCGAAGCCCACGGGGGATCAGCACATCCGTTTTGATTCTGATTAGGGATTAACCCAGGCAGAAATTGTATTTATGTCGGTCAGTTACAGATGGCTTCCAGTTTTGTCTCCAATACAATCACATTTTAAAAAGTGCGGTTGCCCTACTATTTTAAATGGATTGAATGTGGAATGTTCAGTGTAAGAAAAGTTACCATTGAGGTCTGTGGTTGCAGACAACCAACGAAAGTTTACCAGACTACCAATAAAAGTTTATTTTAATCTCTTTAATAGTTTTAACAAGGAGGTTGGCCTGTCAATAGCAGCAAAAACAGTCACAAACAACAATTAACAAGTAGTAACAAGTAAAACAAGTTCAACAGATGAAGTGAATCACATGTCGAGGTTTCTAAATATTCCAACATTTTATGAAGGCTACAGTCTATTTTTAATTTCAGCCACAATGGTGGGCAACATGTTGTGGTGTTGAAGGACAGCTTTGCCATTTATCCAGTTATAAAAAATCATCTCACTGACGAGACACATACTGGAACGTGCAGTTTGTTTGTAATTTGTAATTCCTCAGTTTGCCGTTGTTTGTCTGTTATTGCTGGAGCTATGATAAGAAGGCCCAGGCATATACTGTGCACTAGCACATGGCTACTTATAACAGATGTGTTCTAATCAAAGGTCTTTTGTCATCAATACGTCCACTCCTATTTATAGAGTTTATCTCGACAAAACAACTTTTAGGTGCTGATAATGAGATAAATAAGTTGTTTTCTTCATGTGTCCTCTCTCCAGGCAGATTGGGTCAGTGGAACAACTCTTCATTTTTTACTCTGTTGAGAGTTTTTGTTGTTTGTCCTCCTGATGTCTCCTGCTCCCTTCTGTAACCTCACAAATCACTCTGGGAGCTGCAGGCGGCATCGGGCCCCTGACCTAGAGGCTCAGTTAGCATCTATTTGATTTGCCTTTTCCTCTGTTTGCTTTTTGTTTCTCTTGGAAACACTCAAGGATCCTAGGTTCCCATGATAATAGTGCCCAGCGTTTTGGGATGACTAATCTCGGCCAGGCTGCGCTAGCTGATCAATACAAGATGACACCGGCTTGTAATGGAAAGTTGTGCTCTTATCAGAACCTGATGCATTATGGCTCAGACACAAACACCTTTTTTTCTGTCCCGGGCAAAATCCGGCAGGCCTATTTGAGGCTCCATTTCACTCAACCAGCGTTTGTTTCCAGGGCTAAACATGCATCTCCTTGGTGACAAAGTGAAGGCAAGAGAAATATTCCTCCCCCACCTGAAGGATTCATATGACGCTATTACCACCAACATTTCTTATTCTGAGCCAATGCCCAAGACCTGAGGAGAGAGAGCCACATACAGCAAAGCACAGGGGTAGTGATCAAGTCTCTTACAATCCCTTTAAAAGCATTATTGTCAAGACTAATCAAGTTCATAAAAGGGGAGTTTGACATTGATGGCTCATGAATGGTCCATGTTTCCTGCATGTTCAGTGCTGGCTGGTTTCTCTGGGGAGGTAGGCTGCTATGACAGGGCCAGTCGCAGTGAAAGGTAAGGGGTGGCTGGAGGTAAAAGTAAAATGTTGTTTCTTATTAAACAGGACTCCAGTACACTCCACAGAGCACAGAGGGATGAACTCAGGCCTCCACTTATCCCAGCCGCTGTATGCATGAGAGGACTTCATACAGATACAAAAGTGTCATGACTGTCCAAGAGAATCCAAGTAGGTCAGATCAGGTTTGCAATGAATAACTTCAACCAGGCTCCCTCTCACCCGCAAAGGTGGGAGGAAATAACTAGTGGTGATTAACAACGGGTCTCACGTTCTAAAGCGAATTCTTGAACAATATTTCTAACATAGAACATGGGAATTGTCAGAGGCGATCAATATAACACTAATGTAATTTTGTTTGTTATTTTGGGATGTCATTAAAAATGTTACAAAGGAAAGGCTAACTTGGAAAGTATACCCACTACATGTATGAAGTGCCCATCCTATGTGTTGTGCATTTAATATGAAAAACAATTAAAGTGTTTTTGTTATGAGAGGGATGTGATTTTAGGAGCCATAAGTGATAATTGTTTTACATAAACTTTACACAGTGACAAGCCACGCCCCTGAGTGAGGTCAGAGAGCGTGTCAGCCTGACGGAACCGCCCTTTCAAACAAACTGTATAAAATTATGGGTTAAGAATGAACATACAATACCAGAGAGATGTAGAGCTGCAGCTATACGTTTAAAGTGGTTTGAACTCTGAATCTTACCATGAGGTAGAGACGATAAACATACCTCCCGGACAGTCACTGGTACGACTGATTAGCTGTCCTAAGTAAAGTATCTTCGAAAGCTAATTTAAGTGGGACCATTCTACTACTCTGTTCAAACCATCATATTACGCTACTCTCATCACCCCACTGGGAACCATCAACACGGCTGGCTAGCCTATCTTCAAAGAAGCATCTTCCAGAGCGAATGGAAAGAGAATAAACTCTGTAGTTCTGTTCAGGACTACACGACAAGGCACCGGGTACCAGACGACTGCAGAGGAGAACAACAGTAGACGACTTATTGGAACCCTGTTGAACAATCAGAGCCTTACAAGTGTGCCGCGAAAAGGCCCAACCCCCTTTCCAAGTTGGTCCAGTTCCGAGAGAGATACCCGGTGAACCAAGGCATTTCACGTAAATACATTCATGATGTCTTACTCCAAGCGGGCGGTGGTTCGTGTGCGAAGTATAGGATTAATGTAAGCGAGAGTAGTTTCTAAATGTTCCAACGTTAAGTGTCTCTGTCCCTCTCTCTCTTGCCCTCTCCATGTATTTTGTAGCAAGCAGCCATATTGTTGTGAATCCGCTAGGGACCTGTTTTTAAGCTATTACGTGTGTATGTTTATGCTGTTACCATTTAATTAGCTAGTAAATAAATAAATCAATTTGTGTAGTACTGAATCATAAGTAAGGCTCCGGTTTTTGCAGATGCAAGGAGGATACAACTGTTCAGAATGATGATATGATACAAGATTATGCTTATTAAGTTGACTGTTTATAGATGTGATCGGTAAAGACCTTTCAGTTTAATTTGGGAGATGGTAACTCTTTAAAGAACCGATTTCGTGGTGCCCCAGATCCTAATTAGTTAATTGTTACATGATTAATTTAATCAGGTAACAATTAAACATAGTCAGTTGATTAGATAAATAACAGTCATCAGTTTAATGTTAAAGTCAAGTCACGATGAGGAACCTGTGAATAATTGATTAGAATAGAATTAGAACCGTTCACATCATGTACATTAGCCTGTCGGATCAAAGTGTTCTCTGACATTTTGACGATGAGTGAGAACGTGTGAAGATGAACATGTGAAGATGAACGTGCTAAAACTAAAGGACAGAGGATGAACTTTGCCCTCACATAAGCATGGCTAAACACAAGAGTGGTTCTCCATGCATATGCCCATGCGCAGGAGAACCTTGGTTATGATATATGGCTTGCTTAACATTTGAGTGTCTCTCAAAAGCAAGATTCAGAAATAGAGATCAAGGACAAATCCAGCCCGTTCTGTCTTAAAAAGGAGTGAGGCATATTATTTTTGGTAGGACAGAAACAGATGTAAACTGTCTTAAAAAAAGTTAAGGTACGGATTAAGTAGAAAAGTGTGATTTATGTGCTTGTTTGAGATGGAAATAATGGTTGAGATGAATAATGTATTATCTCGGAGTAACTTATCCTCCCCTTATACTACTCAGGCCACACTGGGAAAAAGTGGAACATATCATAATTCAATCGAAATCTTATAAACTATGTCTGTAAGGACATAGAACTGCAATAAATTCTCAAGCCAAACCCAGGCAGAGTTGGAGGGCGTCCAGTTGGTCACCTGGTTCTCGTATGGTTGCAGACAGAGACAGATGCTAGCTCCTAGTGAATGGTTTGAATTCCCTAGTACATCCATGGCTCGGCCATCTTTGATTCCTATTGGGATGTATTTGTACCATTTTCTATAAGGGCTTGGTAAAACAATAAATCTTTCTCTCCCCCACTCTCTTCTTTCCTTTTCTCCTCCCTCTATTTCTTGGTCGCACAGAAAAGATTGATCTCACCACGCTACCATTACTTTCTCTTTTTATTCTATTTTTTTTGTTGGGTTTTAACTGAATGGCAGACGAGCTCCCACTGTGGAGACCACCCACTGTGGAGAGCACCTCAGCAGCCCTTTCTGAAATGAGACAAATGTGTGTTCTTTTAATCTGGTCACGTTTGCGTTTAGCCAGCCTCCTTCCCTGGCTCTAGGCTGCTAAACTGCTGGAATGATGGATGAGTAATCAAATCAGTTGCTAATTGGTGGTGGCAGGACCTCCTTGTAGTTTATTCCAACAGGAACAATATTGATGCCTAGTGTAGCAGGCTGTTCTAGACATACTGCAGGTAGGTAATGAGGTAGACTGTTGTGTTAAGATGGGCTGCACTAACATCGCCATCATCTGAAAAGCAGCTTTAATTTTGGCACACGATGGTGGCATGTACAGTTGAAGTCGGAAGTTTACATACACCTTAGCCACTTACACTCAGATTTCTGACATTTAATCTTGGTAAAATTTCCCTGTCTTAGGTCAGTTAGGATCACCACTTTACTTTAATTTACTTTAAGAATGTGACATGTCAGAATAATAGTAGAGAGAATGATTTATTTCAAGCTTTTATTTCTTTCATCACATTCCCAGTGGGTCAGAAGTTTACACACACTCAACTAGTATTTGGTAGCATTGCCTTTAAATTGTTTAACTTGGGTCAAACATTTGGTTAGTCTTCCACAAGCTTCCCACAATAAGTTGGGGGCTGGGATTAAAAAATAACATGTAAAATATAGGACAAAACACACATCACGACAAGAGAGACACCACAACACTACATAAAGAGAGATGTGGCCCATTCCTCCTGACAGAGCTGGTGTAACTGAGTCAGGTTTCAAGGCCTCCTTGCTCGCACACACTTTTTCAGTTCTGCCCACAAATATTCTATAGGATTGAGGTCAGGGCTTTGTGATGGTCAGTCCAATAACTTGACTTTGTTGTTCTTAAGCCATTTTTCCACAATTGGAAAGACCTATTTGCGACCAAGCTTTAACTTCCCGACTCATGTCTTGAGATGTTGCTTCAATATATCCACAAAATGTTCCTGCTTCATGATGCCATCTATTTTGTGAAGTGCACCAGTCCCTCCTGCAGCAAGGCACCCCCACAACATGATACTGCCACCCCCGTGCCTCACGGTTGGGATGGTGTTCTTTGGCTTGCAAGCTACCCCTTTTTCCTCCAAACATAACGATGGTCATTATGGCCAAACAGTTCAATTTTTATTTCATCAGATCAGAGGACATTTCTCCAAAAAGTACAATATTTGTCCCCATGTGCAGTTGCAAACCATAGTCTGCCTTTTTTTATTGCAGTTTTGGAGCAGTGGCTCCTTCCTTGCTGAGCAGCCTTTCAGGTTATGTCGATATTTAATTTTTAAATGTATTTAACTAGGCAAGTCAGTTAAGAACAAATTCTTATTTTCAATGACGGCCTAGGAATAGTGATAATAATAATACTGCCTGTTCAGGGGCAGAACGACAGATTTATACCTTGTCAGCTCAGGGATTTGAACATGAAATCTTTCGGTTACTAGTCCAACACTCTAACCACTAGGCTACCCTGCCGCCCAAAAAGATATAGGGCTCATTTTACTGTGAATATATATACTTTTGTACCTGTATCCTCCAGCATCTTCACAAGGTCCTTTGCTGTTGTTCTGGGATTGATTTGCACTTTTTGCACCAAAGTACGTTCATCTCTAGGAGACAGAACGCTTCTCCTTCCTGAGCGGTATGATGGCTGCTTGTTCCCATGGTGTTTATACTTGCATACTATTGTTTGTACAGATGAACGTGGCACCTTCAGGCGTTTGGAAATTGCTCCCAAGGATGAACCAGACTTGTGGAGGTCTAGAATTTTTTTATGAGGTATTGGCTGATTTCTTTTGATTTTCCCATGATGTCAAGCAAAGAGGCACTGAGTTTGAAGGTCAGCCTTGAAATACATCCACAGGTAGACCTCCATTTGACTCAAATGATGTCAATTAGCCTATCAGAAGCTTCTAAAGCCATGACATCATTTTCTGGAATTTTCCAAGCTGTTTAAGGCATAGTCAACTTAGTGTACGTAAACTTCTGACCCACTGGAATTGTGATACAGTGAATTATAAGTGAAATAATCTGTCTCTAAACAATTGTTGGAAAAATTACTTGTGTCATGTACAAAGTAGATGTCCTAACCGACTTGCCAAAACTATTGTTTGTTAACTAGAAATTTGTGGAGTGGTTGAAAAATGAGTTTTAATGACTCCCAAACTAAGTATGTAAACTTCCGACTTCAAATGTATATAATGGCGTGTGGTGCAGCAGAGTATATGTGTGATTCTGTGACACGTCAGCCATACCGCTGAAGCCAAACTGTATGTGTGTTTGTGTATGTGTTTGCATGTGTTTCCGTGTGTGGAGTGGTGGCTTCTTGTGGCGCTACTGTTGATATGTTTATAGCACCCCGCTGGATGTCTTGTGACAAAGTACACTGCTCAAAAAAATAAAGGGAACACTAAAATAACACATCCTAGATCTGAATGAATGAAATATTTTTATTAAATACTTTTTTCTTTACATAGTTGAACAAAATCACACAAAAACTATCAATGGAAATCAAATTTATCAACCCATGGAGGTCTGGATTTGGAGTCACACTCAAAATTAAAGTGGAAAACCACACTACAGGCTGATCCAACTTTGATGTAATGTCCTTAAAACAAGTCAAAATTAGGCTCAGTAGTGTGTGTGTCCTCCACGTGCCTGTATGACCTCCCTACAACGCCTGGGCATATTCCTGATGAGGTGGCGGATGGTCTCCTGAGGGATCTCCTCCCAGACCTGGACTAAAGCATCCGCTAACTCCTGGACAGTCTGTGGTGCAACGTGGTGTTGGTGGATGGAGCGAGACATGATGTCCCAGATGTGCTCAATTGGATTCAGGTCTGGGGAACGGGCGGGCCAGTCCATAGCATCAATGCCTTCCTCTTGCAGGAACTGCTGACACACTCCAGCCACATGAGGTCTAGCATTGTATTGCATTAGGAGGAACCCAGGGCCAACTGCACCAGCATATGGTCTCACAAGGGGTCTGAGGATCTCATCTCGGTACCTAATGGCAGTCAGGCTACCTCTGGCGAGCACATGGAGGGCTGTGCAGCCCCCCAAAGAAATGGCATCCCACACCATGACTGACCCACCGCCAAACCGGTCATGCTGGAGGATGTTGCAGGCAGCAGAATGTTCTCCACGGTGTCTCCAGACTCTGTCACGTCTGTCACACATGCTCAGTGTGAACCTGCTTTCATCTGTGAAGAGCACAGGTCGCCAGTTGAATTTGCCAATCTTGGTGTTCTCTGGCAAATGCCAAACGTCCTGCACGGTGTTGGGCTGTAAGCACAACCCCCACCTGTGGACGTCGGGCCCTCATACCACCCTCATGGAGTCTGTTTCTGACCATTTGAGCAGACACATGCACATTTGTGGCCTGCTGGAGGTCATTTTGCAGGGCTCTGGCAGTGCTCCTCCTGCTCCTCCTTGCACAAAGGCGGAGGTAGCGGTCCTGCTGCTGGGTTGTTGCCCTCCTATGGCCTCCTCCACGTCTCCTGATGTACTGGCCTGTCTCCTGGTAGCGCCTCCATGCTCTGGACACTACGCTGACAGACACAGCAAACCTTCTTGCTACAGCTTGCATTGATGTGCCATGCTGGATGAGCTGCACTACCTGAGCCACTTGTGTGGGTTGTAGACTCCGTCTCATGCTACCACTATAGTGAAAGCACCGCCAGCATTCAAAAGTGACCAAAACATCAGCCAGGAAGCATAGGAACTGAGAAGTGGTCTGTAGTCACCACCTGCAGAACCACTCCTTTATTGGGGGTGCCTTGCTAATTGCCTATAATTTCCACCTGTTGTCTATTCCATTTGCACAACAGCATGTGAAATTTATTGTCAATCAGTGTTGCTTCCTAAGTGGACAGTTTGATTTCACAGAAGTGTGATTGACTTGGAGTTACATTGTGTTGTTTAAGTGTTCCCTTTATTTTTTTGAGCAGTGTATAAGTGTGTCAGGAAAAGGAGGATTGATATCAGTACCATTCAGCTACGATGCCTATTGACAACAATATAGACCTATCCTCTGATTGTATCAAAGTCAGAGTCCATAAAGGTTTCTCCTACACAGATGACAGTTAAGATACAATCAGCCCCTGAACAGAGAGTCTCTCATTGGAGGGCAGTTGGATGGAGATAGGCTTGTTTTTGGTTTCCTGACAGATGCAGGAGTAAAGGTAGAATGCAATCTGGCACTAAGTCCCAGAGCAGGGAGCCAATTCTTTTTAGAATGGAGGGATCAGGAGCCTCTGCTGTTATTTGGGAAGCCGGAGTGCAACCTGCCTGCCTGTACTTAAGAGCAGGCTAATCCCCAACAAGATGGATTGCCATAACTCTGATAAGGTTTATTCACCTTGCTCTACTGTGCTGGTGACCATGTGTGTTTAAGTGTTGCCCAAAATGTATTCAGTAGAAATACTCTATATATGGATGTATATTTTTATAACAAAAGTTGCAGCTGAACTTGATACATTGATTATTGTTCTAACTCTGCAGGCTCACCTAATGTGCTCCGTTGTTCTGACAGGACTGACCACAACACTTCCTTTCCAAGCAGTGGTCAGACGTAGGGTTGAATATTTTCCCAGTATTTTTACAAATGTTCCATCCTGAGAATAAAACACTTTTCTCCCAGGTAACCCGGTATTTTCCTCCACAACCGTAAGTGTCATTCCAAAGCAATATAAAGCTATAAACAGGCGTATGTTTGGAGCTTTGATTGGGAATTCAAATCTGATGCTACCTGAGCCTGATGAGCTCTACATTAAATACATTTTATGAGCCCTACATTAGACAATTAATGAGCCCAAGCCCAAAAAAGCCCAAATGATTGTGCCATTATCCAATAAATATATGGTATTACACATTACACATGACAGAAAACCATAAAAGCCCATAGAGGTAACTAACTACTGTCACATTCTGTTAAAGGTCCCCAAAGCACACACATCTCTGGGTCTTTTGGGTCTGGGTCTGCCTCTTTTTAGTTCGCTGCAGCTAGCGACTGGAACGAGCTGCAAAAAAAACTCAAACTGGATCGTTTTATTTCCATGTCTTCATTCAAAGACTCAATCATGGACACTCTTGTTGACAGTTGTGGCTGCTTTGTGTGATGTATTGCCTCTACTGTCTTGTTGCTACCATGTTGTTGTCATGTTATGTTGCTACCATGCTGTGTTTTCATGTGTTGCTGCCTTGTTATGTTGTCATCTTAGGTCTCTCTTTATGTAGTGTTGTGGTGTCTCTCTTGTCGTGATGTGTGTTTTGTCCTATATTTTACATTTTATTTTTTAATCCCAGCCCCCATCCCCGCAGGAGGCCTCTTGCCTTTTGGTAGGCCGTCATTGTAAATAAGAATGTGTTCTTAACTGACTTGCCTAGTTAAATAAAGTTTCAATTAAAAAATATATATTTAATTTGCTCTCTTGGGTAAATAAATCAAACTAGCTCCAGTAGGGTAATATCTTTTAGTGTGAAATGTATTATTGTATTATACTGTATTATATGGTCTGGAATTACGAACATCGTTCAAACCGTTCAAACCATGATAAAGCAGGGAGCTAACATGCAATTCTGGTGCAGAACATGCGACCTACAAAGTTGCAAGTATAGGCTAGCCAATTTGATTTTAATTTTGATATAATAGTGCCTATTTGAATAATTAGTAGGCCGATGCATGCACACTTTTCATAATATTTACCCTGATGTTATCAGCATACCTCTTTTCTATTGTTGCTTCATTCCTTCCTCGCTTTCAACACTTAAATACATTTTGTTGTCCTTATCTTCATCATTCTAATGACATCCTTGAATAATATAGGACTATAATTACATGCAGAAGGCTATCACTTCTCTTCACGAAGATTGAATGGTTATAGCTTACTGCCATCGCGCGTTCGCTTTTCTATCCCACTATCCCTGAGTTCTATTGGCTTCTGTATTTAACATTCATCAAAAAAGAGCTTGCGTCCCTCTTCAAATAGTCTATTGGTATAAGAAATGCTAAAAACAATTATGTCCAGGAAGCTATTCTTGTCTAGCTTTTCCTGCATGGGACTCTAAGAGCTAAGGGGTATTTTTTAAGGAGAGGCCAGCAGAGCACAATATACAGAGGCTATGAGTTAGACGCTTATTATGCATAACCCATCATTAATTAGCTAAATATAAGGCTAATACTGAATTGAATGTATTACCTGAAAGAGGTAGTCTAGGACATCTATATATAGTGCTAAATATCAATCTACTGTATTACATATCAACAAAATGATCTATTTTGGATGCAATTTGAATGGAGTTGATGGGGAGAGACTGCTCGCACATGCACTGATGATTTAAAGCAGTGATATTTGAGTGACAGGCTGTTTTTAAAACTCTGCAGCTGCAATAAAAAAGAAACATCTTTACAAAAAAAGGTGACCCCCGAAAGCCAGATGGAGATGGGTACATTAGACAGGCAGTCAGTCTTTATATTACTGTATCATAGGCTATGCTGCAGCAAATGTAGGCCTACCTGTCACAAGAAAAAAGTTACCATGATGAGATGATAGGTTTACATGCATTGTGAACTGTGCTCCATACTGAGATGGGCTGTCTGTCCCCACCCTGAGTGTTGACAATTCATCATGCAGAGGCCGTAGAGAAGCCAGATTTAGACATTGCATATAATTTAACAGTTCCATTTCACCCCATGCAGTTCATATAAATCATTTATTATAATTTACCGCTTTCTCACAGTTATTTATCCCGGGAAAAGTGAGTGGTTTTAGGTGGTAAATCTCGGTAACCGGGTTCCAGCTATTCAACCCTAGTCAGCACACCATTAATGGCTGTCATCTGCTACACATACTGTCTCCCCAGCAATTCCTGCCAAGCACACAGAATGGGCTTACCTACCTTCCTTCCTACATTTTTACCTTCTTGTGGTTTTCTAATGAAGAATATCACAATACTGATAGATACCCCCTGTTTCTCTCTTCCTTGCGCTCTCTCCTGCTCTCTCTCTCCTCTCCCGCTCTCTCTCTTTCTCCTCTCCCGCTCTCTCTCTCTCCTCTCCCGCTCTCTTTCTCTCCTCTCCCGCTCTCTCTCTTTTTCCTCTCCCGTTCTCCTCCCTCGATCTCTCCTCTCCTGCTCTCTCTCTTTCTCCTCTCCCGCTCTCTCTCTCTTTCTCCTCTCCCTCTCCCGCTCTCTCTCTTTCTCCTCTCCCGCTCTCTCTCTCTCCTCTCCCGCTCTCTCTCTCTCCTCTCCCGCTCTCTTTCTCTCCTCTCCCACTCTCTTTCTCTCCTCTCCCGCTCTCTCTCTTTCTCCTCTCCCGCTCTCTCTCCTCTCCCGCTCTCTTTCTCCTCTCCCGCTCTCTCTCTCTCCTCTCCCTTTCTCTTTCTCTCCTCTCCCGCTCTCCTCCCTCGCTCTCTCCTCTCCCGCTCTCTCTCTTTTTCCTCTCCCACTCTCCTCCCTCGCTCTCTCCTCTCCCGCTCTCTTTCTCTCCTCTCCCGCTCTCTCTCTTTCTCCTCTCCCGCTCTCTCTCTTTCTCCTCTCCCGCTCTCTCTCTTTCTCCTCTCCCGCTCTCTTTCTCTCCTCACCCGCTCTCTCTCTTTCTCCTCTCCCGCTCTCTCTCTCTCCTCTCCCGCTCTCTTTCTCTCCTCTCCCGCTCTCTCTCTCTTTTTCCTCTCCCGCTCTCCTCCCTCGATCTCTCCTCTCCCGCTCTCTCCTCCCTCTCCCCCTCGTTCTCCTGGATGATTAAACTTCATTCAGATTTCAGTGTTCTCTGCCCTTCATCAATATTGTAGTTCCTTTGCATTGTAAATTCCTAATGAGTACCGTGCCTTCTGCCATGTCAACCACTGAGGTCGAGCCCGGACCGTCTGGAAGAGCCTCATGTATAATGAATCAGGAGTGTAATTAATCTGTGCAGATGATGCCAGAGGAGAGGAGTGGTAGGCTCTGCAGCTACATACCTGGGCCTACCTGTCCAGGGTTAAGCACTGGTCAGTGGCACACTGCAATTAGCTGCTCTATTAGTCTGCCCTGAGATTGGAATGCAGCCTGATTCAAACCACCCCCTGCAGAGTCCGGGTAACTTTGCTGTGTGTCGTTGCATTGATGTTTACTATGTGATTGTGAAGAATGCACTGGAGATATGAGAAGATGTGTCATAAATCATGAGATGTATCCGTCGATATCTGATCGATACAATATGACAGGCAAGTGCTTTTTGCAGCATGTGGCTGAGGTAAATGTAGAACATAGTATTGCCTCAATGTGTAGAGGTCTAGCTCAATGTGTAGAGGCCTAGCTCAATGTGTAGAGGTCTAGCTCAATGTGTAGAGGTCTAGTTCAATGTGTAGAGGTCTAGCTCAATGTGTAGAGGTCTAGCTCAATGTGTAGAGGTCTAGTTCAATGTGTAGAGGTCTAGTTCAATGTGTAGAGGTCTAGCTCAATGTGTAGAGGTCTAGCTCAATGTGTAGAGGTCTAGTTCAATGTGTAGAGGTCTAGTTCAATGTGTAGAGGTCTAATCAAATCAAATCAAAATCAAATCAAAAGTGTAGAGGGCTAGCTCAATGTGTAGAGGTCTAGTTCAATGTGTAGAGGTCTAGCTCAATGTGTAGAGGCCTAGCTCAATGTGTAGAGGTCTAGCTCAATGTGTAGAGGCCTAGCTCAATGTGTAGAGGTCTAGCTTAATGTGTAGAGGCCTAGCTCAATGTGTAGAGGCCTAGCTCAATGTGTAGAGGTCTAGCTCAATGTGTAGAGGCCTAGCTCAATGTGTAGAGGCCAAGTTCAATGTGTAGAGGCCTAGAACAATGTGTAGAGGCCTAGCTCAATGTGTAGAGGCCTAGTTCAATGTGTAGAGGATGCTGTTCCTCGAGCACCTGTGTTACTTTGGTCTCAATTTGTCTTCATTCTCCCTGATTGGTCTCCAGTGTTAATATGGGGTTGTGGTGTTGCAGAGTTGAGGGATAGGTCTACAGACAGAAAAAGAGATCACGAGCACCAGCCACAGCAATTAACCTTTTGAGATGCACTAATAGGGGGCTGGTACAATATCAACAATTACCAAGACAGGCAGAGCCAACTATCCTAGTGTAATTTTACTCAAACAAGAAGATTACACCCAGCTAATGAGAGAAATGTGTTTATTCAAGGGCGGGTAGTTCTGGGATAAATATCTTCACTCTTTTTGGTGTGTGCGTGTGCGTGTGCATGCGTTAGTTATGAATGTTCTGCAGCAGCCCCTGTCTAAGGGGCGTCTATATCATCCGAGGAGAGAGAAGTGGAATAGAAAGATTTGGTTTTGTGTCTTGGAGCTAATATCTTCGGCTGAATTAAGATAACACGAGCGGGATTGTGGCCAGCTTCAGCAGAGGATCTGTGAGGTTAGTGCTGCCCTCTACAGAGCAAGAGACACAAACATCCGTCTCTCCTCACTTCTTTCTCCCTAGCCCTCATTTACACACAGAGCCCTACAGTACCAACCCTAACAGCTGGGATTTAAGGGGCCGATATTGCTTAAGTATTTATTTACAAAACCTTGCAGAGGCCTCATGTATTATTCAATTTCTGATATATGGCATGCTCTGTTGACAAGACTTCCTGATGGACAAGAAAGGAAGTCAATAACTTTATGATGGGCAGAAATCGTTGGGCCTATCCAGTGAAGACCCATGTAAAGTGATCAGCTCACCAACTGCTGAGGAGTCTGAAATGGATTCCAACAGGCCCGACTCTCATACAGGCTGGACTCTCACACAGGCTGGACTCTCACACAGGCCCGACTCTCATACAGGCTCGACTCTCATACAGGCTGGACTCTCACACAGGCTGGACTCTCACACAGGCCCGACTCTCACACAGGCCCGACTCTCACACAGGCCCGACTCTCACACAGGCCCGACTCTCACACAGGCCCGACTCTCACACAGGCCCGACTCTCACACAGGGCCGGGAGCTGTATTTGGTGTTTCTGTGGTTAGCTGACACGATGCTGCTGAGATTCATGTCTCTCAGACGGCATTGTCTTTCATTTCCTCTTTGTCCTCAGAAGGACAGGTGAACAAAGATGTACATCTTTTTTTTTCTCACATGTCTTCCAAATTCATTTTCTCCAGCGCTCTAAAGGTCAGATTAGGTCCTACTTCATTTAATTCTCGAACATCTTGAAAATCCAACCACCATTATTGTTCTTTTGATGTTGGTACTGTTATTGAGTCTGGAACCTTTCATGGTTATCAAAAGATACTGATTATTTGTTCTCTATTGACATACTCTGGAGTAACAGTGTAAGATGTAATTTAATGTGGGAACACATCTGAGCTCCTGCGGCTGCTTCTAAGGTCAGGTAAAGGTCAGATGCTAAATTAACAACCACCAAGGATGTACTGGATTGTAAACTTATGGTTCTATTGACAGAATAGCTGTCGTCTTCAAACCATTTTGGTCACAGACCAGCAATATTATTCAGAATTGGATAGCAAAGAAATGGAATATTGCTTCTTCAAACCATTTTGGTCAAGGACCAAAAATATTATTCAGAATTGTATAGTAATGAAATTTAATATTCCTTTTAAATAATTTGCCAGTGACAAATCTGGTTGTGTGGTTTCTAGCATGTTTGTATGTAAAACGTTCCATCACACTACAATTTACCTGAAGACTGGAGCATTGACGACATCATGTCATCTATGTGGGTTCTGATGATGACTAAAAATACCCTCAAAATGCGTGGTTATTGGTTTTAACAGTGAGGGCTATTGGGATAGAATGAGAATCATTATGTGAACATACAATGATATTTCCACCAGGAGGTTGTGCAGACCCTTTCAAGTCCCTCTTTGTGGGCCCCATGGGCAGCATGTGGCCCAGAGAGGGGCCTTGGCCCAGCTACACAGCACCAAATTGGGCCCATGCTGAGGTATTATGAAGCACAGTCATGCTAGGTAGGAAAATCAAACCCCCTTTGAACTAATTCTTTGATGGATTTGCTCAGCAGGGGTTGTATTTGTGTGAGCTTGTAGTTGGAGAAAGCCCCATCATATGTGCTAATTAGAGACGCTGCCTTTCCTTCCCGGGGAGGAAATGGACAGAACGAAACAAGGCCAGTGTGAAGAGTTGGGAGAAAGAAGCAAAAGAGAAAAGTCAATGAGTAGCAGCCTCTGTTTGTATTACTCTCCTCCCTGCTGTTGGCTGTGGGAGAGAAAATAAAAAGTGACAATTTGCCACTTTACGAACTCAATTGGATGACGAAAACACTGGGAGTCCAAAATGTCTGTCTTGCACAGCTTCTTGCACAGTTAGAATACGTGTCGATACTACAGGGTTTTTCACAAAATAATGTTTACACTGTAAAACATTGATCAAATGAGCTTTAATCATCTCAAGCATACATTTGCTGTGCAAGTACAATGCTATGGTGTATATGGTGTAACAGTATATGGTGTAACAGTATGTGTAATAGTTAAACATGGGTGGTGTACCAGTGACGTTCTACTTCATCTCCTAACACAGCATGTTTCTTACTGGTTGACTGCTTTCTTCAGCGCTCCCTGCCCTCGCGCCCATTTGGATCTTTCATTAGCAATCTGTTAGCCTTCGGCTGCTAATGAATGGAGGGGCCAGACCCACCTGTCTGTCTGGACTGACATGTCCACAGTAATGATGGCCCCCGCTGAGTGGAGAGACATGTCCTGGTTTACAGCACTTACTGACAAATTGATTGTGTTATTTTTAGCCTAGCCCAAGTTTCTCTGTCCACAAATATAGCCTGGTCTCTGGACAATTAACAGGCTGCTCTATTGAGAATAAGGGAGGACAAAACTGGTTGTCACGACTCTGCGGTCCACATTTATGAGAGCAGGGCCAGGATAGTGACCTGGCAAGGCTTCAATGTTTTGTTTTTCTCCGAATGTCTCTGCCCTTCGAGGCATCGTCTGAAGATTCCTGCAGAGGTACAGTAATTGCTTCTGGGATGGTTTCCGCCGTCAGCCATCTTCAGGGGGGATTTGTGTGACATCCAGGTTATTGATCAGTACATTTAACACTGCCTATTTGACCAGGAGCCCCACACGGGTGTCAGCAGCACAGAGCACCATTCTCACCCAGCTGGAATGGCAACCCGTGTCGAGAGTAATGATTTGATGCTGCCTCCATCTCAGCTGTCCTCCCATCTTCCTATACATGCATTATTCTCTCTTTTCTTGTTCCTCTCCCTCTTTATTTCTCTCTCTGTCTGTCTCTCTCTTACTCAACATGCATGTTCTTGTGATATACAGTGGGGAGAACAAGTATTTGAAACACTGCCGATTTTGCAGGTTTTCCCTACTTACAAAGCATGTAGAGGTCTGTAATTTTTATCATAGGTACATTTCAACTGTGAGAGACGGAATCTAAAACAAAAATCCAGAAAATCACATTATATTATTTTTAATTAATTAATTTGCATTTTATTGCATGACTTAACTTAACTTAATATTTGGTACAGAAACCTTTGTTTGCAATTACAGAGATCATACGTTTCCTGTAGTTCTTGACCAGGTTTGCACACACTGCAGCAGGGATTTTGGCCCACTCATCCATACAGACCTTCTCCAGATCCTTCCGGTTTCGGGGCTGTCGCTGGGCAATACGGACTTTCAGCTCCGTCCAAAGATTTGCTATTGGGTTCAGGTCTGGAGACTGGCTAGGCCACTCCAGGACCTTGAGATGCTTCTTACAGAGCAACTCCTTAGTTGCCCTGGCTGTGTGTTTTGGGTCGTTGTTATGCTGGAAGACCCAGCTACGACCCATCTCCAATGCTCTTACTAAGGGAAGGAGGTTGTTAGCCAAGATCTTGCGATACATGGCCCCAATCATTCTCCCCTCAATACGGTGCAGTCGTCCTGTCCCCTTTGCAGAAAAGCATCCCCAAAGAATGATGTTTCCACCTCCATGCTTCACGGTTGGGATCGTGTTCTTGGGGTTGTACTCATCCTTCTTCTTCCTCCAAACAGGGCGAGTGGAGTTTAGACCAAAAATCTCTATTTTTGTCTCATCAGACCACATGACCTTCTCCCATTCCTCCTCTGGATCATCCAGATGGTCATTGGCAAACTTCAGACGGGCCTGGACATGCGCTGGCTTGAGCAGGGGGACCTTGCGTCCGCTGCAGGATTTTAATCCATGACGGCGTAGTGTGTTACTAATGGTTTTCTTTGAGACTGTGGTCCCAGCTCTCTTCAGGTCATTGACTAGGTCCTGCCGTGTAGTTCTGGGCTGATCCCTCACCTTCCTCATGATCATTGATGCCCCACGAGGTGAGATCTTGCATGGAGCCCCAGACCGAGGGTGATTGACCGCCATCTTGAACTTCTTCCATTTTCTAATAATTGCGCCAACAGTTGTTGCCTTCTCACTAAGCTGCTTGCCTATTGTCCTGTAGCCCATCCCAGCCTTGTGCAGGTCTATAATTTTATCCCTGATGTCCTTACACAGCTCTCTGGTCTTGGCCATTGTGGAGAGGTTGGAATCTGTTTGATTGAGTGTGTGGACAGGTGTCTTTTATACAGGTAACGAGTTCAAACAGGTGCAGTTAATACAGGTCATGAGTGGAGAACAGGAGGGCTTCTTAAAGAAAAACTGTGAGAGCTGGAATTCTTACTGGTTGGTAGGTGATCAAATACTTATGTCATGCAATAAAATAAAAAAATCATACAATGTGATTTTCTGGATTTTTGTTTTAGATTCCATCTCTCACAGTTGAAGTGTACCTATGATAAAAATTACAGACCTCTACATGCTTTGTAAGTAGGAAAACCTGCAAAATCGGCAGTGTATCAAATACTTGTTCTCCCCACTGTACAATCATCAAGGGCAAGGAAACTGAACAAAGGGAAATACAGTATAGAGAAATTCACACATGATTTTAGTTTTCCTATTAATTTTCCTATTAATTTAAAACTGTTATTGTACGTCAAAAGACCGAGATCAGGGCCAGTTTGTACATAATGCAACAGAATGACTTCCCCGGACACATTACAAATAACCAGATTGAATAAATCTCTGTGGGATTTAGTCATATGTTTGCAGGTAGAGCTCTAGCAATCCTTTAAGGAAGTGAAGTCACCCAGAGAGTCATTTAAAAATTAATTTGCTCCCTCGGTCAGCGTCTAAACTCTACAGCTATTTGTCAAGGCTGCCACAGAGTTCAAACACTTGGGCAGCAACACAGTCTCAAATCACCCTTCCTCTTTCCTTCCTTCCTATTCAACTACATTTCCTGACTTTTATGATTGGCTATAGACTACTACAGATAGACTTCACTGTTGTTAATAGTGTATTATATGGATTATCCATCTCTAGGAGAAGTAGATGATCATTATAACTCCCTGGAAGTGTTGGAAGTGAAACTTCCAGTGTAACCAACACTGAGGTCCGCTGTTACAGCGTTCCCTTTCTAATTGTGTGATGCCATGAATAATAGAAGAACAGGGACACAACAGACAAGAGGCTTGAGTGTCGAAAAGAAGTCTCCAGATTTAGCAAACAAACAATCAGAACTCAAATAAACATGAATATTGATCTATATTTACTTGGTATTTAGTCATTTGTCATCCGACATTCAAATCCACTTGAAAGGACCAATATTGATCAAACTCATCAAATCATTTTGATGGCCCGTTCCCAGTGACGAGGTAAAGGACTTCTAACAGTTTCTCTCATCTAAAACATGGGTTGTGGGATGGTGACCCCGGTCCCGTATCGATAACATATCCTGTTTTGTACTCTACCCATGTTTAACCTTGGGGATCTCTAACTGGGCTGGCGGTGTGGGATAGAGCCCCTGGGCTAGCAGAGCAGAACAAAGCTCCTGTTTGATCCAGTGTCATGCCTTCTCCATTATTCAACAGACATTGCCTGGGGAAGATGTGTGTACGGCCGTCAATAGCCCCTGGTAAACAACCGGCACAAATGACACTGCTGACCTGTGACTCCCTTCATCATGTATAGATATCAATACATTTAAGGTACACAACATCTGCCAAAACACATCTGTTTATTTATTTTATTATGAAGAAAAATACAGTATAAACGCAACAGGCAACCATTTCAAAGATGTATTGTGTTTATATAAGGAAATCAGTTCATTTAAATAAATTCATTAGGCCCTAATCTATGGATTTCACATGACTGGGAATACAGATATGTATCTGTTGGTCACCGATACCTAAAAAAGAAAAGTAGCGGCGTGGATCAGAAAACCAGTCGGTATCTGGTGTGACCACCATTTGCCTCATGCAGCACGACACATCTCGTTCGCATAGAGTTGATAAGGCTGTTGATTGTGAACTGGAGCACGATGTCATACTCGTCGATCCAGAGCATCCCACACATGCTCAATGGGTGACATGTCTGGTGAGTATGCAGGCCATGGAAGAACTGGGACATTTTCAGCATCAAGGAATTGTGTACCAGATCCTTGCAAAATGAGGCCGTGCACTATCATGCTGAAACATGAGGTGATGGCGGTGGATGAATAGCACAACAATGGGCCTCAGGATCCCGTCACGGTATCTCATTCAAATTTCCTTCAATAAAATGCAATTGTGTTCGTTGTCCGTAGCTTATGCCTGCCCATATTATATCCCCACCACCACCATGGGGCACTCTGTTAAAAATGTTGACATTAGAAAACTGCTCGCCCACACGACACCATACAGTGAGGGAAAAACGTATTTGATCCCCTGCTGTTTATAACATTTTTGACATGCATTTTTATGGATTTTTTTGTTGTTATTCTGTCTCTCACTGTTCAAATAAACCTACCATTAAAATTATAGACTGATCGTTTCTTTGTCAGTGGGCAAATGTACAAAATCAGCAGGGGATCAAATACTTTTTTCCCTCACTGTACATGTGGTCTGCATTTGTGAGGCCGGTTGGACATACAGACAAATTCTCTAAAACAACTTATGGTAGAAAAATTCATATTGAATTCCTCTGGCAACAGCTCTGGTGGACATTCTTGTTGTCAGCATGCCAATTGCACGCTCCCTCAAAAGTTGAGACATGTGTGGTGGCCATGTGTTGTGTGACAAAACTGCACATTTTAGAGTGGCCTTTTATTGTCCCCAGCACAAGGTGCACCATTGTAATGATCATACTGTTTAATCAGCTTCTTAATATGCCATACCTGTCAGGTGGATGGATTATCTTGGCAAAGGAGAAAAGCTCACTAACAGGGATGTAAACACATTTTTGCACAAAACTTGAGAGAAATAAGCTTTTTGTGCTTATGAAAAATGTCTAGGATCTTGTATTTCAGCTCATGAAACATGGGACCAACACTTTAGATGTTGCCTTTTATATTTTTGTTCGGTGTTGTTAGCTGAGGTGGTGTCTGACAGTTATAGAACTGTGTTGGTGTGTGGGCTTTCTGCTATTTTGCCCCAAATCCAGTTCATTCAGAGAGACCCAACATCTCTCATGCCCACTTCTTTGCATCTCTCGCTGATCATGAGCTTGTTGTTGGTGTCATTAACATGGGATATGACCAGTTTTAAAACAGCATTGTGTAGACGTGTTGAGAAGTCAGAAAGCAAACACCTTCTGGTGATAGATTCCCTATTCCATCTTTGCCACTTTACTGGCGTGAAGCATGTTTCTTCTCCCTCACTGTCTATGTGGATGTGCTGCTTTGTCTCACTGCTGCCACTTCACAGCAGAACACAGCTGAGTGTCAGTATAGCTGTCTGTTTGGAGGCCATTCACTGAATACAGACCTTTGAGTTTTCACATCACTTACAGTGTTATTGACTTTGGTGAGACACAGTGAAACATGCCATCATGTACTGTAGCTGTATGTGGAATTTACAGGTTCACTGACTGGTCCACAGGAAAACAGTCAGTCGGTCTGGAACATTCCACACTCCGCAAGCACATCATCACAACAAAATCTGGAGGTCTCATAGCAGTTCTGAAACGGGGCCTGCCGAATAGTGTGGGGGAATTGTGCCACAATGATTTGGTGTACTTGTATTTTCAATTAATTTTGCATGGCTCAGCCACTCTGCAATGCCACACTTACTTGGACTGTGCCATGCATAGTGTAGTATGATATATCTACTGGCACTTATCAAAGGGAACTCACAGGGGACCAGTACGAAAAAGTATGAAAAATGTATGCACTCACTACTTTAAGCCGCAGCTAAATGACTAAAATGTCAAAAAATGTATAATGTTATAAAACGGTACACAGACACTTTTTTATAGACAATTGTACGACATTTCCTAAAACACCAGGGGAATGAATGTAGTGATTGATAGAGAACGTCAGGCGTTTGAGAGACCGACGCAGGCGCATCCTGGCAGGGGGGTTGAGATGGCACCCCATATCCGCTCCGCTACCCTCCCGCCCCCAGCTCAGAGCAGAGAGAGTGCTGGGTAATTGAGTTATGAATGTTTATGAGATAATGATCAGGTTTGAGAGATAATTTCCCTTCTCTGACTTAATGCAATCAAACATATGCTGCATGGAGCCGGTGCTGGGGGCTGTTCCAGGGGAAAGAGCCTTTTATTAACTTTAAATACCACTTCATGTTCTGCAGATAAAACATGCACAGGATGCAAAACATCCACAAGTGCCCTCATTGAATTATTCAGAATTGTAAGTAAATAGCAGGGGAGATGTGTAGAGGATGTAGTGGAGACAGACTGATTCCCATGTGTTTAATGTAACTGAGTTGTACACAGCATTAGGAACACCTGCTCTTTCTACGACAAACTGACCAGGGGAATCCAGGTGAAGCTAGGATCCCTTATTGATGTCACTTGTTAAATCCACTCCAAGTAGTGTAGATGAAGGGGAAGAGACAGGTTCAAGAAGCCAATTGAGACAATTGAGACTTGAATTGTGTCTGTGTGCCATTCAGAGGGTGAATGGGCAATACAAAATATGTATGTGCCTTTGAACTGGGTATGCTAGTAGGTGCCAGGTGCACCTGTTTGAGTGTGTCAACAACTGCAATGCTGCTGGGTTTTTCACGCACAACAGATTCGGAGGGTTTGCGGAAGACACATTTCAGTTGAATGCATTCAGTTGTACAACTGACTAGGTGTAACCCTTTCCCTTTCCCATGTGTATCAAGAATGGTCCTAAAGGACATTTAGCCTACTTGGCACAACCGTGGGAACCATTGGAGCCAACATGGGCCAGCATCCCTGTGGAACGCTTTCGACACCTTGTAGAGGGGATGCAGCTCAATATTAGGAAGGTATTTCCGAATGTTTTGTACACTCAGTGTATGTATGTATTGTTAGGGTTAAAAACTTGGATTACACAGTATATATTTTTTGAACAAAAGTCCAATCCAAATCAGTCAGTCTAAACTGCCCTTTTTCTGTCAAAAGTACTATTGTTAAATCTTATAGATCCTTACAGTAGAATGTCTTCAGTACAGACTGTATGTTCAGCTATTTCAATAGGCTACTTTTTGCTCATACTGTATGTTCCAGGAATCAAAGTCACTGTCATACACGTTCATACCTGAGAGAGAAATTGTATGTATGAGTGTCTCAATTTGTGAAGAGGTACAATGCTGTACTGTAGGCCTACAACAGAACTTTCCATGAACACACATTTTGCTTGTGGCACTTGTCGTTTCAGTAAGACCTGCCAAATGAGCAAATCTAACTGCTCTGGTTCTGCCTGCATTTGACCTTTTTTGTGATAAGATGAAACCTCTCAAGCATGAAAAAGATGAGTACTAAATGCAAAATCACTTTCGTCTCAATATTTTATTTACAAGAGGCAGGGTGTCGCTCTAACAGTATTTGCATTAAACAGCATTTAAATTAAACTCATGGTTTTATATTCAGCTTCAGAGGATAATTTTGACACCAAGACACCTTTTTAGATGTTACAAGCATGTTTATTGTCAATGTGCATTTAACATCTAATTGTATTATATACTGTATTAGATTTTTTTTTGCAAGATGTCGTCCAGAGTTCAAAGGGCTTACGATAAGGTACTGCAGTCCCTGTTAAATGAATCTCATAACCCAGATTCTACACTGACGGTAGGAACACCTGTTCTTTCCATGACAGACAGGTGAATCCAGGTGAAAGCTATGATCCCTTATTGATGCCACTTGTTAACTCCACTTCAATCAGTGTAGGTGAAGGGGAGGAGACAGGTTAAAGAAGGATTTTGAAGCCTTGAGACAATTGAGACATGGATTGTCTATGTGTGCCGTTCAGAGGGTGAAAGGGCAAGACAACATGTTATGAACATGTTATGGTGCACCAGTTTGGGTGTGTCAAGAACTACAAAACTGCTAAGTCTTTCATGCTCAACAGTTTCCCCTATCAAGAATGCCCTAAGTATCTCCACCCTTAGGATTTGAAAACAAACATTTCCTTTCCTTACTATACTTCTACTGATCTAGTTGTGAATTTGTGCCGTTGTTTTTTGTCACGTAAGACACCTTTCTTCATTGCCTGGCTAGCACCGAACCTGAGCAAATGACAGGAAACCCGAGGATTTCAATTAACATTCCGATGCTTATCGGTATGTAAACCAGTTTTCTAATCCTTAAGGAAGTGTGTGCTTTTACTTCACCTAATGAGGGGTTTGATATTTCCCATCCTGCCTTGAACCATTTTTATCACACTGCTGCTGACGCAGTGCCTGCTTCTCTGAGTCTGGCTCCCGCCCAACTCCATAACGCCAAGACAAAGTTTTCATCTGAGCCTCCGGCGTCTGCCTCTCCTCCCCTCCCTTCTCTCTCCTCCTGTTCCAGCGGCTCCAACTGAAGGACAAGTGGGAGGGAGTGGTGGAGAGCGCCAGATGTTAGTGGGAGAGAAAACAAAACAAAGAGAGCTTATGCTTGAATGGAAAGTGATGCGCAAAATGGTGGAATAACTCTCAGGAGATTTTATGATTCATTACCAAAAACGGCCAAGACGACAGGGGCATAACCACGTCTCATCCAGGCGTTTAATTACTATCAGGGGTTGGTGAGGTAACCCATCACGTCCACGGAATCAGAGCGAAACTGTTTTCATGTGACGTACCACTCGTAGTGTTTTGTAGATACAAGAAGCAGAAATATGGGGTGGGGGGGGGGGTCGTCCCTCCCTCCCTGCACCTCCTCCAACCAGCTGAAGTCATGCAGAAGCCACCTGAAAAAGCTTTTAAGGGAAACACATGCCTCATTTGGCCTACTGCTCACTACTCTGCTCTGCTCTCTGCCTCCCAAATGTGACACATTTCAACATGACTGCATGAGGAAAGAAAAGGCTTAGGACAAATAGATCCTGTGAAATGATTCCACTTTTGAAATTAAACCAATTCTATATATTTGAAATGAATAAAGTTGGATATTTACTGTAGGTTTTAGTATGAATTCAGATCAGTTTTCCTTTCTTCAATGCTGTGCTTTAATTTCATTTTTCATCAACAAAGTTAATGACACTAAACCATGGTTTATCTCTAAATGAGGTCATTGATTAACTTTGATTGCGTACTCTAAATCCCAGCAACATTTCTCCCTCAGGAAATGAATATTCTAGACGTACTAGTTGACGTAGTGATAAAATGTTTTCCCCTGCCGTCTCTCTCTAAGTGGCAATTGTTGACCAGTTTAACCAGGAAAGGCATTCTGTCATTAGGCCAATTACCAGTGACATTTACAGATCATTTCTTACCAACATTTTACAAACCTTTCGTCTGTCCTTCAAGCTTCACTTGTCTTGCAAGCTGCCCTGGAAAATTGGTTCATTATGTAATTACTGTGTCAATATTTGAGTTTTAAAGTTACTGGGAAAGAAGAGGGCTCTTTGATTATATGCCTCAATCTATTTGTCATGGGCTGGGGATTCCGAGTGATGAGTATTAGACTCCCAGTGTGGGTTCAGGCTCCTTTTTCAAAAGCATCAACACTTCAGCATCAGAAGTGTATCGCCTGATCTCCAGACATGGTGGGTGAAGGATTGATTAAACAGAACGCCCCCTGTGGCTATAAATCTCCTGCTCCTCTACCGATGGAGACTGAGTGGGTTACAGGGAGATATTATGAAACAATGTGAGAAGAGATAAACACTACAGCTGAGTGGAATGTAATGTCTGTTGATAACAGATTGTGGTTAATAACTAACTCTCTTCACTGGAGCCGATAGTTCCACTCATTAGGTCATTACCTCTGTGCTCTCTCGCTCACTGCTCTTCTCGACAGCCATTCTGGGACCAGGCGTGTATCGACTCATATAATGTTGTCTATCGACACACACCTAATGAATGCTAATATCATGTCAAGTACCTTTATCACCACCAACATTTCCAGTAAGCTTCTGTTTTTATGTCCCCCTCTGTTTTATTACTTTGTATTCTTGTTTATTTTTGGTATACATTTTTATTTCTGTGCAGCGCTCATCTTCCCTTGAATCCATAAATGATTAGGTTTGAATGACTAAAATCCGGGCCTGTTAAATACAGTGTCATTTTTCAGCTGTATTTGCTCTATCTCTCAGGGGGCTTGCTTTCCTCCGCTGGCTGCGTTTTGTTTACCAAAGGATTGTGGGTTCTGGGAGGCAAGGCCCTGTGGCCCTCTCTCTCTCTTCCCTCTCCTACCCCTGCCTTCCCTCCACTCCACACCGGGTAAAAAATGTGACTTGACATTCCAGCCACTGGCTTCCAAACCTGGCTTCCATATCAGTGTACCAAATAGCACAGAGACAGAAAAAAATATTGTTTGTATTGGATTCCCATATTGGTCTATGGTTAGACTTGAATCTAGTGGCACCAGTATGTTGTTTTAGGCATACTGTATTGATAAACACAGGACAAGAATAAATTGTGCTTTTGTCATCATAGTACTTAATGATGTACAACTGCTTCGTTACATCAGGAAAATAGAAACACTAGTTTTATTCAATACATATTAAAAACGTATTCTAAGGGTTGTGATTAGTAGTGATTCATTTAATTACTGTTTTATAACTATTTTCTACGCAGCTTCATTGATTTCGAGAGCGACTAAGTTCCACTTCCAGCCGTGTCTAGAATTTCCCCTATTAGCATTGCATCTAAATAGAGAAGGCCTCGCAATAAAACCAATGCCTCTCTAACATTCCAAATCATCTCAATACACACCAGAGAAAAGAGCTTTGGATATTGTACTTGCTCTGGTATTGTGATTGACGTTAATTTGCGAGTGAATCGAAGGGGGGTTGGGATATCAGTGTTAAGGTCTGATCCAAACCCACTGTTGTAATGCAGAGTATTTATCAAGATTAGAGCTCTTCTGAGAGTCTCTTGTTTGTAAAGAAGCTATACCGTATCTGCGTCATACATGCTACCATTATTAGTAGGTTTGTAGAGTGCAGAATATATTTTTATCGGAGGCAAATAAAATGGAAATTGTATTGGGTATTTAGGGCAATTCTATGTCTGAACCTCATAGGATGAAGGAGAGAGGTATTGGTTACAGTTGAAATAAATGGATGGAGATTTAACATTTCATTACATGCCAATGTTCCATGCTAAAGTTGTTATGGGGGCACATATTTCAAATACATATTTGTTGTAAAATACATGGAGGCTTCTAGTAGTAACAAAGGTGGAGGGAAACAGTGATTCAACTTCAGTGTGTTTGCTCCTGTAGTCCAACTATGAAGAGAAAATGCAACCTTCCGTCACACACTAAACAAAACGTCCACAGCCATCTGTCTGACATTACTCACCTCCATAAGGACTCTGGGAACGAGTTAGACCTGTTACTTTGTCTTTAAGTTCATTTAACAAGTAATAGTTCATTTAGCAAGTCATGTTTACCAAACAATCAGTCCGTTTGTGTGGGGGGTAATGGAGGGAAATGTCCATTATATATATATATATATATATATATAATTAGTGCACTTAGGTTTATAAATATCCCAATTTACCTAATAGAAGAGCTGTTTTTTTTTCACAACTCACATAATTAGACTTTTGAATTGGATATAAGAAAGATCACATAAGTTAATGGGCTGCAGGTAGCCTAGCCAGGGACGCCGGACAAAGTTGACCCGGGCTGTCTGTGAGTCCCCTCTCTGAGGTGTCACAGGGGTAGTTGGGATATGCAAAAAAAAACACGTACAAGTGTGCATATGTGTGAAATAAGACAAAACATAAGCACCCACCAAATTAATTTGTGGTAACCCAATGAAATGTTTTGGTGTATAGCCTACATTTTTATGCTTCTATATTGTTTACATAATTACATTGCTCATCGTTATGATGGGAGAGAATTTCAGACACCAAATTGTGTGGCACTGTTTGCATTGTTACCATTCTTTTGGCATAATTTTGTCTGTGCCCATGGGAGAAAATAGTGCCCTAATGCCAGAGCATATGCTATCTCTTTCTCTTGGAAATGTACAAACACGCTTCCATTGTAGCCTTCCCATCCCTATCAACATACTATATTCAGTTGCCCCAGAACAGAGGAGGCTTGTGGGCCAATTAAGTATGTAAATATAGTAATCCAGTCCAGCTGCTGACACCCAGCTGTTGTCCATTGTTTGGCAGCAGAAGGTCAGTGCCTGGGTGAGGGGCTAGCGACTACAAATCACTGCCTTTTTATTAAACATGTCTTCTGCCAGCAGAAACTGCTTAATTACACTGAATATCAATCAGCCTATCAAGGCTCCATGTGGCACCAGCATCTGACATATCCATTGCAGATGTGAGGGGTTTTCCTTTTACATCCCCTACAGCAAGATTAATTACAAATCAGTATTCAGAGATGGCAACGGGGAGCAGCTGTCATTGGAGCTATTAGTCTGTTTTTGTCCACCTGCAAGACACAAGGGGATTGTAGCACAAATAGGTACAACAGTGTGTGTTGTTGTCCTTTGTTTGTCTGCTGTGTTTTGCTGAACATTGGAGTATGTTTTTGTGACCCACACAAAATGTATGGTCACATTTGTGTTTATGTATTGTTTCTTTGTATTGGGGAAGAATGCTTTTACAGAAATGTCAGTCCTCCAAGGTTTCGCAATTGCAATGCTTTTATACTACTGTTGGCCAGTAGGGGGCAGTGAGACGTGTTTGCTTCACACTGGGACTATATGCGACCCAGAGCCTACTGTGTGTTCTCATAATTGAGAGAACATTTGAAAGAGAAGCCACATTCTCTTCAGGTCAGTAAAGTGCAAAAATACACTGAATACACCACAATATAGTTTTGTAACTTGCCTGTTGAAGTGAATGTAATGGTTTTGAACAATATAGTAATTGTTTAACTTCGTACAAGACAGAAAATGCATGTTGAATGTAAAATGAAATGATGGGGGTCATTCCTTTGATCTAGAAAAAAAAAAAAGTTAACTCCTGAACATTTTTATTTTTGAAATAGACACTCCAGACATTATCCTAGGAGTTTAGATATAATGTGATGTTTAAGAACTTTGGAATTGTTGTTCTGTAAATGTTAGAAAAGCTGCTAGCTTAGCTGTTAAATGTTTGCTAGCTCTGGTCAGTTGGTTGCTAAATTCTGTTAGCGCTATGCTTGCTTGCTCACTCATTTTCCAATAATTAGCGTTAATGTCATTTGCAATAGTCATGTCTTTCGATTAGCCCTTCTTACCCAGTGTATTTTGAGCATGGGTATAAAGTAGCTTCTAATGAGTTATACCAATCTTTAAAGCCTTTCATGTTTTACAGTCTCCTATGGAGCTAGAGTGGGCAACAGCCGACTACCTAATTATCACCTAAACAAGTGAATTAAAGTTAAGAGTAAAGATGTTTGGGGTATAAATGTAAATACTTTTAGGATGTGAATTTGATTGTAATTTACATTTTTTTTTATGTGTAAATGTATGTTTTTATGATTGAAATAATGTCAGGGATTTATGAAATTACAAAATCAAAAATTGAATAAACGTTGAATACAATGAAAAGACAGAAAAAGACGATTTGCACTTGAGAGAATGTTGAAAAAAAACTATTGAGAGAACCTTTGAAAGAGAAGCCATGTTATCCTGTTTCATCATTTATCCTGTGTTACAGGATGTACTCATCAAATCTGACCCTGAAAAGACTCTCATACTTCCTGTAGTTGGGGGCCACTGAGTAGAACCCTTGGAAACATAATATAAAGGGGCACATGTTTTTTTCTGGTGGTCATGACAGAAGGGGGGAGCATGCTATTTGTGATCAGAGGGCCCAGACAGGCAGGCAGGGAGGCAAACGCAGGACTGTTCAGACAGGACGCTGCATTTTCTAATGATTTATTAGTGGATCTCGTTTCATTAGAGCCTGTCACTTTGAATGATGAAATCATTTCACCTCCAGCTCTCGCCATCGTGGGTGTGGAATGATCCACTGCCGTGCGAGGCTGCTTGTAGTGCCCCCCCGCCCAGGCCTCTCTGTGAATGTCAGCTATTGAAAATGAATTCTGTTCCATGGAAATCAGGAGCGGTAGTGCTCTTAGGTGTGGAGTACTTTAAGGGTTGTTTGGAGTATGTGCTCTTGTTTCATTGTCAGTTCTGGAGAAACACATGGCCTTATACACTACAGTAGTGGTTCCCAACCAGGGGTACTTGACTGATGAGTCCATTGTGTTACTGGTAAAATGCACATGAGGGGGTACTTCAGGGGCAAATTCAGTTGTTGGTGTAGTAACCGAAAAAGGTTAGGAACCACTGCACTACAGTATCGATGGAATCAAATATAGAGTTTGGCTCATTGAATCAATCAGAGAACAAACAAAAAATCTAACTAAGCTATTTGAGTGATTCAAATCAAATCAAACTTTGTCACATGCGCAGAATACAACAAGTGTAGACCTTACCGTGAAATGCTTACTTACAAGCCCTTATTAACAAACAGTGCAGTTCAAGAAGAGTTAAGAAAATATTTACCAAATAAACTAAAGTCAAAAAATAATAAAAAGTAACACAATTCATAACAATAATGAGGTGGTACCGGTACCAAGTCAGTGTGCGGGGGTACAGGTTAGAGGTAATTTGTACCTGTGTTGATGCTCCAGTACCGCTTGAGTAAACAGTCTATAACTTGGGTGACTGGAGTCTGACAATTTTATGGGCTTTCCTCTGATACCACCTATTATATAGGTCCTGGATTGCAGGAAGCTTGGCCCCAGTGATGTACTGGGCCGTGCGTACTACCCTCTGTAGCGCCTTACAGACAGATGCCGAGCAGTTGCCATACCAGGTGGTGATGCAACCGGTCAGGATGCTCTCGATGGTGCAGCTGTAGAACTTTTTGAGGATATGAGGCCCCAAGCCAAATCTTTTCAGTCTCCTGAGGGGGAAAAGGCTTTGTTGTTCCCTCTTCACGACTTTTGTAAAAAATTGTCATTTTAATCCATAGAGACGTGAAGGAGAAGCTCGTCGGATATTGATCTCTTCTCGGCTGGGTCCTCATTTGGGACCAAAGTTCCTTGTTGTTAAGAGACTCTTTCTGCTCTTGCAGATGCTAACTAGACCTTACCGTGTCTTGGTGTGTTTGGACCATGATAGTTCATTGGTGATGTAGACACCAAGGTACTTGAAACTCTTGACCCGCTCCACTACAGCCCCGTTGATGTTAATGGAGGCCTGTTCGGCCCACCTTTTCCTGTAGTCCACGATCAGCTCCATTGTCTTGCTCACATTGAGGGATAGGTTGTCCTGGCACCACACTGCTAGGTCTCTAACCTCCTCCCTGTAGGTTGTCTCATTGTGGTTGGTGATCAGGCCTGCCACTGTTGTGTCATCAGCAAACTTAATGATGGTGTTGGAGTCGTGTTCGGCCACGCAGTCGTGGGTGAACAGGGAATACAGGAGGGGACTAAGTACACACCCCTGATGGGCCCCAGTGTTGAGGATCAGCGTGGCAGATGTGTTGTTGCCTACCCTTTCCATCTGGGGGCGGCCCGTCAGGGAGTCCAGGATCCAGTTGCAGAGTGAGTGTTTAGTCCCAGGGTCGTTAGCTTAGTGATGAGCTTTGTGGGCACTATGGTGTTGAACGCTGAGCTGTAGTCCATGAACAGCATTCTCACATAGGTGTTCCTTTTGTCCAGGTGGAAAAGGGCAGTATGGAATGCGATTGAGATTGCGTCATCTGTGGATGCTCTTGATGTGAGCCATGACCAGCCTTTCAAAGCACTTCATGGCTACCAACGAGAGACCTGTATAGACCTTCACTTCCTTGGGCACAGGGTCTATGGTGGTCTGCTTGAAACATGTAGGTATTACAGATTCATCCTTCAACCCTCATCCTGGTGAATCCGGGATAGGATGTGGATTAAAGTCAAAATTACTGAACATTTCAGTCAGCATCCTAAGGAAGATGGACAAATCCATGACACTGTCTAAGATTACACATTCTCTTATCTCCTGTCAGTGGCAGACCCCCTGTTCCAGTGACGGCTGTGACTAAATGAGTGTGGGCAGTGTGTCATGTAGTGGCTGGTCTAACTGCATCCCACTGCACTGTGCTCTGTATTCCTCCTCTTATCTAGCCTCCTCTGTCCTTCATACTCTCATAACGGCCCCGAGGCCATGAGTGTCCCAGTGCAGATAGAGGTGCTGAGGGATGGATGTTGGGTGAGGACCTTAAGCACCAGACTCCCCCTCATGTCATGTCTGCCTAGGCTGTCAAGGACAAGTGCCCTCGCTGCTCTCTCTCTCTTATAGGTCTCACTGCGCTATGGTGGAGCAGTGAGAGTACAGAGGTTTTCCACTGACAGGTGTCACATGTCAGCACACACAGTACCCGAGGAAAACAAATCAAATCAAATTGTATTTGTCACATGCGCCGAATACAACCTTACCGTGAAGTGCTTACTTACAAGCTCTTAACCAACAATGCAGTTCAATAAATAGTTAGTAAAATATTTACTAAATAAACAAAAGTAAAACATCTAAAAGTCACACAAGAAATGTACATAACAATAATGAGGCTATTTACAGGGGGTACCGGTACCAAGTCAATGTGCGGGGGTTAGTCAAGGTCATTTGTAAAGTGACTATGCGTAGATAATAAACAGCGAGTAGCAGCAGTGTAAAAAGCATCGGACCTGTATAGACCTGTAAAAGGGATGCATATACCTGTATAGACCTGTATTGGATGTATAGACCTGTATAGACCTGTATAGAATGTATAGAGATATATAGACCTGTATAGACCTGTATTGGATGTATAGACCTGTATAGACCTGTATAGGATGTATAGAGATATATAGACCTGTATAGGATGTATAGACCTGTATAGACCTGTAAAAGGGATGCATATACCTGTATAGACCTGTATTGGATGTATAGACCTGTATAGACCTGTATAGGATGTATAGAGATATATAGACCTGTATAGGATGTATAGACCTGTATAGACCTGTATAGGATGTATAGACCTGTATAGGATGTATAGACCTGTATAGGATGTATAGAGATGTATAGACCTGTATATACCTGTATAGGATGTATAGACCTGTATAGACCTGTATAGGATGTATAGACCTGTATATATATTGGATGTATAGACCTGTATAGACCTGTAAAAGGGATGCATATACCTGTATAGACCTGTATAGGATATATAGACCTGTATAGACCTTTATAGGATGTATAGACCTGTATAGGATGTATAGACCTGTAAAAGGGATGCATATACCTGTATAGACCTGTATAGGATGTATAGACCTGTATAGACCTGTATAGGATGTATAGACCTGTAAAAGGGATGCATATACCTGTATAGACCTGTATAGGATGTATAGACCTGTATAGACCTGTATAGGATGTATAGACCTGTAAAAGGGATGCATATACCTGTATAGACCTGTATAGGATATATAGACCTGTATAGACCTGTATAGGATGTATAGACCTGTATAGGATGTATAGACCTGTATAGACCTGTATAGGATGTATAGATCTGTATAGACCTGGATAGACCTGTATAGGATGTATAGACCTGTATAGACCTGTATAGGATGTATAGACCTGTATAGGATGTATAGACCTGCATAGACCTGTATAGGATGTATAGACCTGTATAGACCTGTATAGGATGTATAGACCTGTATAGGATGTATAGACCTGTATAGACCTGTAAAAGGGATGCATATACCTGTATAGACCTGTATAGGATGTATAGACCTGTATAGACCTGTATAGGATATATAGACCTGTATAGACCTGTAAAAGGGATGCATATACCTGTATAGGGATGGATAGACCTGTATAGGAATGCATAGACCTGTATAGAGATGCATAGACCTGTATAGGATGTATAGACCTGTATAGGATGTATAGACCTGTAAAAGGGATGCATATACCTGCATAGGGATGTATAGACCTGTATAGGATGTATAGAACTGTATAGACCTGTAAAGGGATGCATATACCTGTATAGGGATGTATAGACCTGTATAGACCTGTATAGGAATTTACCCTTTCTGTGAATCAAATTGTTTTACTTACACTGAACAAAATATAAACCCAACATGCCACAATTTCATCGATTGTACTGAGTTACAGTTCGTATGAGGAAATCAGTCAATGTAAATAAATTCATCAGGCCCTAATCTATGGATTTCACATGATTAAGAATACAGATATGCATCTGTTGGTCACAGATATCTTTTTTTTTAAACTGGTTGGGGTGTGGATTAGAAAACCAGTCAGTATCTGTTGTGACTACCATTTGCCTCATGCAGCGTGACATATCTCTTTCTTGCATAGAGTTGATCAGGCTGTTGATTGTTGCCTATGGAATGTTGTCCCACTCCTCTTCAATGGCTGTGCGAAGTTGCTGGATATTGGTGGGAACTGGAACACGCGATCGTACACGTCGATCCAGAGAATCCCAAATATGCTCAATGGGTGACATGTCTGAGTATGCAGGCCATGGAAGAACTGGGACATTTTCAGCTTCCAGGATTTGTGTACAGATCATTGCGACATGTGGCCGTGCATTATCATGCTGAAACATGAGGTGATGGTGGCTGATGAATGGCACGACAATGGGCCTCAGGATCTTGTCACTGTATCTCTGTGTATTCAAATTGTCATCGATAAAATGCAATTGTGTTTGTTGTATTCATAGCTTATGCGTTTACCATTCTACATTTCAGTCGTTTAGCAGACACTCTTATACAGAGTGACTTAGTTAGTGCATTCATGTTAAGATAGCTAGGTGGACAACCACATATCACAGGCATAGAAAGTGCATTGTTTCTCAATTATGTACAGTACGAGTCAAAATTTTGGACACACCTAATCATTCCAGGGTTTTTCTTTATTTTTACGATGTTCTATGTAGTGAAGACATCAAAACTGTAAGATAACACATATAGTAATAACAAAAAGTGTTTTATATTTGAGATTCTTCAAAGTAGTCATCCTTTGCCTTGATGACAGCTTTGCACACTCTTGGCATTCTCTCAACCAGCTTCACGAGGTAGTCAGCTGGAATGCATTTCAATTAACAGGTGTGACTTGTTAGAAGTTCATTTGTGGAATTTCTTTCCTTCGTAATGCTTTTGAGCCAATCACTTGTGTTGTGACAAGGTAGGGTTGGTATACAGAAGATAACCTATTTGGTAAAAGACCAAGTCCATATTATGCCAAGAACAGCTCAAATAAGCAAAGAGAAACGACAGTCCATCATTACTTTAAGACATGAAGGTCAGTCAACCCGGAAAATTTCAAGAACTTTTAAAGTTTCTTCAAGGGCAGTCACAAAAACCATCAAGTGCTATGATGAAACTGGCTCTCATGAGGACCACCACAGGAAAGGAAGACCCAAAGTTACCTCTGCTGCAGAGGATAAGTTCATTCGAGTTTCCAGTCTGCTTCAGAGTTCAAGTAACAGACATCTCAATATCAACTGTTCAGAGGAGACTGAGTGAATCAGGCCTTCATGGTCGAATTGCTGCAAATAAACCACTACTGAAGGACACCAATAAGAAGAAGAGACTTGTTTGGGCCAAGAAACCAGAGCAATGGACATTAGACAGGTGGAAATCTGTCCTTTGGTCTGAGCTGCCCTCCAGTATGGGTGGGAGGTAGGGAAGGTGTAAGGTAGGGAGGATGAGGAATGGTCCCCAGAGATGGTCTGGAGGAGGGGATGGGGTCGAGTGGGCAGGTTGTCGGGCGGCCAGACCTCACTAGTCGCAGGATGTCATCTGGAAAGAGAGGGGAGAAATAGGTCAAGGTGTAGGATACTGTAGTTCTGTGTGAGTGAGACCAGCGGACTCAATAGGCAGAGTGAATGAGTAGCGAATGTCATCAACCTTTTTTTCAAAGTGGTTGACAAAGTTGTCCACGGAGGAGGGAGGGGGTGGAGGATTAGAAAGTGTCTTTAGCAGCAGACACAGAGGAAGAGAAGGTAGAGAGGAGGTAGTGAAAGGATGATAGGTCTTCCGGAAGTTTAGTTTTCCTCCATTTTTGCTCAGCTGCCTGCAGTCCTGTTCAGTAAGCTAGCAGTGAGTCACTCAGCCATGGAGCAGGAGGGGAAGGCCGACCCAGCCGGGAGGAAAAGAGACAGTGCAAGTCATAGGATCCGGAAAGGGAGGAGAGGTTATGAGGTTAAGTGTATTGCCTGCCTTGTGAGTTGGAGGGGGTTGATAAAGCGTGAGGTCAACAGAGGGAATGAAGAGAGAAAGAAATTAATTGAAGGCAGACGTCGGGAGGTTGAAGTCGCCAAGTACGAAGAGAGGTGAGCCATCGTCAGGAAATGAGCATATCAAGGTGTCAAGCTCATTGAGGAACTCTCCAAGGGCACCTGGTGCGTGATAAAGGACAATAATGTTCAACTTGAGTGGACAAGTGACATCAGCAAACCGCTCGCCCACACATCGCCATACATGCCGAACTGCAGTCAGGTTAAGAACCTGGTGATGTAACGACGTTCGTCTGTAGAAGGAGAAGCGGACCAAAATGCAGCGTGGTGGTTACTCATGTTCTTTAATGAAAAAATGAACTATACATGAAATAACTTAAATATACAAAACAACAAACGGACCGTGAAAACCTATACAGCCTATCTTGTGACAACAAACACAGAGACAGGAACAATCACCCACGAAATACTCAAAGAATATGGCTGCCTAAATATGGTTCCCAATCAGAGACAACGATAATCACCTGACTCTGATTGAGAACTGCCTCAGGCAGCCATAGACTATACTAGACACCCCACAAAACCCCAAGACAAAACGCACCACAATAACCCATGTCACACCCTGGCCTCACCAAATAAATGAAGACAAACATAATATACTTCGACCAGGGCATGACAGAACCCCCCCCCCCCTAAGGTGCAGACTCCCGGACGCACATCAAAACAATAGGGAGGGTCCGGGTGGGCGTCTGTCCATGGTGGCGGCTCCGGCGCGGGACGTGGACCCCACTCTATCAATGTCTTAGTTCCTCCCCCTCGCGTCCTAGGATAGTCCACCCTCGCCGCCGACCATGGCCTAGTAGTCCTCACCCAGAACCCCACTGGACTGAGGGGCAGCTCGGGACTGAGGGGCAGCTCGGGACTGAGGCAGCTCGGGACTGAGGAGTAGCTCGGGACTGAGGGGAAGCTCGGGACTGAGGGGAAGCTCGGGACTGAGGGGAAGCTCGGGACTGAGGGGAAGCTCAGCACGGAGAGGAAGCCCAGCACTGAGAGGAAGCTCAGGCAGGTAGTTGGATCCGGCAGATCCTGGGTGGCTGGCGGATCTGGAAGAGTCTGGTTGACTGGCGGATCTGGAAGAGTCTGGTTGACTGGCGGATCTGGAAGAGTCTGGTTGACTGGCGGATCTGGAAGAGTCTGGTTGACTGGCGGATCTGGAAGAGTCTGGTTGACTGGCGGATCTGGAAGAGTCTGGCTGACTGGCAGATCTGGAAGAGTCCGGCTGACTGGCGGATCCTGGCAGACTGACGGATCTGGCTGCTCCATGCAGACTGACAACTCTGGCTGCTCCATGCAGACTGGCAGCTCTGGCTGCTCCATGCAGACTGGCAGCTCTGGCTGCTCCATGCAGACTGGCAGCTCTGGCTGCGCTGAACAGGCGGGAGGCTCCGGAAGCGCAGGAGAGGAGGAAGGCTCAGGCAGCGCTGAACAGGCAGGAGACTCCGGCAGTGCAGGAGAGGAGGAAGGCTCTGGCTGCGCTAAACAGGCGGGAGACTCCAGCAGCGCTGTAGAGGAGGAAGGCTCTAGCAGCGCTGAACAGGCGAGGCGCACTTGAAGGCCTGGACCGTGCAGGCGCACTGGAGCTCTTGAGCACCGAGCCTGCCCAACCTTACCTGGATCGATGCCCATTCTAGCCCGGCCAATATGAAGAGCTGGTATGTACCGCACCGGGCTATGCACCCGCACTGGAGACACCGTGCGCTCCACAGCATAACACGGTGCCTGCCCGGTCTCTTTAGCCCCCCGGTAAGCACAGGAAGTTTGCGCAGGTCTCCTACCTGGCGTAGCCATACTCCCTGTGAGCCCCCCCCCCCCCCCCAATACATTTTTGGGGCTGACTCTCGGGCTTCCATCCGCGTCGCCGTGCTGCCTCTTCATACCAGTGCCTCACCGCTTTCGCCGCCTCCAGTTCTTCTTTGGGGAGTCGATATTCACCAGGCTGTGCCCAGGGTCCTTTTCCGTCCAATATCTCCTGCCATGTCCAGAAGTCCTGTGATCGCTGCTCCTCACGATAAACAGGGGGAGTTGGCTCAGGTCTGAACCCTGACTCTGCCACACTCTCCCTGAGCCCCCCCCCCCCCAAGAAATTTTTGGGGCTGACTTTCGGGCTTCCTTGCCAACTGTGTTCCCTCGTCTCGTCGGCTCCTCTCTCCGGCTGCCTCTGCTCTCCTAAGTGCCTCCACCTGTTCCCATGGGAGGCGATCTCTTCCAGCCAGTATCTCCTCCCAAGTGTAACAACCCTTGCCATCCAAAACATCTTCCCATGTCCATTCCTCCTTTCGCTGCTTCAGCTGTCTCTGCCTGTCACCACGCTGCTTGGTCCTAGTGTGGTGGGTGATTCTGTAACGATGTTCGTCTGTAGAAGGAGAAGCGGACCAGGGCGTGACAGGTGAGGACGACGATCATGCAGATGGAGTATTTCTGGATTATTTTATTTATTCTCATGAAACATGGTAACACTACATGTTGTTATATTTTTGTTTAATATAGATACATAAATAAAATGCTCTGTCAGTTATAGAAATGTTAACTGGTCTTCCACTTACAGGTCTCCCACCTGTGATTGCATTCAGATCCTGGCAAAGAACCAGCGTTTCTCTCTCAGTACAGACATCTTTTATTTATAGTATAAATTATTCCATTGTTTTTTATTTAAGAGAAATAGATGACCCTGTCAGTTATTGAAGTCAGTTCTCTTCCAGGAGAGGTGCTGATATGTGACAAATGTGCTGACCTCAGTGACTTGAGTTTGGTTTTCAGGCTTTGTGCTTTGTCCCTTCTGCTTGCATCAGGCATACAACTCAAACAAGTGGCAAAGCTGGAGGTTTATATTAGAGGTCGACCGATTATGATTTTTCGACGCCGATACCGATTATTAGAGGACCAAAAAAAGCTGATGAGGATTAATCGGCAGATTTTTTTATATATATATTTGTAATAATGACAATTACAACAATATTGAATGAACACTTATTTTAACTTAATATACTACATCAATACAATCAATTTAATCTCCAAAGAATAATGAAACATGTTCAATTTGGTTTAAATAATGCAAATACAAAGTGTTGGAGAAGAAAGTAAAAGTGCAATATGTGCCATGTAAAAAAGCTAACATTTAAGTTTCTTGCTCAGAACATGAGAACATATGAAAGGTGGTGGTTCTTTTTAACATGAGTCTTCAATATTCCCAGGTAAGAAGTTTTAGGTTGTAGTTATAATAGGACTATTTCTCTCTATACCATTTGTATTTCATTGACCATTGACTATTGGATGTTCTAATAGGTACTTTAGTATTGCCAGCCTAATCTCGGGAGTCATAAACAGCGCAATGCTTGAAGCACAGCGAAGAGCTGTTGGCAAATGCAGGAAAGTTTTATGAATGCTTAAGAGCCTGCTGCTGCCTACCACCACTCAGTCAGACTGGTCTTTCAAATCACAGACTTAATTATAATATAATAACACAAAAATATGAGCCTTAGGTCATTAATATGGTCAAATTCGGAAACTATGATTTGGAAAACAAAATGTTTATTCTTTCTGTGAAATACGGAATTCTATCTTAACTGGTGGCATCCATAAGTCTAAATGTTGCTGTTACATTGCACAACCTTCAATGTTATGTTATAATTATGTAAAATTCTGGCAAATTAATCACAGTTTTTGTTAGGAAGAAATGGTCTTCACAGAGTTCGCAATGAGCCAGGTGGCCCAAACTGCTGCATATACCCTAACTCTGCCTGCACAGAACGCAAGAAAAGTGACACAATTTCTCTAGTTAAAATAAATTAATGTTAGCAGGCAATATTAACTAAATCTGCAGGTTTAAAAATATATACTTGTGTATTGATTTTAAGAAAGGCATTAATGTTTATGGTTAGGTACACATTGGTGCAACGCAGTGCTTTTTTTCGTGAATGCTCTTGTTAAATCACCCGTTTGGCAAAGTAGGCTGTGATTCAATGACAAATTAACAGGCACCGCATTGATTATATGCAATAAAGGACAAGCTAGATAAACTAGTAATATCAACCATGTGTACTGTAGTTAACTAGTGATTATGTTAAGATTTATTGTTTTTTATAAGATAAGTTTAATGTTAGCTAGCACCTTACCGTGGCTCCTTGCTGCACTCATATAACAGGTAGTCAGCCTGCCACGCAGTCTCCTCGTGGAGTGCAATGTAATCGGCCTTAACCGGTGTCCAAAAATGCCGATTACCGATTGTTATGAAAACTTGAAATCGGCCCTAATTAATCGTCCATTCCGATTAATCTGTCGACCTCTAGTTTATATGCTTGAGAAGGATCCTGGTGTAAACCCATTTCTGCTAACTCAGGAAACGCTGCAGAACATCCACCTGAGGAGAATGCATAGCCACATGAGAGAGCAACGCAACTGTGCGTTTGACTCTTTGGGAAAATCTTAAAGGACATCCTACTACCTACAGTATATAGCCCATAACCTAGCCTAGTAGTGCACTAACTTTTTGGCCAAAGTTATTACATTATAGGAAATGGGTTAACATTTGTGACAGGGACTTTTCCTTATCTCTCTGTTTTTCCCAGCAGTCTCCATCTTTGAGAGCCTTGTCTGGTTCTTGGCTGTTGTGTGATAATTTCACAGTGATAACATGAAGATTTGTTTTCTCAGCGGTGGCAAAGTTAGAGAAGAGGGGGGCGGGGCGTTTGTTTAAAAACCCTCCTCTTGACCGTGGAGACAACATTTTGCTGTTTCTAAGAAAATGTCCTGCAATTCTAGACATTTTGCCATGGGGCGGAGGTATTGTTTATTTCAGGTTAAAAGCTAATTTCCTGCAATTTTGCAATAGCTTATGCTGTGTTCTTGTGCTATTTGAGTGACTTAAAAAAAAATAATCTCCCTGACTGTCTAGTTTTGATTTTGGTGATTGTTAGTTCTCATAGATGATCTTACTTAAAACTATATAGCTCCATTATCTTTTCTGCATACGTTATATCTGGTTTTAGTCTTTTAAGTTTATACTGAAAAAGTTTTACTATCCCGAACATTTGAAAAACAATATTTTCTGGAGTGGCGGCAACGATTTAGCAGTTGTAGCCCACCGCTGCTAAATTAATATAGGGGAATCACTGGACTCCCTGATAACTGCATCCCAAATAGCTACAGTACCAGGCTGTTTGCACTAGATCTCCTTTTATACCATGCTGGAGTAAGTCTGTATTATTCATGCTTCATGCATATTAATAGGCAGCAGGCGGTCAGGCAGTGTTAGGACTGGTCCTTCACAGGTGGCCAGTGTGGAGAAGAGCCAGCATGGAGAAGTTCAACAACAAGACTGCTCTAATTAATCCCCCAGCAGACACTCGGTATAGCTCTCTGGTACAATACAGGCCCAACCTGGCAACCAGGCTTTTAACTGGGCTTTAATACCCCACTGTCCATATTGTGGTCTGCCTTCAGAGCGAGAGATTAACAATTATAAGAATGCCTATGTTTAAATATATTCTACAGTATGTGATTCTTTCTCTTTCGCTCTCGTTACACATACTTTATCCTGTATGCAAATTACAGACTTATCCGCCTTTACCACTGATCAGGGAATTCACTGATGATAATGGTACAGAATGAGCTCTGCTGTTGTATGTGTGAATACATATCATACAATTACACTCTAAAACAGCAAGTGGTGTTGTGTCAAAGCTATCTTACAAGTTAAAGTGGAAATAGTTGAAGGAATACAGCAACATGAATGAACACTTGCCCCCTATTCCTTTTGCGAAAGGACTTTTTTTCTCAGCAAAAATGTGTTTAAGTAGTCGCTTATCTCACACAAGAATGGAGCACCTCTCTTCCAGGCATCCAAGTGCTTAAAGTTAATAACATTATAGGCCATTATTAATGTAGCAGTCACCTTGCCTGTGCTGTGGTTTTTAAGCATGTTTCCTGAAGCACGGCAGTCATTGAATAATGAATCATTGAAACTCAACACTATTCTTATCCCCCCTTGAAAGCAATTGTTCCCCTGATTCTCCTGCTAAAGCTTAATCCCTGGTGAAGTGGGAGTCGTACCAGGGGATTGATGTACCTGAGGTAAGTGGTTGTACAGAATATAATTACAGTGTTCCCATTGTGTAGTTGTTGTCTAATTGTGGCCTTATGATGTCAGGTTTGGGGTCATCTTTGAGGATAATGTGCAGCAGTACCCATGGATGATAGTGTAGTAGACCACATACAGTGGGGCAAAAAAGTATTTAGTCAGCCACCAATTGTGCAAGTTCTCCCACTTAAAAAGATGAGGCCTGTAATTTTCATCATAGGTACACTTTAACTATGACAGACAAAATAAGAACAAAAATCCAGAAAATTACATTGTAGGATTTTTAATGAATTTATTTGCAGATTATGGTGGAAAATAAGTATTTGGTCAATAACAAAAGTTTCTCAATACTTTGTTATATACCCTTTGTTGGCAATGACAGAGGTCAAATGTTTTCTGTAAGTCTTCACAAGGTTTTCACACACTGTTGCTGGTATTTTGGCCCATTCCTCCATGCAGATCTCCTCTAGAGCAGTGATGTTTTGGGATTTTCTATGGGGTTGAGATCTGGAGACTGGCTAGGCCACTCCAGGACCTTGAAATGCTTCTTACGAAGCCACTCCTTCGTTGCCCGGGCTGTGTGTTTGGGATCATTGTCATGCTGAAAGACCCAGCCACATTTCATCTTCAATTCCCTTGCTGATGGAAGGAGGTTTTCACTCAAAATCTCACGATACATGGCCCCATTCATTCTTTCCTTTACACGGATCAGTCGTCCTGGTCCCTTTGCAGAAAAACAGCCCCAAAGCATGATGTTTCCACCCCCATGCTTCACAGTAGGTATGGTGTTCTTTGGATGCAACTCAGCATTCTTTGTCATCCAAACACGACAAGTTGAATTTTTACCAAAAAGTTATATTTTGGTTTCATCTGACCATATGATATTCTCCCAATCTTCTTCTGGATCATCCAAATGCTCTCTAGCAAACTTCAGACGGGCCTGGACATGTACTGGCTTAAGCAGGGGGACACGTCTGGCACTGCAGGATTTGAGTCCCTGGCAGCGTAGTGTGTTACTGATGGTAGGCTTTGTTACTTTGGTCCCAGCTCTCTGCAGGTCATTCACTAGGTCCCCCCGTGTGGTTCTGGGATTTTTGCTCACCGTTCTTGTGATCATTTTGACCCCACGGGGTGAGAACTTGCGTGGAGCCACAGATCGATGGAGATTATCAGTGGTCTTGTATGTCTTCCATTTCCTAATAATTGCTCCCACAGTTGATTTCTTTAACCTCTCTGAACTACTGATACCGTATCCGGGAGCGTAACTACACCCTCAGGCTCATTACCATAACGCAACGTTAACGATTTCTCAAAATCGCAAATGAAATGAAATAAATATGCCTGCTCTCAAGCTTAGCCTTTTCTTAACAACACTGTCATCTCAGATTTTCAAAATATGCTTTTGAACCATAGCAAATCAATCATTTGTGTAAGAGTGATAATGGCTGCCGTAGCATTTAGCGTAGCATTAGCGTAGCATTTAGCACATAACATTCACAAAAACCAGCAAAGTAATCAAATAAAATAATTTACCTTTGAAGAACTTCAGATGTTTCAATGAGGAGACTCTCAGTTACATAGCAGATGTCCAGTTTTTCCTGAAAGATTCTTTGTGTAGGACAAATCGCTCCGTTTTGTTACTACACATTTGGCTACCGAAACGAACCGAAAATTCAGTCACCAAAACGTCGAACTTTTTTCCGAATTAACTCCATAATATCGACCGAAACATGGCAAACGTTGTTTGAATCAATCCCCAAGGTGTTTTTTCACATATCTCTTCATTGATATGCCGTTCGTGGAAGCATGGTTTGTCTCTGAATTCCATGGAAAAATACCAGCACCTGAGTTTTGCGCATCAATTTCCACGCAGGACACCGTGCGGGACACTTGGAAAATGTAGTCTCTTATGGTCAATCTTCCAATGATATGCCTGCAAATACGTCACAATGCTCCAGACCCCTTGGGGAAACGATAGAAAGGGCAGGCTCATTCCTGTCCCATTCACAGCCATATAAGGAGATTATGCAAATCGGTGCCTCAGAAATCCTGTTCATTTCCTGGTTGCAGAAACATCTTGGTTTCGCCTGTAGCATGAGTTCTGGGGCACTCAGTGAAAATCTTTGCAGTTCTGGAAACGTCAGAGTGTCTTCTTTCCAAAGCTACCAATTCCATGCATAGTCGAGCATCTTTTTGTGACGATATATTGCGCTTAAAACGGGAACGTCTTTTTATCCAAAAATGAAATAGCGCCCCCGTAGGCTTAAGAGGTTTTAAACCAAGCTGCTTACCTATTGCAGATTCAGTCTTCCCAGCATGGTGCAGGTCTACAATTCTTTGACAGCTCTTTGGTTTTGGCCATAGTGGAGTTTGGAGTGTGACTGTTTGAGGTTGTGGACAGGTGTCTTTTATACTGATAACAAGTTCAAACAGGTGCCATTAATACAGGTAACGAGTGGAGGACTTAGGAGCCTCTTAAAGAAGAAGTTACAGGTCTGTGAGAGACAGAAATCTTGCTTGTTTGTAGGTGACCAAATACTTATTTTCCACCATAATTTGCAAATAAATTCATTAAAAAATCCTACAATGTGATTTTCTGGATTTTTGCTTCTCATATTGTCTGTCATAGTTGAAGTGTACCTATGATGAAAATGACAGGCCTCTCATCTTTTTAAGTGGGAGAACTTGCACAATTGGTGGCTGACTAAATACTTTTTTGCCCCACTGTATCTGATGTTCAGGAGGAAATGTATTTTCTTCATATACGGGCTTTAAAAATGACTCCTGTTGGTTCTAGCTGCTGGCTAGTGATGTAGCCAGAACTTTCAAGGACAACTTTAGCTTTATTGCTTGAAATCTGAAGGTTTTTTCTCCATTGAATGTAAATTACATGGAGTGAGCGGGATGCCAGATATTCTCCATAGTCCCTGAATATCTCTTCTTCTCCGACCCCTTTGATATGTGGCTACATAACATCCACAGTATATACTGTCTGTTGGCCTACACACTTCACAGCAGCTTGTCAGGTATTGCATCACCCAGCTTTTCTGCACATTTGCCTCTGAAACTACAAGTTGAGATAGAGGACAAAAAGTTGCTTTGACCCCCATTTCCAGTTTGTCAGTCAAGTAAATGTCTATATGTACATAATTATTGCAGCATAATAGAATAGTATTGGGTAACATTTCCGCTAACTCGATCCCAAATCAGCCATCTGATCTGTTTGCTAATATACCATATTCCACCTTTTTTTTATCATGTGTATAACACTTGATGCGACCATCATCAGTGACAAAGCCAAATAGACATAAAACATGTAGGAGGATAATGTATTGCAATAATGGAGTTGCTTTTATAGGGATGAAAAACCCATTGACCGGATAAATGAGAGAAGGCAGAAACAACAAATGTGCCATCAGATGAGATGGGATTTGTGGAATGTGGCAGTGATGTCTCTAATAGCAACCGACAGACAAAGTCAGTGATGAGAGACATCTCACCATACACACACTGATTATTGGAGCCTCCTCCAAAGCACGTCAACAGATGCTGTGTGTGAATTAGACATGTCGTATAATATGCAATGCTTTCTTCATTAAACTACAGCCTACTGTGATCTATTTTGCAAGGTGCTGCCTTAAGGTTTTCATTAGTGAACTAATTGAAATGGTACATATTTTGCTGTTATAAATGTATGTGCTCTGTAGCTATTTTTTTAAACAGAAATTAAATTATATTAATTCCCGAGTCCCGTCACGTACAGTGGGGCAAAATAGTATTTAGTCAGCCACCAATTGTGCAAGTTTTCCCACGTAAAAAGATGAGAGAGGCCTGTAATTTTCAAAATAGGTACACTTCAACTATGACAGACAAAATAAGAAGAAAAAATCCAGAAAATCACAATGTGGGATTTTTACTGAATTTATTTGCAAATTATGGTGAAAATAAGTATTTGGTCAATAACAAAAGTTTATCTCAATACTTTGTTATATACCCTTTGTTGGCAATGACAGAGGTCAAACATTTTCTGTAAGTCTTCACAAGGTTTTCACACACTGTTGCTGGTATTTTGGCCCATTCTTCCATGCAGATCTCCTCTAGAGCAGTGATGTTTTGGGGCTGTTGCTGGGCAACAAGGACTTTCAACTCCCTCCAAAGATTTTCTATGGGGTTGAGATCTGGAGACTGGCTAGGCCACTCCAGGAACTTGAAATGCTTCTTACGAAGCCACTCCTTCGTTGCCCGGGCTGTGTGTTTGGGATCATTGTCATGCTGAAAGACCCAGCCACATTTCATCTTCAATGCCCTTGCTGATGGAAGGAGGTTTTCACTCAAAATCTCACGATACATCGCCCCATTCATTCTTTCCTTTACACGGATCAGTCGCCCTGGTCCCTTTGCAGAAAAACAGCCCCAAAGCATGATGTTTCCACCCCCATGCTTCACAGTAGGTATGGTGTTCTTTGAATGCAACTCAGCATTCTTTGTCCGCCAAACACGACGAGTTGAGTTTTTACCAAAAAGTTATATTTTGGTTTCATCTGACCATATGACATTCTCCCAATCTTCTTCTGGATCATCCAAATGCCTGGACATGTACTGGCTTAAGCAGGGGGACATGTCTGGCACTGCAGGATTTGAGTCCCTGGTGGCGTAGTGTGTTACTGATGGTAGGCTTTGTTACTTTGGTCCCAGCTCTCTGCAGGTCATTCACTAGGTCCCCCCGTGTGGTTCTAGGATTTTTGCTCACCGTTCTTGTGATCCTTTTGACCCCACGGGGTGAGAACTTGTGTGGAGCCCCAGATCGAGGGAGATTATCAGTGGTCTTGTATGTCTTCCATTTCCTAATAATTGCTCCCACAGTTGATTTCTTCAAACCAAGCTGCTTACCTATTGCAGATTCAGTCTTCCCAGCCTGGTGCAGGTCTACAATTTTGTTTCTGGTGTCTTTTGACAGCTCTTTGGTCTTGGCCATAGTGGAGTTTGGAGTGTGACTGTTTGAGGTTGTGGACAGGTGTCTTTTATACTGATAACAAGTTCAAACAGGTGCCATTAATACAAGTAACGAGTGGAGGACAGAGGAGCCTCTTAAATAATAAGTTACAGGTCTGTGAGAGACAGAAATCTTGCTTGTTTGTAGGTGACCAAATACTTATTTTCCACCATAATTTGTAAATAAATTCATAAAAAATCCTACAATGTGATTTTCTGGATTTTCTTTCTCATTTTGTCTGTCATAGTTGAAGTGTACCTGTTACGGATACAAGTGTTACGGATACAAGTATCCTGTGTGTGTATCCTGTGTGTGTTTCTTTTCTCTCCTTCTCCCCTCACAGGTGAACATCATCACTCCCCAATCAATCATCAATCAGAAGACACACCTCCTCCTATTTCCTACCCTATCACAGTTCCTTCCCCATGGTTAAAAAACCCAATCATTTGTTTGCTCTAGAGCTCAATCTCTCTGTAAATGCCATGTCTGTAGGTCTCTATGTTTCACTCTCGCTTTGTATCTTAACCTCTCTTTTGTTTGAGCACCTCCATAGCACTTTGTCATCACCTGTGAGTATTGTTTTTGGTTATGGTATTTGTTTGTTGCTGGTGGGAAAAGGGGGAAACCAAGACAAGTCGCCCATGGGCATACACTACCCGTAGGTGAACTTTGTTAAATACACTAGTTAGAACTGGGCGGACCACCCACTGTATTTTTGGTTAGTTAGTTAGCTGTTGTTAAAGTAGGCTAGTCTAGCTTAGGGGTGTTTTTGTATATTTATTGTTTCTTTCCTTCGGTCCAGCTCAGCCCCTTTTCCTGCTCCCCCCCCATTACCGTGTGTTTTATAAATAAACCTGGAGTTTGACGGTAGATTTCTGTTGTCATGGTTATTTCGTTCACACTTTTACTTTGTCACAATTATAATTTGCATGAGTTATGTTACGGGTCTCATTACCATCCCCCCTAGACTGTCGGGCCAAAAGGGATTCGTAACAGTACCTATGATGAAAATCACAGGCCTCATCTTTTTAAGTGGGAGAACTTGCACAATTGGTGGCTGACTAAATACTCTTTTGCCCCACTGTATTTTCATCATACTTGGAGTCAACTTGAGTATCATGAGTGCCAGCATCAGAATCCAAAATTGGTGTGAATTTGTTTTGTTTTTCATGAATTTTCTCTTGATGTTTTACGGTGTTCTGTTGTAATTATGTAGCAACACTTATCTATTTGGTGGTAAAAATGACCTTTTGTCAATACTTCTGTTCTGAAATCAGCTGCTACACAAGTTCTCATCTCAGACTCTAACTCAGGTGAAACTTTTAGACAGAGAGAACAGTTCTTCACTTGGAGACACGTTCCCAGGCTGTCCAGTGTTTTATGATTACGGTTTGGGAACCTAAACTAGGACTGTGGTTCTTGCTGTATAATAACTAAGCTAGTTCTATGTGAACAACAGACATGTGAAATTGCATGAGCAGCAGAATGAGTCATATTGTCTCATCCTACGATCGAAGAGTGAGCAACAGCCAGGCTGTGGTGGGAGATTGTGTGATGATGATGGGCAATTGTTCATTTGAATTACAGTCACTGTGATGCCACTACTCTCCTAGCTGGGTTGGAACTGGAAGTGCAGCATATTCTGAGTGTGTTATGATGACATGGAAGGTGGAATTCTATGGGCTTTGGAGAGCAGACAGGCTAATGCCACATCACTGTTCTGAATCGGTGTTTGGCTTGATCAGATCACTGAGTGTTCAAGAGGAGTGGGAGCTTTCTCGCTGACGCCTCGTCACCTCACTGACCGACCATAAAGAGAAGAGCCAGGTCCAAAGACGCTCCATCTGATACTGACTTCACTTCTAGCAGACAGTCATTCCCCTCTACAAAGCGGAACATGTAGTATAAAGGTCTGAAGTTGAAGACATATGTTGATAAAAAGCAGGGTAGCTATTCGTACCTCTCTGAGCATCGTGCAGTGATGTTGCCTTCCTGAGACTTGAAGCACTTGCTTCTGAACAACCATGATCTATAGTCATGTCAGACTTGGTGCTGATGTTCAAAACAGAGGTGGAGTGAAAGGATGTCTTGTGAACGGCCATTAGAATCAAAATGCATCGTAAGTCAGCCTCATCCATATGTATAAGTATAATAACCATAGACAACAGTCATTAGCCACACCTGGCAATCCCTAGTTTATTTTCTCGTGTGTTCTAGGAAGGCCAGCCTGCATATTATTAAAACTGCTTTGCTATTTTTTACTTTCTGAAATTAGGGGATTAGTCAAAGAAGTGAATCCTTTTGCACTTTTTATAGTCTGAAGAGAAAGAACAACGTTAAGCTGTATAATTCCCCAGAGTCTCTGTGTTCTATTGGATCAGGTAGAATTATCTCCTAAGTCAGCCTTGAAGGACTGTATCAAAGTCGGACCCCAAAATCGCATCAAACGAAAAATATGAAAAAATCAAAGAAATCAAAAGATGAAAAAGCAATGCATTTCCACACCGACATCTGTTTTGCTGACAAATCACTCACCTTTTCAGGCAGAAGCAGCACGTCCATGCCACATCGTCAACATCAGAGGAGGGGAGGAAAACCCATGAGTATAATGCTTTTGATTTTTAAATAAATAGTGTTTTGACTTGAGTTTTGATACAATGGAGTGTGAAGCAGCCTATTATCTGCATCATTACAGTGAGGAAGAGGGAGTAAGGGGGAGATGGGGCCCACGGGGTCCGCCTAAGCCCCACGCCTGCCGCAGAGCGCCGCTCGGAGAATGCCAGCATGCCTTTAGAGGGGCTGCTATTACAGATAGGATTGGCTATGTAAATTGGCATTGTTCACATTAGTGGTAATTAGGGGAAACACTCTGTGTGAAATAAGAGGCCTGCTTTTTCTGAGAGGATAAGGAGACATCTGAGTGACTCCACAATTGAGAGTGACAGTTGACTGTGCCACAAGTCCCTGGCTTATTGTGAGCTGTTTTGTTTATTCCAGCTTAGTGAACCGTTTCCCTGGCACCAGGCCATATAGTCCTGTATAACTGGCTGTGTTAAGCCACTGCAGAATGCATTACACTTTTGTTTACTGAATTGTTTGCTTTTTGAGTAGCAGAAATAGTCTCTGCTGTGTATTTTCTTGTGTCTCTCACAAAGGCAGATAGTATTGTAACCTCACTTCTGGTTACAGAGGAGAGCCTCTTGTATTAGAGCTATTTCAACAAGGAATATCATATGGGGAAACGTTAATATTTCCACTGCTCTACGGAGTGCTGTCTTTAGAATAGCACTCAAATGAATGTCAAGATTCTCAGAGTAAAAGCTGCACCCATATGCACAAAACACTTTAACTCCAGAGCTGGAAATTATTACAATGACGAATAGTTTGAGGGGGAAGAAAATACACCAGACCCAAACTTCCAGGGGATTATTTTTGGCACCAGAGATAGCTCCCCGTGAGGGTTGATGGAAAATATCACGCTCCTCGTGATGTTTGCAAATGCACTACCCTCTGCGTATGTGCCAAAAAAATATCCCTTACTCTGTACCCCCCATATCCACTATCCACTCAATGTTCAGAAATGTTGAACATTCATCATGTACAGAGTCCATATGGGTGTTGGGGATGGAGTGGAGTAGGACAGTAGCTAGCTAGCCTGGTATACCCTAAAGGGGTTAGAGAGGCTAGAGAATGTAAATGCTAGGTAGTAGAGCCCTGGAGGTGTTGGGGATACATGCTTCAGGCTACAGGCCTTTGATTTCACTGCCATCCCACAGGGTGGCCTATTAAAATGCAACTACTCGCTCAGATAGAAAGGGACCCCTAGAGTGGAGACAGTGCTGGAATCAGAGCTCTGCTTGCCAACACAGCCTGGATGTCCTACCCTGAGCCTCATTCACTTTGTCAGTTGAACACTGCACCACACAAAACAAAGCAGAAGCAAATGAGAAGCACAGACTAGTGTTAACAATTGGAGCCTCTGCTGTATGTTGTCCTTGTGTTGAGTGGCGGAGACCTCCAATATGTAGCTGTTGCTCTGCATGCACTGATCAGAAATAAACATTTCAATATACCAGGATGTGCTTAGAGAATGTTTCTTAAAAATGTCTTGCTCAGGGGCTATGCACTTTAAAGTAGTTTTTGTTTATTAATTCACTCAGTTATTTCAATGAGCCGTTGGTTGGGTTTTGTTTTTATTCACAGCAGTTTAAATAACCTGTCTGCATCCCAAGCTATCTCCAGAAATGGAAAAAGCCTAACTTTTGGCTTGTAGACAGAAATGTACGGTACATACAGTGGGGAGAACAAGTATTTGATACACTGCCGATTTTGCAGGTTTTCCTACTTATAAAGCATGTAGACGTCTGTAATTTTTATCATAGGTACACTTCAACTGTGAGAGATGGAATCTAAAACAAAAATCCAGAAAATCACATTGTATGATTTTTAAGTAATTAATTTGCATTTTATTGCATGACATAAGTATTTGATCACCTACCAACCAGTAAGAAATTCCGTCTCTCACAGATCTGTTAGTTTTTTCTTTAAGAAGCCCACCTGTTCTCCACTCATGACCTGTATTAACTGCACCTGTTTGAACTCGTTACCTGTATAAAAGACACCTGTCCACACACTCAATCAAACAGACTCCAACCTCTCCACAATGGCCAAGACTAGAGAGCTGTGTAAGGACATAAGGGATACAATTGTAGACCTGCACAAGGCTGGGATGGGCTACAGGACAATAGGCAAGCAGCTTGGTGAGAACTGTTGGTGCAATTATTAGAAAATGGAAGAAGTTCAAGATGACGGTCAATCACCCTCGGTCTGGGGTTCCATGCAAGATCTCACCTCGTGAGGAAGGTGAGGGATCAGCCCAGAACTACACGGCAGGACCTGGTCAATGACCTGAAGAGAGCTGGGACCGCAGTCTCAAAGAAAACCATTAGTAACACACTACGCCGTCATGGATTAAAATCCTGCAGCGCACGCAAGGTCCCCCTGCTCAAGCCAGCGCATTTCCCGTCTGAAGTTTGCCAATGACCATCTGGATGATCCAGAGGAGGAATGGGAGAAGGTCATGTGGTCTGATGAGACAAAAATAGATCTTTTTTGTCTAAACTCCACTTGCCGTGTTTGGAGGAAGAAGAAGGATGAGTGCAACCCCAAGAACACCATCCCAACCATGAAACATGGAGGTGGAAACATCATTCTTTGGGGATGCTTTTCTGCAAATGGGGACAGGTCGACTGCACCGTATTGAAGGGAGGATGGATGGGGCCATGTATCGCGAGATCTTGGCCAACAACCTCCTTCCCTCAGTAAGAGCATTGAAGATGGGTCGTGGCTGGGTCTTCCAGCATGACAACGACCCAAAACACACAGCCAGGGCAACTAAGGAGTGGCTCCTTAAGAAGCATCTCAAGGTCCTGGAGTGGCCTAGCCACTCTCCAGACCTGAACCCAATCTTTGGAGGGAGCTGAAAGTCCGTATTGCCCAGTGACAGCCCCAAAACCTTAAGGATCTGGAGAAGGTCTGTATGGAGGAGTGGGCCAAAATTCCCTGCTGCAGTGTGTGCAAACCTGGTCAAGAACTACAGGAAACTTATGATCTCTGTAATTGCAAACAAAGGTTTCTGTACCAAATATTAATTTCTGCTTTTCTGATGTATCAAGTACTTATGTCAATGTGATTTTCTGGATTTTTGTTTTAGATTCCATCTCTCACGGTTGAAGTGTACCTATGATAAAAATTACAGACCTCTACATGCTTTGTAAGTAGGAAAACCTGCAAAATCGTCAGTGTATCAAATACTTGTTCTCCCCACTGTACATACAAATATAGACGTTTAGAAAGAATATCAGACTTCCTGAGGACATCTCCATAGGCCTATAAACAAACCTGTTCAACTCAAATAAGGCATGTAGGTCAACAGTACTGGCTATACCCTCCCTCCATTTCCGAGCCTAAAACCACAGTGTTTTTGTGAGCTCTGGACAGGACTGTGTACTAACGCTAGTCTCACCTCACCACGATGGGTGCTGGTCATGTCATGTGGGGTCTCATCTGGTGAGCACCTGTGTGTTAGTCTGGTGGTTCAGCTCGACTGGCCATGTCATCAGTCCGTATCCGGCCAGCAGCAACATGGGCCACGCAGATGGATCCTCCACGCTCTGTGCCTCCTAACAGAGACAGTCAGCCACACAAACCACACAGAACTGTCTACAGGAACTTTCTCTCAAATAAACACATTCTGACATTTTCACTCAGCACATATCTCAGGATGGTGTGTTTGAGACTGCTTACATTGGGCCTCGGCAGTCATAGGGCCCTGCAGTAATTGAGATAGCCGTTGTGAGAGCGTAGCTCTCAATGAGTGGGTAATCTTTACCAGTTTAAAATAAATTATGAACATCTAATCCGACCTGGTTGGAAGCACAGAACACTCTGCTCATTAGGTGCCTTCATTCCAGTCTTTCTTTTTTCTCTTTCTCATCCCTCTCTCAGAGCACCATGAAAAGAAAATAACCCAGTCTCCCCACGGGCCCACTATACCAAACATGAATGTATATTTAACCTAAATTAATTCTGAGACAAGTCTTCAATTTAACTGGATTTTTTTCAGGCGAGACAGAGTCATTATGTATGTAAGGGAAAGGGGGTTCAAGTAAATTATTCCATTTTCTGTTCTGTGATGACAAGAAGTATGGCCAAGTACAGTAATTATGAAAAAGTGTGTTCCTTTAGTTCAAGGAGGCAGGAGCACAGTGGCTTTGAGAGATATGAGTGTCTGTCACTGCTCAATGTGGCCATGAAGTGCAGGAACCAAGTATGTATATGTGAGCGATGCTTTCCACCGCGATTTTTCTGCAAGCCTCTGAGAAAACAAAACCACAAAAAATAACTGAGTGAATTAATAAACAAAAACTATTTTAAAGTGTATAGCCCCACAGCAAGACATTTTTAATAAACATTCTCTAAGCACATCCTGCTATATTGAAATGTTTATTTCTGATCAGTGCATGCAGAGCAACAGCTACATATTGGAGGTCTCCGCCACTCAACACAAGGACAACATACAGCAGAGGCTCCAATTGTTAACACTAGTCTGTGCTTCTCATTTGCTTCTGCTTTGTTTTGTGTGGTGCAGTGTTCAACTGACAAAGTGAATGAGGCTCAGGGTAGGACATCCAGGCTGTGTTGGCAAGCAGAGCTCTGATTCCAGCACTGTCTCCACTCTAGGGGTCCCTTTCTATCTGAGCGAGTAGTTGCATTTTAATAGGCCACCCTGTGGGATGGCAGTGAAATCAAAGGCCTGTAGCCTGAAGCATGTATCCCCAACACCTCCAGGGCTCTACTACCTAGCATTTACATTCTCTAGCCTCTCTAACCCCTTTAGGGTATACCAGGCTAGCTAGCTACTGTCCTACTCCACTCCACCCCACCCCCAACTCCCAAATGCGCTCTGTACATGATGAATGTTCAACATTTCTGAATGTTGAAGCTCTTAACATTGAGTGGATAGTGGATATGGGGGGTACAGAGTAAGGGAGAAGAGGGTGAAGTGGAACAGGACAGTTTACCCTGGATTGAGGCTAAACTTATTTTATCTAAGAGATATATTGAAAATATCATATGTAAAAATACATCTCATGTTAAATTAGCATGCAGTGCAGCATACCTAGGGCTCACATCTCTGTCACTCCCGCCATGCTGTACGGTCTCCTCAAATGACATCTCATGACCGCCTTACTGAATGCTAACAAGTAGCTAGCCAGATAACAAACTCATACACCTTGCAGGTGCCTTGTTGCACTGAAAATATGTTAAAATAAAGAAATATTTGAAGTGCTCAACCCATTGTAGCCTTCAGTAATGGGAGGTGTGCTGTGTTGCACAGGGCCAGGCTTCACAACACACCCAATGGCTTATTGCTCTGTTAAACGCGGCGGAGCAAAGACACCTCATTCTTGGTTGATGTGTGGCTCCTCAGCCCATACGTCTGCAGAGTAGCGGCCTGCTGAATGTCTGATTTAATGCTGTGGCTCGAACTTCCCCTGATCACTTCCCCGTCGCACAGGCCTGCTACCCTGACAGCATCCTAATGAGCAGGCCTCTGTGTTTTATAACGCTGAAAAGGCCACTAAACATCTATGACTATCTGATCCTGCCTTGGCGGACCTCAGCCAGATTTATCCTACTGACATTTGCATAAATTGAAAACCACTCATGAGATATTGCCAACAATGCAGATTTGGCAGATTGGGCACCGGGGCGACAGCTCAATTTGATTTGATAAAATGATTAATTTAATCATTCTGCTAAAAGTTCCTTGACAAAATCCCTGCTATCCCTCCAAGTTTGGATTACTGCAATGTGCTCGGGAGTAGAGGTACACCGGTGTTACTGAAATGATCCCCATATGTTGCTTGTGACTGAATGAATCTGTGTCTGTGAGAACTGGGAATGGCTTGTGTGGTTGTGTTACTTTGTGTAGGATCCGGTGGTTCAATTGAGAGGGGAGCAGAGAAGAATGCCTTAGGCTGGGAGATACTACAGTGGGAATTGACTAGATAGCTCTGAAAAATTTAGTTGGGAAAAGCAAATGGTGTTGGAGACAGTTCTACGGTTGGACTCCAGCTAGGAACCATGTGGTGGTTGTGACAGGATCCCTATTTGAAGAACATTGTCAAATGCTTGAATATTTTCTATGCTTATTGTCAGTTACTCATCACTCACATACACTGAGTGTACAAAACATTAGGAACACTTTCTTAATATTGAGTTGCACCGCCCCTTTTGCCCTCAGAACAGCCTCGATTCGTCGGAGCATGAACTCTATAAGGTGTCGAAAGCATTCCACAAGGATGCTGGCCCATGTTGACTCCAATGCTTCCCACAATTGTGTCAAGTTGGCTGAATGTCATCTTGATACACACGGGAAACTGTTGAGCGTAAAAAACTAAGCAGCTTTGCAGTTCTTAACACACTCAAACTGGTGCGCCTGGCACCTGCTACCAAACCCAAAAGCACTTCAATATTTTGTCTTGCCCATTCACCCTCTGAACGGTACACATACACAATCCATGTCTCAATTGAAGGCTTAAAAATCCTTATTTAACCTGTCTCCTCTCCTTCATCAACACTGATTTGAAGTGGATTTAACAACTGACATCAATAAAGGATGATAGCTTTCACCTGGATTCACCTGGTCAGTCTGTGTCATGGAAAGAACAGGTGTTCCTAATGTTTTGTTTACTGCATTTGTCTACTTAAATACGTTGTTTTTTAAAAAGATATTCTTCTACTCAGAGGGGAAGTAATCTGAAAGTTTCAAATAAATATCCATAATGAAACCGAAGTAAAAATAGACACGCGACATGACTGCCTTCGCTCTGTGAGCTTATTAATTCTGAACGCCGATAAGCTTTTAATGTAGCCACCTGTACACCGTGTACCCATCAGGAGTACTACATCTAGCAGGGGATGGGTGGGAGGGCAGGACTCATTGTGAATCAGTGTCTACACACTGTCAGGCCTGTCTCTATTATTTAAACCAGAGGCTTTACTTATTCATGGTGACGGAGACCAATAGGCTCTGATGTAACACAGGTGACCGGGGAGCAGAGAGGCTAGCTCTCAGAAGGGCTGTGTATTACTGTACACTACAGTACACCATATAAACCCACCAGGCTATAGGAAAGGTTGAGAGTATTAGGAGAGGGGGTCTGATTTCTGTGTTGATTCAATATGGCTATGCCTGTATGGGTTTGAGAGTGTATTCAATATGGCCATGCCTGTATGGGTCTGAGTGTTTTCAATATGGCCATGTCTGTATGGGTCTGAGAGTGTTTTCAATATGGCCATGTCTGTATGGGTCTGAGAGTGTTTTCAGTATGGCTATGCCTGTGTGGGTTTGAGAGTGTATTCAATGTGGCCATGCCTGTATGGGTCTGAGAGTGTATTCAATATGGCCATGCCTGTATGGGTCTGAGAGTGTTTCAAGTATGGCTATGCCTGTGTGGGTTTGAGAGTGTATTCAATATGGCCATGCCTGTATGGGTCTGAGAGTGTATTCAATATGGCCATGCCTGTATGGGTCTGGGAGTGTAGTTTGGTATTGATCAGGGAAAGAAGTTAGTGTATGTAGAAAAGTGTCGATAGTGTCAAAAGTTATAGGGTGCTCTTTGGTTTAGAGGTCTAGCAGATTAGTGGTCCAAGGACGAAGTATGAGGTCAAGCTAACAACAACACCTGTCTAGTTTTCACTCTGCAGGAGACTGGAGCCCCTGGGGGTCTAGAGGGGGTCCAGTCCTCAGTGAGCCAGCCATTCTCCTGAATAGGCCTGCGTCATCTTAGCAGTCACACCATCAAACACAGGAAATGCATTCTAGTGGCACAATGTAAAGTGAACAGTGACACCGTTACTGAGGGACACAAAAAAAGGCAATTAGGCTGCGTCTACACAGGCATCCCAATTCTGATCTTTTATTCCACTAATTGGTCTTTTGACCAATCATATCAGATCTTTCACGTCAGATCTGTTTTAAAAATCTACATTCGGCTGGCTGTGTAAACACAGCCTTACTGCTTTTGTTTTCTGGATTCAGTTCCCCTTTTAAACAGACTGATGAAACTGCTTCTTAGCAGACCCAAATTTACATATGAAATAATCCTGCAATACTTTTCAACTGATGTGTCCAACTGCAATCTTAATTGGCACCATTAATACTTTTTTACAGTTGTATTATTGGACAAATCCTAGTAAAACTAAATGCATGCTCTTCAACCGATCGCTGCCCGCACCTGCCCGTCCGACTAGCATCACTACTCTGGACGGTTCTGACTTAGAATATGTGGACAAATATAAATACCTCGGTGTCTGGCTAGATTGTAAACTCTCCTTCCAGACTCACATGAGCATCTCCAATCCAAAGTTAAATCTAGAATCGGCTTCCTACTTCACAACAAAGCCTCCTTCACTCATGCTGCCAAACGTACCTTCGTAAAACTGACTATCCTACCGATCCTTGACTTTGGCGATGTCATTTACAAATTAGCATCTAACACTCTACTCAGAAAACTGTATGTAGTCTATCACAGTGCCATCCATTTTGTATGCTCTGGTTGGCTGGTCCTCGCTACATATTCGTCGCCAAACCCACTGGCTCCAGGTCATCTATAAGTCTTTGCTAGGTATAGCTCCGCCTTATCTCAGCTCACTGGTCACCACAGCAACACCCACCCATAGCACTTGCTCCAGCAGGTATATTTCACCGGTCTTCCCCAAAGCCAACACCTTCTTTGGCTGCTTTTCCTTCCAGTTCTCTGCTGCCAATGACTGGAACGAATCGCAAAAATCACTGAAGTTGGAGACTTATTTCTCCCTCATTAACTTTAAGCGTCAGCTGTCAGAGCAGCTTACCGATCACTGCAGCAGTATACAGCCCATCTGTAAATAGCCCATCAAACCAACTACCTACCTCATCCCCAAATTTGTTTTTGTTTATCTGCTCTTTTGCACACCAGTATTACCACTTGCACATCCTCAACTGCACATATATCACTATATCACTTGCTAAATTGTAATTACTTCGCCACTATTGGCCTATTTCTTGCCTTACCTCCTTACTTAATTTGCACACACTGTATACACATTTTTCTATTGTGTTATTGACTGTAAGTTTGTTAATCCCATGTGTAACTCTGTTGTTTTTGTCGCACTGCGTTGATTTATCTTGGCCAGGTCGCAGTTGTAAATGAGAACTTGTTCTCAACTGGCCTACCTGGTTAAATATATATATTTTTAACTATATAATGTCCTCTAATATATCCCTGCTATTAGAAATGGCATGGTAAAATGACCATATGGTGTCTTTAGGAGTTTGTCCATCGTGCTTGTTTTCATCTCTGTGACTTCTTTATAGATTGGGGCCTGAATAAATACAATGAAAGGAACAAACAGCAAACCCATCGTGAAGCATTGTACCTATTTATTTGCCACCTCAGGCCCTAAAAAGATATTACAAAATGTCACAATGACGGAAAATGCAGGTGAAAACACTCTGGCCTCAGTCACATGTTTTGGTAATAAAATGTTGAGAAGAAATTGCATTTCAAAAGAAAAGAAAGCAATGAAAGATAAAAATGGGCGAGATAAAAAAAATGCTCACAAAAGGACATGAGTCAGAGTCAGTGACAGATATGGTTGTGTGACTATGGATGGATGGGGGATGCCAGGCAGGTGTCAGACACATGGTTGCAGTGAGAGAGGAGAGGAGCAATGGTAGGATCTGCTGTGTGATGCCCTCCCCTCATTAAAGTGCCCTGGGAGACAGCTTGCAAACAGCATGATTTAGTAGCCAAAGATGCGAGGAGGGGCTGGGCCGGCAATGTACATCCAGCACGACGCTAAGACGAGCCAACAAGCCCCATCTTAATGAACAAAGAACGACACAAAATCAAGCTCATTTTAATCAAAGGAGACATGCTGTGCAGGGGGTGAGCTCAAAATTACACGGCGAGCAATTAATCTTGACCCGAGCACACTGTGCCAAAGTGGTGGTCCTCTCCTCACCCTCTAATCAGAATGGATCCTGCCATGTGTCTAGGAGGAGTGAAGGAGCATGGGGTTTGTTACATGTACTGTATGCCTTCTGGGTGGGCCTTATTACTAGAACAATGGTGGTGATTAGACTGTTACTCTGGCACTCTGAGTTGTTCAAACAAAGTAGGCTATTACAGTCCCATCAGAGCCTGTCAGTGAAACATGCCCAAAGGACTATCATTAAAGTTACACCGAAAGAAAGACATTAGAAAGAAAAGTTGATATATTTAATGTCTGACCACTATCTTTAATTATGTATACCCCAAGAACTTCAATTAACCTTTTGAACAGATAAATCTATATTAAACAGATGATGCCCAAACCCTCTGTTTTTCACCTCAACTGAAATAATCTTTCCAAAGGGCATTTGGATAAGTAAATCGAGTTACCTACCAGGGCAATCTCTTCAATCTGAAACTTTGTTTCCATGTCCTGCCTTTATCCATCGATAATGAGTAAAGATTCAGGTATCATTGCAAGAATCACCAGCGAGCAGTGAGGAAACCATACAGTTTATTGGTAAGGGAATGGCAATATGTCCTCATAGTCTAGAGTTGCTATTACAGATGCAGGATGACATGGGGAGGGAGGCCTATGCTGTTAGGACACTGGGTTAAACTGTGTTTTTCTTTTTGATTTAGATAACTGAGCAGGTTCAGAGGATACTGTACCTAAGAAGCATAAACTGTACATCATTAGATTGAAAATGTTTCAGATGAATGCTGTATTAATAAAAGTGCCTCTCTTTCTCTCACTCTTTCCCATGACCTGCTGCTGTGTTGCTGTTCTCCACCTGGATCTACTTTAAACAGGTGAGTACCTTTTCTCCTTGATGCCATTTGATTGAAATGCATGAAACATTCACCAACAACATACAGACCAAACAAACACTGATCATTACTTGAGGTTGAGGCAAAGTGAATGCAAGGCCACGGTATGCCCTAGCTTGGGCTCAGCACACAGATAGCAGCTGACATTAGAAAGACTAGAGACTATCACCGGGGAGAAATAGGAACATTTATTATCCGACTCATCTGGAGAATTCCATATATGGCAGGCTGCTTCCAGACCAGGAGTATTGTGATTTTCCATTGAAAAGCGCTATCATTGTAGCATTCAATAATATATCAGCAGGAACAGTACTGCCTGATCTCAGGTTCCCTGCATTGCGCCTGCTGTCGCTGGGGTTTTGTTGTGGTGAGCGAAAGTAAAACAATGCCTGTATCTCTACACTCGCACCTGTAAATAGGGAGCCAGTTACACCACCATGCAAGCACTGTTGTGTGTGTGAATGTCTTCTAAATATGGCATCGCTCAGCATGTCCTCCAACACCCTCCCACACAGTCTTTCTCTCCCTGTCTCTCTCTCTTCTCTCTCCTTTTCATAAACACCAGAGATGCTCATGCTCTCTTGTTGACTCCTCAGTCTGAAGGAAAGAAAGAGAGAGATTTCTATGCAAAGAGCTAGGAGAAATAGGATGGCGTCAACGACTATGAGAGAGTTAAGTGGTGTGTATTCACAGCCCGATTGATTTTCAGCTGCCTGCACTAAAAGTAACCTTCTGTGTGTGGGCCGCCCTACATACAGTGCATTCAGTAAATGTTCATACCCTTCCCCCCCCTTTCCACATTTTGTTACGTTACAGCTTTATTTTAAAATTGATTAAATAAAACAATTTCCTCAGCAATTTACACACACCACCCCATAATGACAAAGCAAAAACAGGTTTTTAGAAATTATTGCAAATGTTTAAAAAAACAAAAAACAGATACCTTATTTACATAAGTATTCAGATCCTTTGCTATGAGACTCGAAATTGAGCTCAGGTGCATTCTGTTTCCATTGATCAGCATTGATGTTTCTACAACTTGTTTAAAGTCCACCTGTGGTAAATACAATTGATTGGACATGATTTGGAAAGGCACACACCTGTCTATATGAGGTTCCACAGTTGACAGTGCATGTCAGAGCAAAAACCAAGCCATGAGGTCGAAGGAATTGTTTATAGAGCTCAGAGACAGAATTGTGTCGAGGCACAGATCTAGGGAAGGGTACCAAAACATTGCTGCAGCATTGATGATCCCCAAGAACACAGTGACATCTATCAATCTTATATGGAAGAAGTTTGGAACCACCAAGACTCTTCCTAGAGCTGGCAGCCTGGCCAAACTGAACAATCAGGGGAGAAGGGCCTTGATCAAGGAGGTGACCAAGAACCCGATGGTCACTCTGACAGCGCTCCAGAGTTCCTCTATGGAGATGGGAGAACCTTCCAGAAGGGCAACAATCTCTGCAGCACTCCACCAATTAGGCCTTTATGCCAGATGGAAGCCACTTCTCAGTAAAAGGCACATGACAACCCGCTTGGAGTTTGCCAAAAGGCACCTAAAGACTCTCAGACCATGAGAAACAAGATTCTCTGGCCTGAATGCCAAGCGTCACGTCTGGAGGAAACCTAGCATCATCCCTACAGTGACGCATGGTGGTGGCAGCATCATGCTGTGGGAATGATTTTCAGAGGCAGGGATTGAGAGACTAGTCAGGATCGAGGCAAAGATGAGATTATTGGTGAAAACATGCTCCAGAGTGCTCAGGACCTCAGACTGGGGCGAAAGTTCACCTTCCAACAGGACATCGACCCTAAACACACAGCCAACACAATGCAGGAGTGGCTTCAGGACAAGACTCTGAATGTCCTTGAGTGGCCTAGCCAAAGCCCGGACTTGAACCTGATTGAACATCTCTTGAGAGAACTGAAAATAGCTGTGCAGCGACGCTCCCCATCCAACCTGACAGAGCTTGAGAGGATCTGCAGAAAAGAATGGGAGAAACTCCCCAAATAAAGGTGTGCCAAGCTTGTAGCGTCATACCCAAGAAGAATTGAAGCTGTAATCGCTGCCAAAGGTGCTTCAAAAAGGACTAAGTAAGGGTCTGAATTCAGTTTTATTGTTAATAAATTAGCAAAACATTTGAAAAAACATTTTTTTCATTATGGGGTATTGAGTGTAGGTGGATGAGGAAAAACCTTTTAGAATAAGTCTGTAACCTAACAAAATGTGGAAAAAGTCAAGGGCTCTGAATACTTTCTGAAGGCACTGTATCTGTCAGTCCCAAAACGTTGCTAGATGCCAAGAAATCATTTTCACAACCACCAGCACCATTTAATGGGACATATTTAATGCACCAGGGGGTCTGGCTGAGTAGACATTGACTGGAGAGTGAACCCTGGCTTCTTGCATCACAAGCCCATCTCCTTCTCACTAATGTATTACTAAGTGCTCTGTCCCACTCCCCACTAACATGTATCGTCACTGTAACTGGATCAGGATCCGTCAGAGGTGACTGCCCAGTCAAACAAGCCCGGGTTTGCCATGAAAATGTTCTTAGCCTGCGCTTAGCCTGCACTTAGCCAGCCTATCAACATGGGGGACTGTGTTTCAGTGATTAGTAATTGGTGAAGGGAAAGAAAGTGGCTGGAATATTAGAAACTTCAGGGAATGCCATTAAAAGTTTGGTTGCATGCCAGTCGTACATTATAATCTCAGAAAGCAAGGGGATCTGGCAGGGCTCGTGTTGCGTGTATTGACAGGTGATTTGAAGCCAACTTTGAAGTTTAATACCAACTTTGATATCCCTTTGCAAACTTGTTTAATGTCAGGGAAATGTAATCAATTCTTTGAAAGCACTTAAACTAATAGGAAAGGGCACATTTTTATTAATGTCTGTGATATTAGGATTTAGCATTGACTGTGTTTGGTGACAAAATAATGATATCCATTTAGCTTTTATGCACCTTTTTAATTCTACATACAGTATTTAATCATATATTATTTCTATATAGGGTAATTGCCTCTAGAAACGGTGGTTGGTTTCAACTTTTGAGGAGTTGAATCATGGAGTGTTCTCGTCATACAGTCCCGACAGAGCATTCTGTTTCTCTCTCTGTCTCTGTGTCGCTGCGTGTGTCTGTGTGTCTGTGGTAGGTTCAGGTCCAGCATAGAAACTAATGTGCTGAGATAGTGAGGTGACTGTTGACTGCACATCGCTGCCTCCTCTCTTGCAGAACTTCATCTCACCTCTACATCCTTTTTTCTGCTGCTGCTTTTCTTTTTCTCACTTTTCTTGTTTTAACTCAGTCAGTGTCCCTTTATACTGCATGTGTTTGTCATGCAGAAATCTAGCTCCCTTGTTGCTCATTGTGTCAACAAACGAGCCAGCCGTGAGCTCCCATTGTGTGCTCTTGTTTCTGTGACGCGAGGTTAGAACATTTTAATGTTTTTAATTTCTATAACTGAACGCAGTGACAAAAAATGATCTAAAAGCTTTTTATTTTCATTGCCCTCTCACTTGGTGTGGAAGGAAGCTGAGAGAGGTAGCCCGCCACCCACCGCCACCTACAAGGCCCAGCCATACAGTATGAGGGCCTGGAGGGGGTTATCAACAGGGATTGGTGTGGCTGTGTGAAGCCCCTCAGTGATCCCTTCACACCTCACAGCCCCGGCTGATTACTCTTCCTCCTCCGTGGTCCCACAGGTTTTGGGACAGCTGGAGGCAGGGTGCTAATGGCCCTTCCTGGGACATCATACTGTCTCTCTCTGGGATATCACGGTCTTCTTACCTCTGGGGGCTATCTGGACAACTATCTTCCATAGGAAGACAGGGGGCAATGTCATGAATATTCATCAGTCGTCAGTTATTGTTGCCTGTGGTGTAATCACGTCTAACCAGTTGGCTAATGTAGTCTGTGTGCCCCTGACATCCTGAGTCTAGCTAGCTGTGTCTTTTGGCGTCCACGATTAGCTAGCTGGCTGCTGCATGGCCAGTGTGAGCCAGCATGCTAGCTAGCCAGATAGCTACATTTCAGTCAGTTGCTATCCTTCTAAATGTGGTGATGATTGGATAAACTAGCTGTTGAATATACTGTATTTGGCTGAAAATTAACTACTGTAATAGCCAGTGTTTGTTGTCCATGGTGGAATCATATTTAACCTGACTGCTGAAGCCTATGTGCCCATGAGCTTCCGAATCTAGAAGCAAAAAGTAACTTTCGGTTTTTCGTCCACCAGCTTCAAACAGCTGTAAAAATGTAATTTTTTTGTCATTGAAAAAATATTTCACAGCAATTTAGATGGTACAATGATCCCCACACTTTAGTGCTTGTTTTCTCACATAAACTGAATTTGAACGAACAGGTTATAATTTTAGCAACCGGGAAATTACAGAGCCATTTCCACTAGATAACACTTGCTTCCATTCAGCCACAAGAGCATTAGTGAGGTCGGACACCGATGTTGTGCGATTAGGCCTGGCTCACAGTTGGCGTTCCAATTCATCCCAAAGGTGTTTGATGGGGTGGAGGTCAGGGCTCTGTTCAGAATCATCTAGAATGTCATTGTATGCTCTAGTGTTAAGATGTCCCTTCTCTGGAACTATGAGAAACAGCCCCAGACCATTATTCCTCCTCCACCAGGCAGCGTACTCCTGGCATCTGCCAAACCCAGATCCTTGGCTAAATGTCATGGCTTTTTACTAAGATTCTTGACAAAGCAACTTATACAGTAATGTTCTTATTCAGGATTTGCTTATCCCTGTAGTTGGGATGCTTTAGCCTATGATCAGCAGCTAGCTTCTGCAGATGTAGACAATATGTTTGTCTTATCATCCACAAAAAATCCCATTCCATTGAAATAATTACTACTGGCTTATATCATCCAGGCTGTCCTCAACTGTCCCTGAGGTGCTTTGGTGCATGTTTTGTATGTGTATAGAGCAGTAGTCACCCTTTTTTGAGTCAAGATAACTTCAAGATAATGCAAGCCGAGATCTACCATTCAGATTTTTTTTTTACATGACTTAATAAAATGTAAGCTTATGCAACATTATCCATATTGGCTTTGCTTGAATTGCCCTGCCAAAGCATTGTTCTTCTCAACATTTTAGGTAGGCTATATGATCACACCGGTAATAGACCAGTTGTTGTATTACTTGCGAGGCATAGCTGAGTGAGCATTCGTTTAAATAATTTGCTTTTTAAAAATTTTACTGGGCTGATGGAGCCCACATCTGATGGTCAGTCTCGGCAGAGGGAGAGAGCAGAAGTGAACGCCTCTCAACGGTCCTCTGTTCTACCTTTCCTCTGCTGACACCAACCAAAAAAGGACACCGTCTTCCAGCTGATGGCAAAACTCGAGTCGCATAGCATTATTTCTACCTCATGCACTAATTCATGTTGTTACTCCTATGAATAACTAGCTTGTCCTCGACTAACCTGTGCCCCTGCACATTGACTTTGTACCGGTACCCCCTGTATATAGCCTCACTACTATTATTTTATTGTTGCTCTTTAATATTATTATTATTATTTTTAATTACTTCAGTTTATTTTAGTAAATATTTTCTTAACACTTATTTTTATTAAAACTGCATTGTTGGTTAAAGGCTTGTAAGTTAGAATTTCCCCGTAAAATCTACACCTGTTGTATTCAGCGCATGTGACAAAAACAATTTGATTTGATTGAATTGATGACCAGAGAGTGAAATATTACTCGATATTAAAGAAGACCCAAGCAGCTAGGGCTGTCCCTGACAAAATATTTATTATATGGGTCGACCAAAAGTTGTCTGTTCGTACCAATTGATTGGTCAAACCTTTTAAATGTGTATTTATCCATATATAGACACACCCTATGTGTTATAATAAAATCAACTGTTTTACCTTGGCAAGTCAGTTAAGAACAAATTCTTATTTTCAATGACAGCTTAGGAACATGGAATAACTGCCTTCAGGGACAGAACAACAGATTTTTACATTGTCAGCTGGGGGATTTGATCTTGCAACCTTTACAGTTACTAGTCCAATGCTCTAACCACTAGGCTACCTGCCACCCCAACTATATGCATTGATCTTGCCTGATGATGCTTTAAGCACACTGTTTGATGAAATAAGACACAAATGACTCGAGGGAACAAGAGATCAAGATAACCCGAAGAAAAAAAACATTCATATGCAAATGTTCATGGAACAGTTTCATTTCATTTATAATAATGTTTTCATATCTAAAAATCTTTGCCATGTGGTTAATCAAAATTCTATCTAAATGAAAATGATACAAACCTAAAAAGTAACTTCCATTGCCAACTATGTAAAAATAGCCTACATAAATGCTGCAGGTATGAAACACATTGGCTATGAATGGCCTGTCTGCAACGAACTTGAAACATTGTATGAACTATCAACTTGGGTCTGCCAGAAGTTCACACTAGTAAACGTGCAAGATTGTATAAAATATTCTGGGCCCTCAGTTTCCTGGGCCAGTGAGGTCGGGGAATTAACAGCTGTAGGCTATTTGCGCAAGGGATAAGAGGTTGTCAGGTAGGCCTATTTTATGACGTTTTCTCTGGATCAGAGCATGACATGTTTCCCTTTCACGCTGAATGGTTATCAAAAGAGAGAAAGCTAGGGAAAAAAATCTAATACATTGAGTAACTATTGTCATTCTCAATGGATGTAAAAACAGACTTTGAGAAGCTCCACAGCTCATTAGTGGTGGTGAGTTAAGCCAATCAGAAAAACTATCAGATCCCCAAATGGGCACATTTATATGCCTACGTCTGGTAGCCTTTAGGTCTGCTTCTATGTGTAATCAGGTGCACGTCCTTACTCATAATCGACAGGAGTGCTCCAGAACAAAAGACGATGACTAAATTGACAAAACTCAAAAATGGAATGAAATAAACCAGAACTTGTTTCTTACAAGTGTAGCATAGGCTCTGCAAACAACGTGTCCACCCTGACAATGAGAACTGTAAAAAAAAAATATATATAATATATTGAATTAATTAACAGAAATTACCTTGACCAAATTAACATTGTAGATTAGAAATTATAGGAATTAATTGATAGACACTAACAATCAAACACGAACAATTCACACAATGAAGTTATGAAACAATGATTGTGCACAACTTGGTGGGAGAGGCTAGAGAGAGATGTGCATTGTGTATCTTAGCCACACTCCCCTTCTTGGACTTTGCCATCCCCGCGGCCTCCGCAATGGATTAGTCTCGGCCTCCGTAATAGATTAGTTCACTGAGATGGACTCGAATCAGACAGGTTTCTCGTGTGCCATAAAATGTTTTAATGGCTTCTGTATATTTGCTACTGCTCGTCTAAAAAAGGATCTTGGTCGACCAACAGCCTATTGACCAAACAATCGAACCAATCGACTAATTGGAGTAGGCACTACAAATCGCTAATAATAACAACACAAGCCTATCAATACACTTTTGTACTCATTCATTGCAGTGGCAGTGCTGGTTGTAGCGCGAGTGGAAGTAGGGAGAATGCACATTTTATGGCTTATAAAAGTGTTGACAGTGCTGAGTAAAAAGGTAAACATGAACTCACTCATAAAAACAGCAGCTCTTTGCTGTATTCGTTGACAGTCTCTCTCTAGTCATGATTTTAAAAGTTTGGAAATCTCACAGTATCAACTTTGCTGTAGCTGTGTTTTAAGCCTACTACGTTACTGCAGACAGAGTAATCTGAGCCATCCGATTGGCCAGTAATAGGCCTATAGTGCACTTGATTTGCTCCCCCTGGGAAGGCAGAGTTTGTACCTTCAGACAAATGAAATTATTCAAAATGGGAACATGTCACTTACCCGGCATGCAGGACAGCTGAATCGGGTGCAACTACCAGCAACAGCGCAAGACTAATTAAAAAAACACGAGCGTAAGTCTTATCGTTGGGTTTTTTAATAAAATGTTTGGTGATCGACTACCGATGCCTTGTGGAGATCGACCAATCGATCGCGATCGACCGGTTGGTGACCACTGGTATAGAGAATCAGATACTGAGGGCATTGTAACACCTCTTGTAGGAAGCATCACTCACCGGACTAGAATCAGGGGATTGCATTTTGTAAAGTGTCTAAGGGCAACGTCCATCTGTTTCTCACGCAATCTTTGTCATTACTGTAGAAAAGACAAGGGATTCAGTGTTTGATTACATGTTGTCTCCCAAAGATTTGGAAAAGGTCACACCAGCTTGAATGGGCGTCCTGCAAACACCAGGCTGTCTTGTCATCTGTTGGATTGTGTGTTCAGTGCATTACTGGGGGGGGGGGGGGGGGCAGCCAGCCAGCCAGCCAGCCAGCCAGCCAGCAGCACTGACAAATCACTAGGAGCCAGGGATGTGTGTCTGCCTTCTCATGTGTGTGAGGGTATTCTCTGGTGGTCTGTCTCAGCAGGGCTCAGGCTCTGTCTGTGCCCATGAGCAGAGGGGGGGTAGGAGGGAGGGGGAAGGCAAGGAGGAGGGGGGGGGGGCAGACAGGGGAGGAAGTGATGTGGCCAGGGGAGATATTGTGGTTGGCTCACCAGAGGAATGACGACAATAAGCAGCAACTAATGATCTGAGGATACTGGCAACTCCTCTGAGATGTCGCCTGGGACTCCTAATCCAACACTTCTGTTGTAATTGTTTTTTCTCTCAGGCTCAGTCAGAAGTTCATGCTTATTCTAACTTTGTCCTGTCTCCTAAAGCTACCCAGAGGGGGCCTCTGCCTAATATCTGCTCCTGGAGAGGAGGGAACAGGCAGGCAGTGTTCCTGATGGCCCAGAGGTCTCTGGGCGCTGCCAGAGTGCTGTGTCAGAGGTAGCAAAGTGTGTGAAGTCGTAGAGGATACATAGTGTAGGATAAATGGGAGGAAATTGGTGCCAACAGCCAACAAGGCCTTAGGGATCCCTCGCTCTCCATAAGCAGCTGTCTTGCTAAAGGCAAGTCAGTGTGGGACAGAGAGAGGAGACACACCAGCTACTTGTGCTGCCCAGATCTGGGGCTCATATTTTTTATCCTCACAGCTCTTCCCCAAGGCCCCCTCATTTAGCGTTCTCTCTCTCTCTGGCTCACTCATTCTTTCCCACTATCTATATTTCTCTCTCAACTTCTGAAAGCACTGCAGTCTTAGCTCACTCTTACAACTTATTTGATTCTTTATTGTGCCACTCATGATTCGTTTGTGAAGTTAGTTTCCATTCACATAATTTAGGCTTACTGCCAACACATCTGAGAATGACATTTCAAAGGATCAAGAAGATGCAATGTTTCCTTGACAATGTCTTAGTTAATCCAGGCCTTCATTCACTCTTCGGAAGTATTTAGAGGATTTCAGATATTAGATTTGAATGATCTATGGTCTACAAAATTGAACTGTTTATATCGCTCATGCTTTCAGAGATTTACATTGCTCTGAGTATTATGTTATGCTAAGAAAACAAATACAGCGCAGTATCATTTAAAATCGAGCTAAAATAATCTATGGAATTTTTCTCTGCTTTATATTTGCATTGTCAGGTAACCATGACGATGCGTGAATTGAGGCTATTCAACACAAAAGACTAGTCTAAAAGCCTTTCAGCCGGACCTGAAATCAAAGGACTGAATATCTGTTACTGTTATGTATATATTTTTGTGGGGGTGGGGCCACACTGTCAAACATAAAAGGTAAGACATGATGTCTGTATGGTGGTTTATTATTAATTGATTTGCACAAATTACTCATTTTTTCTCTCAAAGAGAGAGTTGGGTATTCCTTGGCCCTCCAATGTGACTCGCACAGTACAGCCAATGAGAAATAGCCTGGTATCCCATGCAAGGTCTGTGCCATGCAGGGGCTTATAGCCTAGTGTTCCATCCAGGGTCTGTGCCATGCAGGGCCTTATAGCCCAGTGTTCCATCCAGGGTCAGTGTCATGCAGGTCCTTATAGCCCAGTGTTCCATCCAGGGTCTGTGCCATGCAGGGCCTTATAGCCTAGTGTTCCATCCAGGGTCTGTGCCATGCAGGGCCTAATAGCCTAGTGTTCCATCCAGGGTCTGTGCCATGCAGGGCCTAATAGCCCAGTGTACCATGCAGGGTCAGTGTCATGCAGGGCCTTATAGCCCAGTGTTCCATGCAGGATAAACCTCTTAATAAGGAAGCATGGATGTGTGTGTGCGTGTGTCCGGCGTGCGTGCATGTTCTGTGAAGGGGCAGAAGATGTATCATGAAAAAATTAACTCAAACACTTTGATTTCCGATTAAACTTTGATGTCGTCTATTGTTTCTGGGAGTACATTATTTAAACTTACTGTTTGATTGAACGTTTGAATGGGCAAAATGAGTGAGCTAAGAGACTTGGAGCGTGATATGATCTTCGGTGCCAGGCACGCCAGATCCAGTATCTTAAATGGCCGCTCTCTGGGCTTTTCACTCACGACAGTGTCTAAGGTTTCCTGCGAATTGTGCGACAAAACAACATTATTGTGGGTTTGTGTTGGAGGGGTAATGCTGAGGGCAATGTGAGCCAAGGTGTTTCCCAGGAGTTTCTTCAGGGGAGATATCTAAGGTTTTCTGAGAATGGTGCGACAAACAAAAATCATCTAGTTAGTGGCAGTCCTGTGGGCGAAAACAGATCGTTGATGAGAGCGGTCGAAGGAGAATGTCATGCTAACAAACAGACAAATAACAGTGCAGTACAACAGTGGTGTGCAGAATGGCATCTCATTGCTCCTTGTCACGGATGAGCTATTGCAGCTGATGACCACACCAGGTTCCACTCCTATCAGCTAAATACAAGAAGAAACGGCTCCAGTGGGCACGCGATCACCAACACTAGACAATTGAGGAGTGGAAAAACATAATCTGGGCTGGCGAATCCTGGTACCTGTTGCATCATGCTGATTGCAGAGTCAGGATTTGGCATCCTTTCTGGTGTCAACGGTACAGGCTGGTGGCGGTGGTGTACCGGCGTCACCAGAGGATTCAGGCTGTTCAGAAGGCAAAGGAGGGCACAACCGGTACTAGATGTGTACCTAATAAACTGTCCTGTGGGGGTATATGCTGCTATTCAAAGGATTTTGTAAGAACAAGAATAATTATTAATTCAAACTACTGAAGTGCCATAACGCTTTTAGCTGGCAGAAAACACTCATAATTACACAGAAAAAGTTACAGTTCATATGAGGAAATCAGTCAATTGAAATAAATTCATCAGGCCCTAATCTATGGATTTCACATGATTAAGAATACAAATATGCATCTGTTGGTCACAGATAATTATAAAACCAGTCAGTATCTGTTGTGACCACCATTTGCCTCATGCAGGCTGCTGGTTGTGGCCTGTGGAATGTTGCCCCATTCATCAACAATGGCTGTTTGAAGTAGCTGGATATTGGCCGGAACTGGAAAACGCTGTCGTACATGTAGATCCAGAGCATCACAAACATGCTCAATGGGTGACATGTCTGGTGAGTATGCAGGTCATGGATGAACTGGGACATTTTCAGCTTCCAGGAATTGTGACATGGGGCTAAAACATGAGGTGATGGTGGCGGATGAATGGCACAAAAATGGGCTCAGGATCTCATCACGGTATCTCTGTGCATTCAAATTGCCATAGATAAAATTAAATTGTGTTCATTGCCTGTAGCTTGTGCCTGCCCATACCATAACCCCACCGCCACCATGGGGCACTCTGTTGACATCTGCCATCTGCCCGGTACAGTTTAAACCGGGATTCATCCGTGAAGAGCACACTTCTCTAGCATGCCAGTGAGCATTTGCCCATTAAAGTTGGTTGCGATGCCGAACTGCAGTCAGGTCAAGACCTGAGCTTCCCTGAGAAGGTTTCTGACAGTTTTTGCAGAAATTCTTTGGTTGTGCAAACCCACAGTTTTATCAGCTCTCCGGGTGGCTGGTCTCAGACGATCCCGCAGGTGAAGAAGCCAGATGTGCAGTTCCTGGGCTGGCGTGGTTACACGTGGTGTGCGGTTGTGAGGCTGGTTGGACGTGCTGACAAAATCTCTAACACCACGTTGGAGGCGGCTTATGGTAGAGAAATTAACATTAAATTCTCTGGCAACAGCTCTGGTGGTATTGCGTGCCAATTGCACGCTCCCTCAAAACTTGAGAGATCTGTGACATTGTGTTGTGTGACAAAACTGCACATTTTAGAGTGGCCTTTTATTGTCCCCAGAACAAGGTGCACCTGTGTAATGATCATGCTGTTTAATAAGCTTCTTGACATGACACACCATTAAGGTGGATGGATTATCTTAGAAAAGGAGAAATGCTCACTAACAGGGATGTAAACAAATTTGTGCACAATATTTGAGAGGAACACGCTTTTGGTGTGTATAGAACATTTCTGGGATATTTTATTTCAGCTCATGAAACATGGGACCAACACTACATGCTGCATTTATATTTTTGTTCAGTATATATTAGTATGGGCATTGAACCTTACATAATGTCTCAGAACTAACTGTTGTTTATCATTTTAATGGTTGTTTCTTTGTACTTGTATCCACTCCATTTTATATTTTAAAGAGCTCAGTTCTTCCTCTATTTGTGAGACTCCAGTATTTATGGGCTAATTTATCACATCAATGCACTGAAGGTAAAAAGGAAAACGTGTGCATGTTTATATATAAATTAGAGATTTTTTTTTTTAATGCATCAATATTCAATAACCTACATTTCCTGATATTGCCTCTGTTTGGCCCTCTAGTTCATTTTTTAAATATGCCATTTCTGAAAGCAAAAATGCTGATGTGAAGGTTTCAAACATAATGTCAGCAATGTTCCCCATTGTACTGATAACGCAGCCAATAATTGCTTACCTGCTCTGAATGGAAATGTCAAATGTCTCCCTACTGATTGGTTCACAGATATTGTACACACACTGTGGTTTGGATTAGTTTTTCTGCGTTTATCACAATTTGCTGGTAAAGATGAAGATCCTAAAGGTCACGGTTGCTTTGTTAGCAACAGAAAACCATTTACCTCATTCAGGGAGAACATCTACGTGGTAATTGCTGCCTAGTTTACCTACGTGGGCCTGTTTTTATGGGTAGAATATGCCTCTACTACCCAATGCTCTCTGAAGAATCTAACCTTAACACAGAAATCAGAAAGTATCTGTATGTATGCGTGCCACAGTTTCTGTGTTCAGATGCACTTCCTGTGTTCTAAGATGAAGTCTGCGGGAGAGCGGAAAGGAGAGGGCAACGTAACAGCCCTAGTGGAAACAGATTAGATGGAGCAAAGCAGCAATGCATATCTAGGACATTTTAATACAGGATCCAAATGTATTCTTTCTGACCATATCTGTAATGACTGCATTGGTTGCACAGACACAGGGCTAAACCATTCACCCAGTCTATTCATGCCTGTTTTGCATTGGAATACGATGCAATACATAGAGACGGCATGTCAACACTCCACAGCAGCTCTGTGTGTGTACGCCTCTCATCCTGTCTGAAAGCTGCTGGTGATGAGGAATGCTCCATGCTGACTACATGTCATACAAGCTACAGGGTTCTCTCTAAGCACACCAGTGTCCCTGTGTGTTGTATTGCGAGTTGTTTTGTGTTTGAGCCTTTTCCCGTCAGAATTAGAATGGGAACAATTGAGTTTGTAATTTGCTAACCTTATGAATATATTGGATTAATTGAGTTGTGTGCATTACACCAGCGCAAGCCAGCGTTGCATCTGACATTCGATGAAAAGGAGACTATTTGATGGGCTTCTATAGCCTCATTATATGTACGCTACAGGGTTTCAGTGTTGAAGGTGACTGAAGGTAAAGTGTAATGGATGATTGTGATTAACTAAATGGTAGATCCATCCTGTGCTCAGTAATGTCAGTGCTCCACTGCAGAGTTAAGCAGTCAGCGTGGCAGCCTCTCAATGAAACGCATCCCTTAACTCCACTTCAACCGCCAGCGCTGTCATGGATATAGAGATCCCATATATCATGTCTACACGGATTACCCTGAAGGCAGCTAAGTCTGGCTTAAACAGCTCTGAGAGTTTAATTCTGCCAGTCAGAGCCTAACCAGGGCGCTGTTTCATTATCAGACATGCACCAGTGATCAGGCAGAACTCTGAACACCCAGGCCTAAGAAGGGAAAACCTTGATTTTTAGATTTTTTTGAAAGGGGAAAGGGGTTGAAATTGGATGGTGACAAGGTGATCAAACATTTTTCTCCACTACACCATCTCTTTATATCTATCAACTTGCCATACCAGGGCAAGTATCCTCACAAGGCCTGTTCATTTCTGTCTGTCTGGGTGTCTAGTGAATAGAATGTGTGAAGCCTTGTCCACCCATCTCCCCACATCTTCTAACACACACACATACACAGTCACACAACCCTCAAACCCCTTTCCGCTTTGATTCAATGCGGCCGGCAATCTCACACCGTGATGCTACATGTCCTACTAATCATTGACAATAATTCTGTGCAAGTTGGTATCTAAATATGAGAGTGTGAAGCATGCTCTGTTCCCACTGTTCCCTGGTGACTGTGATCCAAGTAAACCGTAATGGATCAGCCAGTGGAATGGGGACTGGGGTCTCCTCCTGGGGGGATAGGGGCAGCCGACACCTGCCTGCCACTGATGGGGCTTAGACTAGAGCCAGTGGCCCACAGTGGTGCCTCAGTCGTAGCTGGCCCAGCAGGTTGCCTTGTCGCGACATCAGTCACCTTGAGGAGGGGGGTTAGAATGTTTCCTCTGAAATTTTGAAAGTCTTGTTGATAATGTGTTTACTGTGTGACTGACTGCATCTCCCAGACTCCTTCATGTGGTGCATTCAGGCGACACCGGATATTCATCTCGGGCTGTGACTCAGTGACGCTATGTTGACTGGGTGAAGACAGCCTTGGTCTGGCTCTTTGTCTGATGTGTGTTGTATTGTTTGATTTCCTAAAACCAAGGTTTAGTGTGGGATTGATTCCAACATATTCTGCAGTGATTAGGTCAAGGTAAGGAATTCATCTGAGCTGGTGTCATTATTGGACAGGCATCACTAACACCCCCAAAAAAAGGTTTGGCTTTGTTGTCCACATCTGTGTATGATTGTGTTTGAAGCAGTGATATTTCAAGCACATTTAAGTCAGGACAGAGACTGGACCATTCAGGAACACTCAACACCTCTTGGATAGCCATTCTGGTGTGTCTTTGGCATACAAATGTGTGTAATTGTCCCGCTGAAAAATACATCTCTATCCCAGGGTTTTGCAAGGGGTGTGTAGAATTTCACCAGGCACTGTATGTAGTTACTACAACTATTACATAATCCAGTAATTTATATGGTGAATTATGCATGTATAAATAATGAGAATAGTTTACTTATATTTTGGATGTATTATCCATTTTCCCCCTATGAATCATCGCTGAAGCTGCCTGACGGGAAGGAAAACAATACTGGTACTTCCACTTACCTTCTTTCTTCCAGATGCTTCACACAAAGTTTGAATGAATGTTTTATTTTTTTTCATCCCAGCCATTTTAACAATGTGTCAGAATAAAGCGGTTGTGGAGTTTACCTACCCATAGGTAATCAATGGTTCTTAGAGCGGGATTGAGTCCAGGTATAAATATTCAGTGCATGGGTCTGCACATTAAGAATTAATAAGAAGAGACCTCTGTTTCAACTCAGCTGAAAAGCAGACGCTAGGCTTGTTTTGGCTGAGGCGTTGTTTCGCTCAGTCCTCTGAAGTCTTAGCACCAGGCATTGTGGGAGCTGACAGCTGCTGTGAACCTCGATGACCCGGTAATGACAATATTTTCCTCGGGAGCTTTTATGAAGAGGATCAACTTTGGAACCTCTCCCCTCCCCTCCCTCCCTCCACCCCACTCCATGCTATCCTCCTAGTGGCCACATTTTATCGACTTGAACAGCACTGCCGTTGTGTGAATAACAATGGCGATGCTATTGCTATCACATGAACAGAGTCCTGTGAAGGCCAGTTAGGCCTAGTGCTTTGATACTGACTGAACAGCTTTCTTTCTCAATATTAATACCAACACTGAGACTTCAAATGGTTATATCACAAACAGTTTATCGCTGTTATTTTCATTATAGTCGACATAGAAAGGTGAAATGGCTCTGCTTGTCTTTAACCTCGGACACAATTTTATTGTGTAACAGCCCATAAACAAGAGTTAGTCACAAGATTTTGTGTATTTTCTCTCTTGCCTGATGGTGCAGGATGGATAAAGAGATGTACCCCCACTTACAGACAACGGTAAAAGCCCGTTGGTCAAGATCACATTCTTCTAAAGGATCATATTGCACAGCTAAAGGATTCAAGTGGATTGGAATTGATGTACCTAGAGAAAATGCTGATTTTTAATACCATTCCTCTGGTTTCCACAGCCTTGTGATAGAGAGAACCATGCATACCATGTCCCCAGCATGAAACGGAACTGTCTGATATTACAAATTACACATGTTTCAGAGCAGCCTGGGAAATGTTTTTCTAGTGATTTCCATTTAGAAACAAATTCATCAAACCCGTTTCTTCCAAGGGAAACTATGGATAGTCTAATGAGGCAAGTCCTTCACGGCAGTAAGGAAAATGGAAGTGTAAATATGTTGTGCCTATAGGTCCCCCTGCCTACTAATTACTATAGTAACTGACAGCATTGTAGCCCAGTAATATGATTTATATTGAGTTATGCAAGGAATGGATGAACATCTTATAAACAATGCATAGCGTTGTCTGCACAGATGTTGCATCTGTGCCGCTCCCTGCTTTTTTTGATAACATTTACCCTTTGTGTCGCAAAGAGGGCGAGAAATGGAACAATGGTCTCATTTTCATCCAATCACCTGCTCTTTTCCTCTGGTAAGAACACTGCTTTGGGGGTTGTTGAAACTGCAGCCTCGGAGGCAATGATTGTGTCTCAGGGCATCCCACTCTAGGGCCATAACACAGTGGGCTGTCAGAAGAGCAAACTGGAAGATATGTCTTAATGTGTCTTGCTGTGGGAAAGTCTGGTCTATATTAAACAGTGTCTTCAGAAAGTTTTCATACCCCTTTACTTATTCCACTATTTGCTCTATTACAGCCTGAATTCAAAATGGATTAAATAAATTTTCTTTCTCACCCATTTACACACCTATTTTCTTACCCATCCAACACACACACAAACACTCACTCCCATCATTTGCTCGCTCACACATAATATGCACATACATTAATACTGACTCAACACACACGCACACACACTCACATCCATGCTGCTGCTACTCTGTTTATTTTATAGTCTGTTGCCTAGTAACCTTACCTACAGTATCTACATTTATCAATCCAGTGTCCCTGCACATTGTAAATATTGGAATGGAACTGACTTAAAAAAATATTTCCTGTATATAGTATGCTTGCTTACTTTATTGTGTAGTTCATATTGCTGATTCTTATTTCTCGTGTTTTTTTTCTAGTAATATTATACATTGTTATTGATTATTGCATTGTTGGGTTTTGAAAGAAGGGCATTTCACTGTACTTGAGAAAAAACTTGAAACTGAATCAAATCAAATTGTATTAGTCACATGCGCCGAATACAACAGGTGCAGACATTACCGTGAAATGCTTTCTTACAAGTCCCTGACCAACAATACAGTTTTAAAAAATACAGATAAGAATAAGAAATAAAAGTAACAAGTAATTAAAGCAGCAGTAAAATAACAATAGCGAGACTATATACAGGGGGTACCGGTACAGGGTCAAAGTTCGGGGGCACCGGTTAGGTAATATGTACATGTAAGTAGAGTTATTAACATGTTTATGCATAGATGATAACAAAAGAGAGTAGCAGCGGTGTAAAATGGGGGGCGGGGTCCATGCAAATAGTGTTGGTAGTCATTTGATTAGGTGTCAGGAGTGTTTTGTGTTTTGGAGGACGCATGGCTTCCGACCTTCGTCTCTCCCGAGCCCATACGGGAGTTGTAGCGATGAGACAAGATAGTAATTACTAACAATTGGATACCACGAAAAGGGGGTAAATAAAAAAATATATAAAAATCAGCACACAGAGTCCATGCAACTTATTATGTTAAGCAAATGTGTACTCCTGAACTTTATTTTATTTATTTATTTTACCTTTATTTAACCAGGTAGGCAAGTTGAGAACAAGTTCTCATTTACAATTGCGACCTGGCCAAGATAAAGCAAAGCAGTTCGACAGATACAACGACACAGAGCTACACATGGAGTAAAACAAACATACAGTCAATAATACAGTATAAACAAGTCTATATACAATGTGAGCAAATGAGGTGAGAAGGGAGGTAAAGGCAAAAAAGGCCATGGTGGCAAAGTAAATACAATATAGCAAGTAAAACACTGGAATGGTAGTTTTGCAATGGAAGAATGTGCAAAGTAGAAATAAAAATAATGGGGTGCAAAGGAGCAAAATAAATAAATAAATAGAAATTAAATACAGTTGGGAAAGAGGTAGTTGTTTGGGCTAAATTATAGGTGGGCTATGTACAGGTGCAGTAATCTGTGAGCTGCTCTGACAGTTGGTGCTTAAAGCTAGTGAGGGAGATAAGTGTTTCCAGTTTCAGAGATTATTGTAGTTCGTTCCAGTCATTGGCAGCAGAGAACTGGAAGGAGAGGCAGCCAAAGAAAGAATTGGTTTTGGGGGTGACTAGAGAGATATACCTGCTGGAGCGTGTGCTACAGGTGGGAGATGCTATGGTGACCAGCGAGCTGAGATAAGGGGGGACTTTACCTAGCAGTGTCTTGTAGATGACATGGAGCCAGTGGGTTTGGCGACGAGTATGAAGCGAGGGCCAGCCAACGAGAGTGTACAGGTCGCAAAGGTGGGTAGTATATGGGGCTTTGGTGACAAAACGGATTGCACTGTGATAGACTGCATCCAATTTGTTGAGTAGGGTATTGGAGGCTATTTTGTAAATGACATCGCCAAAGTCGAGGATTGGTAGGATGGTCAGTTTTACAAGGGTATGTTTGGCAGCATGAGTGAAGGATGCTTTGTTGCGAAATAGGAAGCCAATTCTAGATTTAACTTTGGATTGGAGATGTTTGATATGGGTCTGGAAGGAGAGTTTACAGTCTAACCAGACACCTAAGTATTTGTAGTTGTCCACGTATTCTAAGTCAGAGCCGTCCAGAGTAGTGATGTTGGACAGGCGGGTAGGTGCAGGTAGCGATCGGTTGAAGAGCATGCATTTAGTTTTACTTGTATTTACTTGGCATTGAAGCTTGCCTGGAGGGTTGTTAACACAGTGTCCAAAGAAGGGCCGGAAGTATACAGAATGGTGTCGTCTGCGTAGAGGTGGATCAGAGACTCACCAGCAGCAAGAGCGACCTCATATTATATGGGCTTGCCATAACAAAGGAGTTGAATACTTATTGACTCAAGACATTTCATCTTTTCATTTGTATAAACTTCTAGAAACATAATTCTACTTTGATATTATGGGGTATTGTGGGTATTATGGGCTAGTGAGACATCTCAATTTAATCCATTTTACATTCAGGCTGTAACACAACAATATGTGGAATAAGTCTATGGGTGTGAATACTTTCTGAAGGCACTCTACTGTATATCCACACATTCTCTATCATGGTTTTACTCCATTTTCATTAGGTTGCTGTTGTGATTCAGCAAAACAATCTAAAGGCACCTCAATAATAGGACCCAGAAGTAATCAAAAAGTTTGAGTTGCATTTTGTCTTATCAACAGGCTTGTTACTATTTCATTTGACTATTTCAAGGTTCATTTTTCTGGTGTTTATTCTTCAGAACAAAGGTTGTTTCTCACACAAGGGCATCTGTGAATGTTTTTGTGCTCTGTAAGTAATTAATGGCTAGGTACAAGGTGAGCTGCGCTATGTACATAAACCAATTACACAAAGGGTTATTTGTCTGTGTATGTTTCAAAGCATTTCATTTATTTTGTTTTCAGTATGGTATATAGGGTAATTATCTATGTTTTAATTACTGTTCATAACAATACATGTGATATTGTGGTGATTTATGTTGTGTGTTTATGGACATTGTGGGTATGTTTGGCAATACAGATGTAGGATTGTAATTTGATCACCCTGTTGCAGGATAACTTTTCTGCAATGCAGGAAATGTAAAAGTTGTGTATTTGAGGTTTAAAAAGGCTTCTGAAGTTTGTAATTTCCACTGACATTTCAGACTTGATTTTCCCCTACAAAAAATGTATCAACCCCTACAGAAATGTATATTAATTATAATCCACATAATAATTCACATTTCTTGTTGATGCATGATTATTTTCCTGCTGTAGCAAACTGGTTCAAATGAAGATCCTACATTTGTAGTAAAAGCTTCATTGTAAGGTTTATAAGGATTTATACAAAGGGTGGGTCTAATTCTGAATGCTGATTGATTAAAACCACATTCCAGCTGGTGTCTATTCCACAAATTACCACCAGCTAAATCTATGACGTTGAAATGCCTATTTACTCTGTTCCATCTGACTGCACAATCCACTGTCTCATCAGCCCAGCCAAGCAATTTAGAAACGTGATCTCTACTATAATAAACATCTGGACATTATCTCACATTTCTTTTAGACTAACATTTAGTTTTCAACAGCAGATATTTGTATAAACCTTGCTGTCTGTCTCGCCGACATTTGCAACATTGTTTCAATATTCAAATTCGATCTCCAGCTGTCCCATAGTAATGAATGTGTCGGGTTGAGACAGACAGGCAGACAGCGTTTCTCAGCCAGTCTAAATTATGAATCAGCTGTCATCATATTTATGGATAGAGTCTCATTAGCTCATTGTTATGGATGTATCCAAATAAATGTCACTATAAAACAGCTTAAACAAATGCAAATGCAGATACTTTGCTGTTTTTCTGGCTGCATTTTTTTGACGTGACTGTAAGTTAGCTGTAGTTTGTCAGCTAGCAAGCAAGGGATAAGAACGTTGCCAGCCAGTATGGCAATGGAACATTTAGAACAAACAACTGGGTCGTGTCCATAGATACAGAACAAAAATATTGTCACATCGCTAGCAACCGAACCGATAGAACGAACAACAAACCTCCTTGGTTAGCAACCCTAGATTTGTGTCGGGACTATATCTTGTGGAAGGATGAAATAGTATGAATAAATTCATAAAATTCAGTTTTTAATGAAAATATGTCAATCATTATTTTTTCGCTGGGCCTCGACTTCATCTCGGGCCTAACAACACCTGTGCCAATTTATCCTCCAAACACCAGCTTCTTAGGGCATAATCACTTAAACAACACGCCAATAATTGTTTAGTACTACTGTTCACATTTGTGAATCAACATTTGTTTCTAACGCATTTTCAAAGCTTTTGTGCCACATTCAAAGTATGAAACGGTTGCACAATGCGAGGCATCAACCTCGATACAAATTGTGATGTCACCTCTTTTCCAGAAGTCTTTGTAAATGTCCTGTGAATTGGTAGTATAATACCTTAGCTGGCAAGAGCAATCCAAGCTAATAGTAATTTTTCTTCTCTCTCAGAATGTCTGTTTTCCTGTGACTGCATTGAGCAGGTTTTTTCCGATTGTTTTGAACGATTGTGAGAAAGTATATCGGGAAAAGACGTGAGCCTCGAGCACAAAAGTTGGTACCCCTACCATGCTGTGTAGACCTTCATTGTGACATTTTAGTGTTCACTTGAATGTGTGGTTTATAGTCATCTGAATATGGAGCAGTGTGTCTCACCTGCAGGGCTTTAGTTTTGCACATTGTGTTGGTGCTTGGACTGCCAGACAGCTCTCTAGTAATTTAATGTAACTGCCTTCCCTCTCCAATAAGCACCGGAGAGCATCCCTGCTTTCAGTTTTTTGGCCTGGGGCTTTTTTACCTTTTCTTAAAGGGAAGGTTTCTTGGTTATATTTGATCTCACAGATGCCAAGGTCAGGTGTGGCTCTGTGTAAATCTACATATCTCTGTTTACAAGAGTTGTACAATGTCCTTCTTGTTTAGTGGCTCAACCATTTCCTGTAGATTTCCAATCTCAACATCAATCTATTCAATTCTGCTATCTATGTTTTACACATAACTCAGTGAGTAGAATAATTCCTTACGTGGATTATACTGTATTTAGCTGTTCGTTGCTGTATTTTTTTGTCATTACTGTAGATCAGGGCTCTCAACCAATGTTCCTGGAGAGCTACCCTCCTGTAGGTTTTCCCTCCAACCCCAGTTGTAGCTAACCTGATTCATCTTTCAACCAGCTAATTGTTAGAATCAGATGTGCTAGATTAGGGTTGGAGGTAGCTCTCCAAGGGCAGTGTTGGAAAGCCCTGCTGTAGATTGATATGATAGTGTAAGAATATGTCGAAGATAAATACACAACACAGAGACAGAGGAGAGAGAATCACTGGATAGAACCACTGGAGAGAATCACTGAGAGAGCATCACTGATGACAGGGGAGAATGACCATCTACCTATTTTCCTCCCCCTGATTTGCTTTGGGGTTTGTGTTATTGAAGATTAACAATGGTATATTGGTATTAGTAGGAGTGTGTTTATCGTATACAGTAGCTAAGCTCCTAAGGTTCAACCTCAATGTAAATATGCAGTTTGAAAATGCACTTACAGTACGGAATATGATCCTGTGTTGGCTTGCTAACTCTCCTATGGGTCCGTCTTGTAATGTATGGAGCAGATGGATTATTGACGCCAGCTGATTGTTTCCATTGTGTTACAGCACCCCATCATGGCCCATCATTAATATCATTAATATTTCCAGTGGCTACCCATCGATTATTTGATTAATTTCTTCTGCATGTCTTCTTTCCCAGTAATCTCTTGGATTTATTCACCTGACATCTCCCAGTTTCCTCTGCACAGGAAAGGAGGTCGGCCTCAAATAATGATTAAATAATTAGATTTAAAAAATGTGGGCTTTAAACAGGATTAGAGATGAGTAGAGCGAGAGCAATGAGGACAAGATGAGAGGGTCAAAGAATAAATAAAGGAAGATATCCCTCACACTTTTTTCCTTTTCTTCCTCTGTCTCTGAGCGTCTAATTCAGGTCCATATCAGATGTGTCATTTGAAATGGGAAAATGGGTACTGAGTAAAGACTAGCTCACAAAAGAAGTACTTCAGAAACAGTGGCGGTCGGTGCCGTTTAAGATTCTATTACAGCATATTGGATTACTGTCATTCATATTCCATTCACTCAGCTCAATGTAACATTGATAGGTTTAGGCTCCTACATGATACTAAAATTTGCACTAGACCATCATGGGGTTGCTCCAACCTAGCCTACAAATGAAAGTTTATCATGTGCACAGGTCGAGAGATAAATTGGAGTAATCAAGGTGCCAGACAGTGACACATTCAATGCTGCTTTGCACACTCTTGCTGCATCTAGCTGATCTAGGGTGTAATCATTAGTTCAAACGGAACGTTTTGAAAGTAAAACGAGTTTCTATTGGACAAATTCAAATCAAATCAAACTTTATTTATATTCCATTTCAGACATGGAATGTTCTTCACAGGGAAAAAAACGAGGAAAAAACTGTGAAAATAAATTATTTGAAATAGTTACTACACAACAAAAATAAGAGGATATAAACAAGAATGACAAACTGAACAACCAAAATGCACCCTGAGGAGAAGCATAGCTAAAAAGGTGTTTTAAGATCTCTTTTAAATGTGTTTCGGTCCCCCTCAGGTTCTCTGGCAGGCTATTCCAGTGTCTGGGAGCATAATAACTAAAGGCTGTTTCTTCATGCCTCTTGGTCCTAGGCTTTGGGATAGTTAAAAGGCCAGTGCCAGAGGACCTGAGGGACCTACTGGATATATAACTTAAAAGCATGTCTGACATGTATTGGGGTGCACAATTGTGGATTGATTTAAATAATATAATAATCTTAAAATGTATTCTAAAGCTCACGGGCAGCCATTAAAACTGGTGTAATGTGTGCTCTGTCTGGTCTTTGTCAGTACCCGTGCTGCAGCATTCTGTATGTTTTGCAGTTGACCAATGGCTTTCTTGGGTAGACCAGACAGGAGAGCATTACAGTGTCAAAGCTGCTTGTAATAAAAGCATGGATGAGTCTCTCTGTATCAGCCTGAGAGAGAAACAGCAGCACCTTGGCAATGTTCCTCAGGTAGTAAAAAGCTATTTCCTAATGTATGATTCTAAATTGGGTTCAGAATCTAAAATAACACCTAGGTTTTTACCTGGTCTTTTATCTTTATTGCCTATGAATTTAAATGTGCAGCCAGATTCTCTCTCTGTGCTTTGGCTCCAACAATAAGTACCTCGGTCTTGACATGATTTAGCTGGAAGAAGTTGTGAGCCATCCAAGTATTTAAATCACTAATACATTATAATCATTTATCCGTGGAGCTAAAATACTGTGGATCGTCTACGTAGCAGTGAAAATCAATGCTGTGCTTTCTGATAACGCTGCCAAGGGGTAACATACAGTGCATTCTGAAAGTATTCTGACTCCTTTACTTTTTACACATTTTGTTACGTTACAGCCTTATTCTAAAATGGATCAAAAATATAATTGTTCCTTGTCAATCTACACACAATATCCCATAATGACAAAGCAAAAACATTTTTTGTTTTATTTACAAATGTATAAAAAATAAAAAAAAACAGATACCTTTCTATGACCCTTTGCTATGAGACCCGAAATTGAGCTCAGGTGCATCCTGTTTCCATTGATCATCCTTGAGATGTTTCCACAACTTGATTGGAGTCCACCTGTGGAAAATGTATTTGATTAGACATGATTTGGAAAGGCACACACCTGTCTATATAAGGTCCCACAGTTGACAGTGCTTGTCAGAGCAAAAACCAAGCCAAGGAATTGTCCGTAGAGCTCCAAGACAAGATTGGGTCGAGGCACAGATCTGGGGAAGAGTACCAAAAAATTTCTGCAGCATTGAAGGTCCCCGAGAACACAGAGGAATCCATCATTCTCAAATGGAAGAAGTTTGGAACCACCAAGACTCTTCCTAGAGCTGGCCTTTTCCTATAGCGGGAGAAGGGCCTTGGTCAGGGAGGTGACCAAGAACCCGGTGGTCCCTGACAGCGCTCCAGAGTTCCTCTGTGGAGATGGGAGAATCTTCATGAAGGACACCTCTCTCTGCAGCACTCCAACAATCAGGCCTGGTCTGATGAAACCAAGATTGAAGTCTTTGGCCTAAATGCAGAGTGTCACGTCTGGAGGAAACCTGGTACCATGCCTACGGTGAAGCATGGTGGTGGAGGCACAATGCTGTGGCGATGTTTTTCAGCAGCAGGGACTGGGAGACTAGTCAGGATAGAGGGAAAGATGAACGGAGCAAAGTACAGAGAGATCCTTGATGAAAACCTGCTCAGGACCTCAGACTGGGGTGAAAGTTCACCTTCCAACAGGGCAATGGCCATAGGCACACAGTCAAGACTACACAGGAGTGGCTTCGGGACAAGTCTCTGAATGTCCTTGCGTGGACTTATGTAAATGTGATATTTATTTAGCAAAAATGTCTAAAAACCTGTTTTTGCTTTGGCATTATGGGGTAGATTGATGTGGAGAATAAAAAATATATATTTTAGAATAAGGCGGTGGAAAGGGTCTGAATACTTTCCGAATGCACTGTATATAAGCTGTACTGGACCCAAAATCAAACATTTTGGAAAGCCACATGTGATTTCTCTGAGTTATGTTCACCAAGGGTGACAAACTCTCGACCGGTTAAATAGGTCCTAATCCAATTTAGAATTGGACCAGAGAGGCCAAACCACCTCTCCAGTCTCTCCAGAAGGACATCATCGCCAATAGTGTCGAGTGCAGCACAAGGACAGAGAGCTGTTTGGCATCTGTGTTGGCTCTAAGATCATTTACCACTGTAACTAAGGCTGTCTCTGTGCTGTGGTGGGCACGAAAACCAGATTGGAATTTTTCTAAAATACAGTTGGCACATATAAAATAATTTAGCTGTTTGAAAACCAATTTCTCCAGAATTTTGCTTAATAATGGTATGCTGAAAATTTGCCCGAAAATGGCTAAGAGCTGAAGGGGTTTCACCATAGCACTTTTTAGTGCAGTGGGGAAAGTGCTATCAAGTTAGAAATTGCCTTGTTATATATGCCAAGTTGCTCTTTCAGAATGTCATAATGGACCTGTAACTTTGACTTTCTCCACTTCCACTCTGCCTTTCTGCAATTTCTCTTTAATTAATTAGTTTCCTCACTTATCCAAGGGGCTCTCTGTTTGGATGCAGCCTTTTTCAACTTTACTGGAGCTATGGAATCAATGGTGGTCCTTAATTTGCTATTAAAGTTATCAACTAAATCATCACAAGAGGGAGGCAGAATAGGTGATGGAGTATTGTTTATACTCTAAATAAAACCACGTAGGTCCATCCCCGTTTTGTTCCATTGCTTTCTTTTAGGAAAGGTTTTACAAATGAATCGGTGGAATGAATACACCCCTGATCACCCGCACGCACACACAATACATTTTCACAAACAGCATCACTTTGCTTGTTCTATCATTTATTCTCGCATCTACACATGCTCTTCCTCTCACATTTTCCCTTTGCTTGTGGACTTCAGTGCACAACACAACAGCTGTCTGTGATCAGGCGAAAAAACCTCTCCATGCCAAACCTTCGTACAATAACCGCTAACCCCTACACACGGCCTACATTGTTGTCACCATATTAGCTAACGTCATATTCAACATAGCTACTAGAACTAGCGCGTTAGTAAACCCACAATCCAATCCATCTGTACAGTGTACAGGAAGCTGTTTAGCAGTTACACTGGCGGGCCATGGTGGCAATAAATTAATAAAACCAAAAGCTTACCTTGACTTGGAAGAGTTTGTTGGATAACCTTAGCCAGCTAGCTAACATAAATAGTATTCCTCTCTGTTTGAGTCAGGTTGTTGAGTAGGCTAAAATACAACTAAATATATCTCTCTCTCGATCGCTAAGTGAAAGCAATTACAGCTCTTTCTCTCTCTTCTCCTTAATTTATTAAGGAATTAATTTGTTCAAAACTGTCTCTCTCTCTTTGTCAAATACTCATCACATTTTATGCACTTTAGCGCTAGCTAGCAGTAGCTTATGCTTTCAGTACTAGATTCATTCTCTGATCCTCTGACAACATGTCAGTACATGCTGCAAGAGCTCTGATAGGTTGGAGGACGTCCTCCGGAAGTTGTCATAATTACTGTGTAAGTCTATGGAAAGGGGGTGGGAACCATGAGCCTCCTAGGTTTTAAATTGACATCAATATACCCAGAGGAGGATGGAGAATAGCTGTCCTGCGGCTACACCATGGTGCTTTCCTAGAGTGCTGTTGAGGCTACTGTAGACCTTCATTGCAAAACAATGAATCAGTTATTTGGTGACGTGAATATATGTAGTATACATTTTGCCAAAAAGTATCACTTTTTTAATGATTCACAATTTTTTTTCCACTGAAATTCACTGAGTTGGAAGGTCCTCCCCTTCCTCCTCCGAGGAGCCTCCACTGTTCAGAAAGTGAAAAGAAATATGTCATGATGTTATCGTTGTGTATTCAGAAGCTACACAGGTTTGAGTGTACTTATTATCTAGATATTTGTTCTCAGCATTTTGTTATTTAAATAATGTAACATTACTTATATTTTAATATGCGGAATTAATGTCTTCAGAATTCTCCTCTCTCCTGATCTGAACTACCAAAGTGACACCAGTATGTTTGAGGATGAATGACTCTTCATAAAGATAGATGGCTGGTTTCTCTGGTTGACATTGTTGGGATTAATAGGGATGGGAGTGAGTACTTGAGTACTCGAATGGATGTAAAATCTCGATCTTTAATCAGACTCGAGATAAACTTTTTTTTCATACTGTTAAACTATTTGGTGGAATGTGCTTTGTGGCTGCCCGAACATGCAAGTCAAATGTTGTCCATTTGTTCATGTGTATTTGCACAATTAAAAAGAAACCAAGCCAAGCATCATTTTCCCCTCCGTGTCTTACTGACTCAATTGCGCTGTGACCACTCCCTCTATACACGCATACTCAGTGCGCTGCATAAAATTCTCCCATTAGACCTACAGAAATAAGGCCTGTACATTTTTTTATAAATAATCTAAGTGATGGGATACACAAGCTACATACCTTGTCAAATGACGACAGTTTTTATCACAGAGCTTTTTATCACAGAGCTTTGAACACCTGGATTGTACTATATTTGCCTTTTTTTTATTCAAGCTCTGTCAAGTTAGTTGTTGATTTTTTTCTAGACAGCCATTTTCAAGTCTTACCATAGATTTTCAAGGAGATTTAAGTCAAAACTGTAATTAGGCCACTCAGGAACATTCAATGTCATCTTTGTTAGCAACTCCAGTGTAGAGTTGGCCTTGTGATTTAGGTTATTGTCCTGCTGAAAGATGAATTCATCTCCCAGTGTCTGTTGGAAAGCAGACTGAACCAAGTTTTCCTATAGGATTTTGCCTGTGCTTATTTTTATCCTAAAAAACTTCCTCGTCCTTGCCGGTACCCATAACATGATGGAGCCACCACCAAGCTTGAAAAATAATGTGGTTCTCTGTGATGTGCCTCTACACCTGCATTGCTTGCTGTTTGGGGTTTTAGGCTGGTTTTCTGTACAGCACACTGAGATATCAGCTGATCTAAGAAGGGATATATAAATACATTTGATTTTATGATGTGTTGGATTTGCCCCAAACATAACGCTTTGTATTCAGGACAAAAAGTTTATTTGCCAATTAAACATTTTACTAATCTGTGCCTTGGAAAACCTCCCTGGTCTTTGTGGTTAAATCTGTGCTTGAAATTAATTACTCGATCGAGGGACCTTCCAGATAATTGTGTGTGTGTGTGTGGTACAGAGAGGGGGTAGTCATTAAAAAAATCATGTTAACTACTATTATTGAACACTGAATGAGTCCAAGCTATTTATTATGTGATTTGTTACTCCTGAACTTGACCAAGAAATGTTTGCTTTTTATTTCATTTGTTTTAAAAGATCCACTTTGACATTATGGAGTATTGTGTATAGGAGGGAGGGGGAGAGAGAGATCTGCTAATATGTTCTCTATTCACACTGCACAGATTGTTAGTTTGGTTTCACAGACACTGCTGAAGTCAGATTTCGTAATTATTCAGTACAGTTTAAATACAAGTGTGATGCTTGTATCTTCGAAGTGTCTGCCACTCATTTATTTCTTTACTGCTGCTGTCCCGGTGTAATTGGATTTAGCCATTTGCAGGGACTATCAACTTGACAGTGCTTATTGATCCCCCACTGGATTGTATTTGACATGTGAAGGTGAGATCTCAAACTACAGTAAAGGTCGAAGCCTAATTTATTTAAACCATATAATCCCATAATTTGGGCCGGCACAATTACCATATACCCGTGTATCGGACGGTTAAGGATGAAGACCATCATGAAAATAAAATAACTGTAGAATGAACAGCTGACTGAAGATGCGACGGCCGGGCATTCATGCTGTTGAGTCAATTTCTGAGGCAACATGGACTCAACAACGTGATGAAACTTTATTGGTCGTTGCTGGAAAAAGCAAGGTGGTTAGTAGCAAACGAGCACACACAGAAAGGTCCAAGCAAAGTGCAGCAGCAGCACTCATAGAAATAACATTTATAGAACTGGCTTGGAACCTCTAACCCTGGCAATTTGACTGGTAAACTCATGGGTACACTCACAATGGCTGCCTGGTATTGTGATGCACAAATTTTCATGGTAATGTAGAATGTTTGTTCAAATTATGTTAGCTGATGTGGCTCATGCAATGGAATGTTGAATCTACAAATCACAGCACATCTTGATGGGTACACTTCCTGCTTTGCTCCTATGTGTACAGTCGCAATGGCTACCAGTCCACCCATTATGCCATGGTCAGTGCTATCCGGAATTCTTGGGACATCCCCACCCTAACCTTAAAGGGATACTTCAGGATTTTGGCAATGAGGCCCTTTATCTACTTCCCCAAAGTCAGATGAACTTGTGGATACCATTTTGGGGTGTGTTCATAAATTCACTCTTGTGCGCTCAGAGTGTGCTCACAGTGCGCTCAGAGTGCGCTCTGGGTGTTTGTCCATTCATCAATTCAGAGCGTTCCGCTCTCGGAATATTCAGCACGCATACTGGACACTCTGCTCACAACGGCAGTCAAGCACCCAAGCTAACTGACTATAGTTGGCTAGCTTGTTTGCTAATTCCAAACACATGAGAGACACACTCTGATAATTTTACTCGCACTAGCAGAGCTGGTTTGTCACACCCTGACCATAGTTTGCTTTGTATGTTTCTATGTTTTGGTTGGTCAGGGTGTGATCTGAGTGGGCATTCTATGTTGGATGTCTTGTTTGTCTATTTCTATGTCTGGCCTGATATGGTTCTCAATCAGAGGCAGGTGTTAGTCATTGTCTCTGATTGGGAACCATATTTAGGTAGCCTGGGTTTCAATGTGTGTTGGTGGGTGATTGTTCCTGTCTCTGTGTTTTGCACCAGATGGGACTGTTTTAGGTTTTCTCACATTTGTTGTTTTTGTTAGTTATCTCATGTGTAGTGTCTTTATAAATTAAAGAACATGAATAACCACCAAGCTGCATTTTGGTCCGCCTCTACTTCACCTAAAGAAAACCGTTACATGGTTAGGCTGTTTTCATGTTATCCAGAGCGCTGGTAACTGTAACTGTGCTGCTGGCAGCAATTTAATTATGTATTTTTGCCAACCTTTATTGACCCTTACAAAGGATTGCAGTTTTGAAACTGAAGTAAAAGTGAAGTAACTGCAGTCGACTGTTGTATTTTGGACACTAAAATAACTGTAGGCTAGCCTTACTGTGTGAGCATATGGCCTCTGGCAACAGGTCTAAACCTTTATGGCACACAGGTGTGGACTAGCCAGGTAATTAAAGGGTCAGTACAGGCCAGCAGGGTTCAAGCCCCTCTCCATCTTGTCTACCTCGATCGCTACAGCCTTTGATTCTTATTTATAATGCATATCCTGAAGACTAAACACTACAACATTTGTTTGACAGCGGTGTTATTAGTCATTGTTTTGAAATGTCGGGACATTTTAGATTATCACTATTCAAATCGTCTATCTCTCAACCTGTGGCTGTAGCTTTCAGTTGAGTTAAAGCTGTCTGATTATTTGAACTATAGCATGAGTCCCCCTAAATGGCAATGGCCTGAGAGGCTGTGTGTGCACAGTTTTATGGTATGTTGAATCATGTTACCATGACTAATCATATTTTGTATTTAGTAAAGAGTATGCATTGGATTCTTGAACAGAAGTGTTTTAGCTCAGTGGTCAGTTTATTAGGTACACCAATCTAGTACCGGGTCGGACCCCCCTGTGCCTCCAGAACAGCCTGAATTCTCTAGGGCATGGAAACGTTGCTCAATTTGTAATCAAGTGACCTAACATGTGCCAGGAAAACATTCCCCACACCATTACATCACCGCCACCAGCCTGTACTGTTGACACCAGGCAGGATGAGGCCATGGACTTATGCCAAATCCTGACTCTGCTATCAGCATGATGCCCCAGGAACCGGGATACATCGGACCAGGCAACGTTTTTCCACTCTTCAATTGTCCAGTGTTGGCGATCGCGTGCCCACTGGAACCGCTTCCTCTTGTTTTCAGCTGATAGGAGTGGAACGTCTGCTGCAATATCCCATCTGTGACAAGGACTGACGAGTTGTGCATTTTAAAGATGCCATTCTGCACACCGCTGTTGTACTCTGCCATTATTTACCTGTTTGTGGCCTGCCTGATTCTTGCCATTCTCCTTCGACCTCTCGTCAACAAGTTTTTTCGCCCACAGGACTGGCGCTGGCTGGATGATTTTGGTTGGTCACACCATTCTCGGTAAACCCTAGACGATCATACCATGTTTAAAGTCGCTTAGATAACCTGTCTGCCTGCTTTATATAGCAAGCCAAGGCCACGTGACTCGCTGTCTGTAGGAGCGAACTATTTTCGTGAACGGGGTGGTGTATCTAATAAACTAGCCACTGAGTGTATGATAACCTTGCTGGCATGGCATTCAAACATCACAGTGCTGAGCACATGCCATGATCGACTGGAGTCCACCTTTTGAGATAGACTGTTGTTTTGTAATTGTCTGAGTTGAAGAATAATACGGCAGGATAACACGCTGCATGTTCTTTATGATTGAACCTCAACATTCTTGCCACATTACTGTATCCATTCTCTATATTGGCTGCTGTGCTTGACCTTGTGATCCAGTGTGAGGTGTCATAAAATGGTACCTTTTCAGTACACACACTGGTGGTTGGTCCCGAGGCTGTGGAGGCAGTTGATCCCCAGACAGATTAGGCTGTAATCAGAAGTCTCTGTGGACCAGGGCTCAAGCAGCACATCTGGGCTCTCCTCTCCTCAGGGTGTTTGAAGGATGGCTGGAGACAGAGACAGGGTTTCTAACAAAACATCACTGTGAGAGGGAGAAAACAGTCATTGATGTCATGTACAGTTGGAAGTCGGAGGTTTACCTACACCTTAGCCAAATACATTTAAACTCAATTCCTGACATTTAATACTAGTAAAAATTCCCTGTTTTAGGTCAGTTAGGAGCACCACTTTATTTTAAGAATGTGAAATGTCAGAATAATAGTAGAGAATATTTTATTTCAGCTTTTATTTCTTTCATCACATTCCCAGTGGGTCAGAAGTTTACATACACTCAATTCGATTTAGGTATCATTGCCTTTAAATTGTTTAACTTGGGTCAAACGTTTCGGGTAGCCTTCCACAAGCTTCCCACAATAAGTTGGGTGAATTTTATTCCTCCTGACAGAGCTGGTGGAACTGAGTCAGGTTTGTAGGCCTCCTTGCTCGCACATGCTTTTTCAATTATGCCCACAAATGTTCTATAGGATTGAGGTCAGGGCTTTGTGATGGCCACTCCAATACCTTGACTTTGTTGTCCTTAAGCCATTTTTCTTAACTTTGAAAGTATGCTTGGGGTCATTGTCCATTTGGAAGATCCATTTGCGACCAAGCTTTAACTTCCTGACTCATGTCTTGAGATGTTGCTTCAATATATCCACATAATTTTCCTCCCTCATAATGCCATCTATTTTGTGAATTGCAACAGCCCCTCTTGCAGCAAAGCACCCCCACAACATGATGCTGCCACCCCCGTGCTTCACGGTTGGGATGGTGTTCTTCGGCTTGCAAGCCTCCCCCTTTTTCCTCCAAACATAACAATGGTCATTTTGGCCAAACAGTTCTATTTTTGTTTCATCAGACCAGAGAACATTTCTCTAAATAGTACAATCTTTGTCCCCATGTGCAGTGGCAAACTGTAGTCTGGCTTTTTTATAGCGGTTTTGGAGCAGTGGTTTCTTCCTTGCTGAGCGGCCTTTCAGGTTATGTCAATATAGGACTTTACTGTGGATATAGATACTTTTGTACGTGTTTCCTCCAGCATCTTCACAAGGTCCTTTGCTGTTGTTCTGGGATTGATATGCACTTTTCGCACCAAAGTACATTCATCTCTAGGAGACAGAACGCGTCTCCTTCCTGAGCGATATGATGGCTGCGTGGTTCCATGGTGTTTATACTTGCGCACAATTGTTTGTACAGATGAACTGGTACCTTCAGATGTTTGTAAATGGCTCCCAAGGATGAACAAACTTGTGGAGGTCTACAATTTCTTTTCTGAGGTCTTGGCAGATTTCTTTTGATTTTCCCATGATGTCAAGCAAAGAGGCACTGAGTTTGAAGGTATGGCCTTGAAATACTTCCACAGGTACACCTCCAATTGACTCAATTTAGCCTATCAGAAGCTTCTAAAGCCACGACATCAAAGGCACAGTCAACTTAGTTTATGTAAACTTCTGACCCACTGGATTTGTGACACAGTGAGTTATAAGTGAAATAATCTGTAAACAAATGTTTGAAAAATGACTTGTCATACACAATGTAGATGTCCTAACCGACTTGCCAAAACTATAGTTTGTTAACAAGAAATTTGTGGAGCGGTTGAAAAACTAGTTTTAGTGATTCCAACGTAAGTGTATGTAAACTTCCGACTTCAACTGTACATACAGTTCTGTAAAATACTGCTATGTTTATATATGACAATTGCATTTCGTCACACTGGATGGAACATATTAATTTATAGTCTCATTACCAAAATAATCAAACACAGCCATGATTCTAGGTTAGCCAGTTGAACACAAATTTGGGAGACAGCCTGGTCTCTGAGAGTTGTCCATCTTGAAAATGCCCCTGTCTTGTTTAACAACAAAGAAAGTGTTATGTATGTTTCCATTCAAATGCCATAAATCATCCTTAGCCTCTCTTAAGAATTCGCTGCCTGATATTTTTCATACGATATGGGTTATGAGGATCATAGACAGCATTGGTTATAGATCGCGGGGCTTCATAGGCAGTGACAGGCCGGTGTGTTTTGTGATTGATTTATGTAGCTTAAAAGCTCTCCTGTTATTTCATATGATTTACTGTCAGATAAAACAGCTGCTCCTCATCCTTATTGGATGGGCCTTGGGATGAGATGCCGATTTGGAACAGGGCCATAAATTACCCCTCTCTCTATTGGCCTGCAGTGAGGGGAGAGTAGAAGGGTTGCTATAGGGATGGGATGAGGAATCCCGCGCTTGTATCACTGGGAAAGACAGAGGTGCTTTTGGAGATCAATCTCAAAAAGTCTCCCTTTGTAATACACTCGTTGTGTAACATTGATCATACTCTAGGCCAGAGTGGAGTAGAGGACCTTATTCTAGTCTAAAAGCTTTCTTTGTGTATAATGACATTCTTGAAACATGACAAGTGCTTGGAAGTTTGTCTAATTTCTCTGAAGAATGTGAAGGAGTTGGAGAATGTGTTTCTCATGTTCCCACATCTATTTCACCAACTAAAATATGTATTGGTTTGAGCTTATGTCTTTGTTTGTGATTGAGTGAGACAATTGACACAAGTTTTAATGCTGTATTTGTTGTTTGCATGTGTGTAATCTAAGGACACATTCACTTTAAACTACCCTCTGTCAGCTCATAGCCATCCTCTCTTTCTTCTATTCTTTTCCTCTCTGCTCTCTAATTTTTGTCAATTGGACCTCAAAGGAGTCCATCTTGACATTTTAGCGTGCCTGATGTCTCAATGAGTCTGACAAAGTCGATTTCTGTCTGTCTCCAGGTTCGACTACCAGGAGCTGCTTCATAACTCCAGCTTCTGCCTGGTGCCCCGCGGTCGCAGGCTTGGCTCCTTTCGCTTTCTCGAGGCCCTCCAGGTATGTGGTTTGAAGTTTCCCCAACAAAAAACCTGTCTCTCCAAGGCTCCTTGCGTCTCCAAGTGGTTCCCTTGGAAACGGGGGCTAGTCGTCGGCATGGCAGCCAGGGTTGGAGCCTGTGAGTTGTGCAGGCCCTGCAGTCTGCCAGGCCTGATGCTTGGGTTATTGGTATTGACAACCTGTCATCTTTTCAGAAACAGCTGCAGAAGAGTTCTGTAGATACAGAAGATTCCTATTTTTATCTCAACACCTCCCACTTTCATTAACACCTGATCTCCTCCTCTCAGGCATGTTTATTTGGACTGACAGTAGCGTCCCACTGAGCCTCTATAGAAGTATCTTAGAATTCTTTATTACTTAGAACTATCCCAGATGTACATCTGTCTGTATATCGACAGAGGAAGTTATTATGGACATTCTGAATCAATGTAGTGTGGTATCACATCCAGATACACTGAGGCCTGCATGGCTAAAAGTGAAGAAGTTTTACCTTTATTTAACTAGGCAAGTCAGTTAAGAACAAATTCTTATTTTCAATGACGGCCTAGGAACAGTGGGTTAACTGCCTGTTCAGGGGCAGAACGACAGATTTGTACCTTGTCAGCTCGGGGGTTTGAACTTGCAACCTTCCGGTTAGTCGAACGCTCTAACCACTAGGCTACCCTGCCGCCCCGAGTGAAGGAAGTAGCCTAGTAATTTCTACCCTACTCTGTACAAATCAAATCAATCAATCAAATGTATTTATAAAGCCCGTCTTACATCAGCTGATGTCACAAAGTGCTGTACAGAAACCCAGCCTAAAACCCCAAACAGCAAGCAATGCAGGTGTAGAAGCACAGTGGCTAGGAAAAACTCCCTAGAAAGGCCGAAACCTAGAGAGGAACCCGGCTATGAAGGGTGGCCAGTCCTCTTCTAGTTGTGCCAGGTGGAGATTATAACAGAACTTGACCAAGATGTTCAAATGTTCATAGATGACCAGCAGGGTCAAATAATAATAATCACAGTGATTGTTGAGGTTGCAACAGGTCAGCACCACAGGAGTAAATATCATTTGGCTTTTCATAGCTGATCATTCAGAGTATTTCTACTGCTCCTACTGTCTCTAGAGAGCTGAAAACAGCAGGGCTGGGACAGGTAGCATGTCCGATGAACAGGTCAGGGTTCCATAGCCACAGGTAGAACAGTTGAAACTGGAGCAGCAGCACGGCCAGGTGGACTGGGGACCGCAAGGAGTCATCAGGACAGGGAGTCCTGAGGCATGGTCCTAGGGCTCAGGTCCTATGAGAGAGAGAGAAAGAAAGAAAGAAAGAAAGAAAGAAAGAAAGAAAGAAAGAAAGAAAGAAAGAAAGAAAGAAAGAAAGAAAGAAAGAAAGAAAGAAAGAAAGAAAGAAAGAAAGAAAGAAAGAAAGAAAGAAAGAAAGAAAGAAAGAAAGAAAGAAAGAAAGAAAGAAAGAAAGAAAGAAAGAAAGAAAGAAAGAAAGAAAGAAAGAAAGAAAGAAAGAAAGAAAGAAAGAAAATACTTAAATTCACATAGGACACCGGATAAGACAGGAGAAATACTCCAGATATAACAGGCTGACTCTAGCCCCCCAACACATAAACTACTGCAGCATAAATACTGGAAGCTGAGACAAGAGGGGTCGGAAGACAGTCTGACGATACCCCTGGAAAGGGCCAAACAGCAGGAGATAACCCCACCCACTTTTCCAAAGCACAGCCCCCACACCACTAGAGGGATATCTTCAACCACCAACTTACCATCCTGAGACAAGGCCGAGTAAAGCCCACAAAGATCTCCGCCATGGCACATCCCAAGGGGGGACGCGAACCCAGACAGGAAGATCACATCAGTGACTCAACCCACTCAAGTGATGCACCCCTCCTAGGGACGGCATGGAAGAGCACCAGTAAACCAGTGACTTAACCCCTGTAATAGGGTTAGAGGCAGAGAATCCCAGTGGAGGGAGGGGAACCGGCCAGGCAGAGATAGCAAGGGCGGTTCTTTGCTCCAGTGCCTGTCCGTTCACCTTCACACTCCTGGGCCAGACTACACTCAATCATAGGACCTACTGAAGAGATGAGTCTTAAAGACTTAAAGGTTGAGACCGAGTCTGCGTCTCTCACATGGGTAGGCAGACCATTCCATAAAAATGTTGCTCTATAGGAGAAAGTCCTGTCTCCAGCTGTTTGCTTATAAATTCTAGGAACGGTAAGGAGGCCTGCATCTTCTGACCATAGCGTACGTGTAGGTATGTACGGCAGTACCAAATCAGAAAGATAGGTAGGAGCAAGCCCATGTAATGCTTTGTAGGTTAGCAATAAAACCTTGAAATCAGCCCCTGCCTTAACAGGAAGCCAGTGTAGAGGGTCTAGCACTGGAGAAATATGATACAATTTTTGTGTTCTAGTCAAGATTCTAGCAGCCGTGTTTAGCACTAACTGAAGTTTATTTAGTGCTTTATCCGGGTAAACAGAAAGTAGAGCATTGCAGTAGTCTAACCTAAAAGTGACAAAAAAGTGATCTGCATATAAGATAAACAGAGAGTAGCAGCAGTGTAAAAGAGGGGTTGGGGAGGCACACAATGCAAATAGTCCGGGTAACCATTTGGTTACCTGTTCAGGGGTCTTATGGCTTGGTGCCGACGTGGATAGCAATGTCCCTATACTCTCTACACTCGCCAGTTTTAGCTTTAGCCAACACCATTTCAGATTAGCCTTAACATCGGAAGCTCTCCCCTGGTAAACAGTTTATGATCGCTGGATGATTCGTTTTAAATCTAATACTGCGGGTAATGAAGTCGCCAAAGACTAGGGTTTTCAATTTGTCATAGCTAATGGTGGGAGGCTTCGGCGTCTCAGAACCCATAACGGGAGGAGTAGAGACCAGAAAAGGCTCCGCCTCTGACTCCGACTCGCTGCTTAATGGGGAGAACCGGTTGAAAGTTTCTGTCGACTGAATGACACCGGTTGAGCATTCCTACAGCATTTCCTTCCAGAAGCCATGAGAAGGTTGTCCGACTGCGGGGACTGTGCAGGGGGATTTATACTACTATCTGCACTTACTGGTGGCACAGACGCTGTTTCATCCTTTCCTACACTGAAATTACCCTTGCCTAACGATTGCGTCTGAAGCTGGACTTGCTGCACAGCTACCCTCGCCGTAAGGTAATCGTTCTCCTGTATATTATGAGTACTGCTATTGCAATTAGAAGGCATCATGTTAATGTTACTACTTAGCTTCGGCTGGTGGAGGTCCAAACGAACCACATCCAGATAAAGCGTCTAGAGTGAAAAAGTTGAATGAAAAAATTTGAGCGAGGGAACAACTAAAAATATAAATGTAATTAAAAAGTAAAAACCGTAAAGTTGGCAGGTAGCAAAGTAAGGTTAGCAACAAAACGCACAGCAGCACGTAAACATGTCTATAAGTTGTGTCAAATCAAACTTTATTTGCACATGCGCAAGTGTAGACCTTACTGTGAAATGCTTACTTACAAACCCTTAACTCTTCTTGAACTGCACTGTTGGTTCAGAAAATATTGACCAAATAAACTAAAGTAAAAAATATAAATAAATAATAAAAGTAACACGATAACGAGGCTATATACACGGGGTACCGGTACCGAGTCAGTGTGTGGGGGTACAGGTTAGTTGAAGTAATTTGTACATGTAGGTAGGGGTGAAGTGACTATGCATAGATAATAAACAGCGAGTAGCAGCAGTGTACAAAACAAATGTGTGTGGGGGGGGGTCAATGTTATAGTCCGGTGGCCATTTGATTAATTGTTCAGCAGTTTTTGGGGTAGAAGCTGTTAAGGAGCGTTTTGATCCTAGACTTGGCGCTCTGGTACCGCTTGCCGTGCGGTAATAGAGAAAACAGTATTTCACTTAGGTGACTGGAGTCTCTGACAATATGATATGCGTTCCTCTGACACTGCCTATTATATAGGTCCTGGATGGCAGGAAGCTTGGCCCCAGTTAAGTACTGGGCTGTACGCACTACCCTCTGTAGCGCCTTACAGACAGATGCCGAGCAGTTGCCATACCAGGTGGTGATACAACTGGTCAGGAAGCTCTGAATGGTGCAGTTGTAGAACTTTTTGAGGATCTCAGGACCCATGCAAAATCTTTTCAGTCTCCTGAGGGGGAAAATGTTTTGTCGTGCCCTCTTCACGACTGTCTTGGTGTGTTTGGACCATAATAGATCATTGGTCATGTGGACACCAAGGAACTTGAAACTCTTGACCCACTCTACTACAGCCCCGGGCCTGTTCGGCCTGCCTTTTCCTGTAGTCCACAATCAGTTCCTTTGTCTTGCTCACATTGAGGGAGAAGTTGTCCTGGCCCCACACTGCCAGTTCACACTGCCACCTCCCTATAGGCTGTCTCATTGTTGTCGGTGATCAGGCCTGCCACTGTTGTGTCATCAGCAAACTTAATGATAGTGTTTGAATCGTGTTTGGCCAAGCAGTCGTGAGTGAACAGGGAGTACAGGAGGGGACTAAGTACACACCCCTGAGGGGTCCCAGTGTTGAGGATCAGCGTGGCAGACATGTTGTTGCCTAACCTTACAACCTGGGGGCGGCCCGTCAGGAAGTCCAGGATCCAGTTGCAGAGGGAGTGTTTAGTCCCAGGGTCCTTAGCTTAGTGATGAGCTTCGTGGGCACTATGGTGTTGAATGCTGAGCTGTAGTCAATAAACAGCATTCTCAGTTTGGTGTTCTTTTTGTCCTGGTCGGAAAGGGCAGTGTGGAGTGCGATTGAGATTGCGTCATCTGTGGATCTGTTGGGGCGGAATGCGAGTGTGTCTAGGGTGTCTGGGAGGATGCTGTTGATGTTAGCCATGACCAGCCTTTCAAAGCACTCCATGGCTACCGATGTGAGTGCTACGGGGTGGTAATCATTTAGGCAGGTTACCTTTGTTCCTTGGGCACAGGAACTATGGTGGTCTGCTTGTAGGTATTACAGACTCAGTCAGGGAGAGGATGAAAATGTCAGTGAAGACACTTGCCAGTTGGTCAGTGGATTCTTTGAGTACACGTCCTGGTAATCCATCTGGCCCAGTGGCTTTGTGAATGTTGACCTGTTTAAAGGTCTTGCTCACATTTGCTACCGAGAGCATTATCACACAGTCATCCAGAACAGCTGGTGCTCTTATGCATACTTCTGGGTTTCTCTTTGTTGTCCATAATAGTTTTCAAGCCCTGCCACATCCGACGAGCGTCAGAGCCAGTGTAGTAGGATTCAATCTTAATCCAGTATTGACGCTTAGTTTGTTTGATGGTTCGTCTGAGGGCAAAGCAATATTTCTTATAAGCGTAAGGATTAGTGTCCCGCTCCTTGAAAGCCGCAGCTCTACCTTTAGCTCGATGCAGGTGTTGCCTGTAATCCATGGCTTCTGGTTGGGATATGTACGTACGGTCACTGTGGGGACAATGTTGTCGATACACTTATTGATGAAGCCGATGACTGAGGTGGTATACTCCTCAATGCCATTGGATGAATCCCGGAACTAGCAAAACAGTCCAGTAGCGTAGCATCTGCATTATCTGACCACTTCCGTATTGAGCGAGTCACTGGTACTTCCTGCTTTAGTTTTTGCTTGTAAGCAGGAATCAGGAGGATCGAATTATGGTCAGATTTGCGAGCTTTGTATGCATCTCTGTGTGTGGAGTAAAGGTGGTCTAGAGTTTTTTCTCCTCTGGTTGCACATGTGACATGCTGTTGAAAATTTGGTAAAACTGATTTGTTTGCCTGCATTGAAGTCCCTGTCCACTAGGAGCACTGCTTCTGGATGAGCATTTTCTTGTTTGCTTATGGCCTTATAGAGTTGGTTGAGTGCGGTCTTAGTGCCAGCATCGATCTGTGGTGGTAAATAGAAAGCTAAGAATAATATAGATGAGAACTCTCTTGGTAGGTAGTGTAGTCTACAGCTTATCATATGGTACTCTCAGGCAAGCAATACCTCAAGACTTCTTTAATATTAGACATTGCACACCAGCTGTTATTGACAAAAAGACACACACAAGCTGCTTCCAGTTCGTGGTGAGTAATCACTGTTCTGATATCCAGAAGTTATTTTTCGGGTCATAAGAGACGGTAGCAGCAATATTATGGACAAAATAAGTAAAACAATAAGTAACAAACAACTAACAACACAGCACAATTGGTCAGGAGCATGTAAAACGTCATCCATCCTCTTCGGCGCCATCTTACAATCTTACAGGGGGTCAGTGCAGCAGTTAGGCAGACACTGTAGCTAACAATTCAAATGTGTGAATAATCATCTCACAAAGTACCGACTGAAAGCTAGCTGGAATTACGGTCCCCAAATGGAGTGTTCTTTGCTGCCTTTTAAGTGTGAGGCAGTTCCATTCCGCACCCAGATTTCAGAGGGGACACTTTGAAAAAGGAACATCAAAAAGCTTTTAGACATGACACAGATTGAGCTTTGATATTGTGAGGCAGCCCTCTCCCATTTGTCCTCTTTATCCATCAGTGAGGCTCAAACAAGGGCTGTTATGCAGATGGATGGAAGGATAAGACTGGGGCTGGTGTGGCAGCAGGCAATGATTTGTTTCCCTACAACAGCAGAGGGGAGGGAGGAGAAGGAAAGGAGAAGAGGGGAGAGGAAAGAAGGGGAGGAGAGGAAAGAAGTGGGAGATGAGAAGGAAAGGCAAGGAGTGTGATGATGCCACGACACTGAGCCAGGCCATGCAAATCACTAAAGAGCAGTAGGGATTTAAACAGACAGACAGGCCACCACCAATCCTGGACTTGGCATTTCTCACAAAGCCCCTATAAGCCCCAAATGAGTCAACTTTTAATGATGGAGATCCAAGTCTCCCTTGAAATGTAAACATGAATTCATGGTGCTGTACAGTTCAGTATGCTGCCTTGGTTTTTATTATTTTAGTCTGCATGTATGATTGATGACTACAAGACACATCAAATTAGATCCCTCTAAATGCAGTGCCACTGTACAGGAAATTAAAAGGGATTCTGATGAAGTTGGCAGTGTTAATTTATCCGTAAGTGCTAATGCACATAGTTAAACAAATGTTATTCTCCCTAAAAATGGTTGCCACTTTGGTTTTCTCACCTCTGAGCATCCATTAAAAGTAAATCCTTTGCAAACTTACCTTGATAGAGAATTTGATCCCCGGAAAAGCCTGGCTTTAAGTTTGTGATAAACAGGTTTGTGTTGCTATGGTGTTTCTTTTAATGGAATTGTGTTAACAGGTTTAAGGAGCAGTGTTGTAGTGCTGCAAGAGTGTGGGGGAGAGGCGCTCCCTCACTTTTTCAGTTTGATAATACACAAAGCTGGTAAAACTACTTCTGGAAAATGTATTCTGATAAATTCTAAATAAATAATATTACATTTCTTCCCTGTCTTCCTGGGGGGCTCCCGAGTGGCGGTCTAAGGCACTGCCGCATCTCAGTGCTAGAGGCGGCACTTCAAATCCAGGCTGTAACACAAAAAAATGTAAATAAGAAATCACAACCGGTGGTGATTGGGAGTCCAATAGGGCAGCGCACAATTTGCCCAGCGTCGTCCGGATTTGGCAGGTGTAGGTCGTCATTCTAAAGAATATTTGTTATTAACTGACTTGCCTAGTTAAATAAAGGTTAAATAAAAATATATATATTTCTGGCTGTGGCGATAATGATTAACTGTAGGCTACGTGTGTGCACTGCGAAGGTCCATCAGATGCTTGACCACTTTGGCAAACGTTTATAAAGATTCACCAGCTGTTTCTATCCAGTCTTATAAACAAAATGAGAAGCCACATGTTCACAGCCACAAACTTTAAAGGCTTGTCCGCAGCGAACCAGGCTGCAGGGCACACACCTGATATGTCAGGCAAACATCCTGGAGAGAGAGCTGGCCAGAGCCTCCCCCTCCGGGATTCAAGCAAGAAGACATTTGCATCCTGTGCCAACGCTCTCCCTCCTGTGTGCCTCCACCATCAATGGCTTTAGGGACTTCCATTTCTCTACTACTTGAGCTCCTGCTCAAAATTATTGTGGAGCTCCTGCACCTATATATAAACAGTACCGGCACCCAAAATGAGTACTGGAACCTATTTTAGTCCAAGTCAAGCACTGTACCTCGGCGGCGTGTTAGAGGGGGTTCAGCCACATGAACCTTATCATCACACCAACGAGATCTAGGATCCAAATTAACACTGTGTCTGTCTTGATGTTCATAAAACTCCACCGACCCCCTCTTGCGGAGTGGAATCCAGAACCAAATGTGACCACTTGGTAACGGCGACACCGTTCTGCGGAGGAAATCCAAACCATAGTAGCCACAGCAAAGCCCATGGAGCCTGACCCTCTGGAAGTTGTAGTATCCCTCCTTGGGATATTTTGACTATTGGCTATTGGTTGAGACGCAAAGCCTGTTCTAGCTTGGGATGGCAGGGTGGGCAATTGGAAATATGAATTAGGCCAAGTTGCAGGTAATAATGCATTAAGATTATATTAGTTTATTGAGGTGCATGGTTACACATCAAAAGCTTGATTTTATTTTATGTTTTAAAACAAATGTTCTGCAATTCTACGTAGTAATGATTTATGTTCACTACTTTGTCAATTGATTTGAATTAATGTTCAATCTCTGCAAATAAATGATATGAATTGATATTTCACCTCAGTTTTCTTTTTATTCTGTAATAGGGTATAAGCTACACAATACAGTGTAATGCCTACTCACAATTAAAGCTCTCCCTGCAAACAGTACAGGGATATTAAGCTATATGTATTTGTATTTACATTAGGCTATAGCCTTCAAATAGCTATACCACGTAGTCGTAGCCTATTAGGCTATACTATAAATGAATATTGTTTGTTCCTGAACTGGCCGAATTGCAGAGCTATCCTTCAGCACCACAAGTTGGTTAAACTTTTTTAACATCATTGCACGATCCTGGCGCTGTCCTTTCAGCAGCACGAATGGCCCTCCAATCACTTAAAATAACACTCAAGATGCATATTCACACTATAAATGCATATTTCCATAAAACTGATTGCGGTCAATCAAATTAATGATGATCACCGGTAAAACGTGAATAATTATCATTCACGATTGACTGTGATGGCCTATTTTGAAATTAGGTATGCTTAACTTGGTAATTGAGGGTATTAAAAATAAATATTGAGACAATATGTGTGGGTATAGGCTAGAGGTTGACCGATTATGATTATTGGAGGACCAATAATCGGTATAATTGGTATTATATATATATTTGTAATAATGACAATTACAACAATACTGAATGAACATTGAACACTTTTATTTGAACTTAGTATAGTACATAAATCAAATCTATTTAGTCTCAAGTAAATAATTACACGTTCAATTTTGTTTAAATAATGCAAAAACACAGTGTTGGAGAAGAAAGTAAAAGTGCAATATGTGCCATGGTAAAAAGCTAATGTTTAAGTTCCTTGCTCAGAACATGAGAACATATGAAAGCTGGTGATTCAATATTCCCAGTTCTTCAATATTCCCAGTTAAGAAGTTTTAGGTTCTAGTTATTATAGGAATTATGATGCATCAACTATTTCTCTCTATACCATTTGTATTTCCTATACCTTTGACTATTGATGTTCTTATAGGCACTTTAGTATTGCCAGCGTAAAAGGCTTGAAGTCATAAACCGCGCTGTGCTTCAGGCATTGCTAAGAGCTGCTGGCAAACGCAGTAAAGTGCTGTTTGAATGAATGCTTATGAGCCTGCTGCTGCCTATCACCGCTCAATCGGACAATATCAATCAATATAATATAATAAACACCTAAATACGAGCATTTGATCATTAATATGGTAAAAATCCGGAAACTATCATTTCGAAAACAAAACGTTTATTCTTTCAGTGAAATACCGAACCGTTCCCTATTTTATCGAACGGATGGCAACCTGGCAAATGAATTACGGTCTTTGTTAGGAAGAAAGATTCAGGTGGCCCAAACTGTTGCATATACCCTGACTCTGCTTGCACTGAACGCAAGAGAAGTGACACAATTTCCCAAAATTAATTTTCTTTATTTTTTTTTATTTCACCTTTATTTAACCAGGTAGGCTAGTTGAGAACAAGTTCTCATTTGCAACTGCGACCTGGCCAAGATAAAGCATAGCAGTGTGAGCATACAACAAAGAGTTACACATGGAGTAAACAATTAACAAGTCAATAACACAGTAGAAAACAAAGGGGGGGTCTATATACAATGTGTGCAAAAGGCATGAGGAGGTAGGCAAATAATTACAATTTTGCAGATTAACACTGGAGTGATAAAAGATCAGATGGTCATGTACAGGTAGAGATATTGGTGTGCAGAAGAGCAGAAAAGTAAATAAATAAAAACAGTATGGGGATGAGGTAGGTGAAAAGGGTGGGCTATTTACCAATAGACTATGTACAGCAGCAGCGATCGGTTAGCTGCTCAGATAGCTGATGTTTGAAGTTGGTGAGGGAGATAAAAGTCTCCAACTTCAGCGATTTTTGCAATTCGTTCCAGTCACAGGCAGCAGAGTACTGGAACGAAAGGCGGCCAAATGAGGTGTTGGCTTTAGGGATGATCAGTGAGATACACCTGCTGGAGCGCGTGCTACGGATGGGTGTTGCCATCGTGACCAGTGAGCTGAGATAAGGCGGAGCTTTACCTAGCATAGACTTGTAGATGACCTGGAGCCAGTGGGTCTGGCGACGAATATGTAGCGAGGGCCAGCCGACTAGAGCATACAAGTCGCAGTGGTGGGTGGTATAAGGTGCTTTAGTGACAAAACGGATGGCACTGTGATAGACTGCATCCAGTTTGCTGAGTAGAGTGTTGGAAGCCATTTTGTAGATGACATCTCCGAAGTCGAGGATCGGTAGGATAGTCAGTTTTACTAGGGTAAGCTTGGCGGCTTGAGTGAAGGAGGCTTTGTTGCGGAATAGAAAGCCGACTCTTGATTTGATTTTCGATTGGAGATGTTTGATATGAGTCTGGAAGGAGAGTTTGCAGTCTAGCCAGACACCTAGGTACTTATAGACGTCCACATATTCTAGGTCGGAACCATCCAGGGTGGTGATGCTAGTCGGGCATGCAGGTGCAGGCAGCGACCGGTTGAAAAGCATGCATTTGGTTTTACTAGCGTTTAAGAGCAGTTGGAGGATTGGCTAATATTGGCTGCTAACATGAATTTCTTTTAACTAAATATGCAGGTTTAAAAATAAATACTTCTGTGTATTGATTTTAAGAAAGGCATTGATGTTTATGGTTAGGTACATTTGTGCAACGATTGTGCTTTTTTCGCGAATGCGCTTTTGTAAAAATTCATCACCCGTTTGGCGAAGCTGAAGTAGGCTGTGATTTTATGATAAATTAACAGGCACCGCATTGATTATATGCAACGCAAGATAAGCTAGTTAACCTAGTAATATCATCGACCATGTGTAGTTAACTAGTGATTATGTGAAGATTAATTGTTTTTTATAAGATAAGTTTAATGTAGCTAGCAACTTACCTTGGCTCCTTGCAGCCACAAGGTCCTTTTGACGCTGCACTCGTGTAACAGGTGGTCAGCCTGCAGTTTCCTCGTGGATTGCAATGTAATCGGCCATGCCGATTAATCAGTCGACCTCTAGTATAGGCAGACGTTGCAAAATGAGGATGAATTTTATGCATATTCTATAATAATATAGAATTATATTATATAGATTTATATATTCAATAGGCTACATCTGTCGGTACAAACTTTGATTCAGGAAATTATGACGTCATTTGCATTTTTTATGTAGCGCTCCATCACCTAAAAAAATGTTGCAGGAGTGAAAGGAGTGAAAGGAGTGAAACAATTTCTAATTGCCATTATAAAGGTGCAGCTTTGAGGTAAACCACAAGTTTTTCTGAATATTAAAACCAGTTCAGTGAGTGATGAACTATGTTCAATAAACAATGAAAACATACGAACTAAAAATATAACTAATTACTCAGGTATTTGTTTGATGCTAGTAACTAATTATCTGCACTAATGATAAGACCCAATAGGTTCAACTAAATAGCGTTATACAATACGCCCTACCATTGTGTGACTAACATTCCACGTTTCACTCTGTATGACAGGGCATTCTGATGAACCTGTTTGTAGACATGACTACAAAATAATCTGATACTTTACTGTCAAGAAATATCTGGACTAGCTCTTATAACTATGACTATTTCTTAACAGTCCAGTAGAAGGGTAGAGACTGGTATCCATAATAGAGGTGTATGTGCATATTCTATTCCCACTGACCCTCTCTGTGCTTCCCCCTGGGCTACCGTCCTCCTCCCCCAGGCTGCCTGTATCCCTGTCCTACTGAGCAACGGCTGGGAGCTGCCTTTTTCCGAGATCATCGACTGGAGCAAAGCAGCTGTCATCGGGGACGAGAGGCTCCTGCTGCAGGTAACTACTGATGGAGACCTCCTCCCTATGACACTTCTTTCTCTCTCTCACTCGCTCTCTCATGCTGTTATACAGTACCGTAAGCTGTACCTTATGCTAGAACACAAGGCAATCACAACTCACGTTGGGCTCTAAAGTAGCCCTTAGTAAGGACCACTGGGATGGATGACTTTTACCGCTCTCTCCAAAGGAATATATTGATACAATTTTGCAAACGTACTACAGTAACTTTTTGGGGGGTCAATATTGTCCTATCACAGCACTCCTGTTTGCTGTAATATTCTGTTACCTCAAACTACTCTCTCTTATCATTCCGCATTAGTTGCAGTTTCACGTTCATTGGGATGAGTCTTGTCCTTGAGGCAGAACTGAGCGATTTCCGCTAGATGGGCCAGCTGCAAAGTCAAAATGGTCTATATTGTAAAAATTCATGATTTTTCATGATCTTAATTTAAGGTTAGGTTTAAATAAATAAAAAATGGAATTTGTGGCTGTTCCAGCTAGTGACAGCTCTGCAGAGCTGCCTCCAGAAGAAGAATCATTTTGACAAACGCTAATCTGCGCATTCCTACAGTTACATTTTGTTAGCTTCATAAACTAGCCATCCTTTAACTTTACATACTATACCAAGTATCCAGAATTAGAGGAAGTGAATCCTCATCTTGCCAGCCACACCCACGGTTTCAGAGGGGCTTGTTTGCAGAGGGGTGTGATGAAATGCCAATATACCTACACATATTAATCCACCCCATCCCTGCAACCGCCCGCCCATCTCCCTAATGTCTCCCAGAGCATGGGCCCTGTATCAATCAACTATCCCATTAATTATGTAATTCAAGATGTATGATATTTATATTCTTTAATTACTGAACTTATTAGCAGCTGATGTGGCAAAAAGGAAGACCTTTGATTTACGATATGCAAAATGTCACCCAGAACATGAAAATAAATGAGGAAATGATGTGTGCCGAGATATGACAAGATTTCCCTCAGTGTCATTCACCTTCTTGTCTCAGTTCCATCCCCCACTTATGAAATCCGCGCAATTATTAGAGGAGCTGCCTGTTCCCGTTGACCTGGGAACGACCCATGGTTCTATTGAAACCCGACACATTTATTTTATCTCAGACTACTGATACACACAAAGATGTGTATCAGTTGATTTGCACTCAATTGCAAAATTGAGTCAACACACAATGCAAATGCAGCCTATTAAAAGCCGTAAATGGTTTTAATACAAGTCCTGTAATTATACGCTGTTGAATGAAAGACATTCAGAGTTGCTAACTATTGTTTTTTCTCACTCTCTTCACCCCCTAGTTACAAAGACCCTGTCCTAAAAGCATGCTAATTGTTGTCGGATATGTGTAGACATGGAAAATATGCTGTGACAGGATATGAGGCACTCAAGGATGTTTTGTCTCTAGAAGAAAGAAAAAATATATAATGACAGCATTTGTTCACTAGGCACAAATAATTGTTACATCTAATTAAATTAAGCACTTAGAAGTCAGACACACCAAGAAAACAGAGGGCTGATAGATACTTAACACAGTAGGAGGCCGTTCCATCTCTTGCTAGAACAAAATATGTACCTGCTGAGTGCCAACCTGGTACAGACAAACCTGACGTTTCTACTTGTAGAATCGCCCTGCTCGTCAGTAGCCAACAACTTGACTTTAGGCCAATCAGAGACCACAAACCTTCGAGTGGAGGAGCCAATAGGAGTGACAAGTAAAAGGAAAAAAGGAAGGCACTTTCCCCTGTGTAATCCATCCCCTTTTCTAAAACAATAAAGCTGCATAATACATATTTTTTTACTAGAGCAAGTATTTACATATTTTATTTCTAGCTAAGGATCTTTGTGTTTGAAGAAGGATTTTTTTTGTTAGGTTTGATAATGTGCACTTTTTTGTGAAATAATCCGATCTATAACCAAATAATATGCCCAGGCAAATATTCTTATACTTGCCGGTGTAACCTAAAACATTATCCCAGTTTGATATGCTGCTTGTGTATGCATTCTGATATCAGCTAAAAATAAAACATGTTTTGGTCATGGATTTAAAAAGCACATGGCTAGTGACACTACATGGCCAAAAGTAGGTGGACACCCCTTCAAATTAGTGGATTCGGCTAGTTCAGCCACACCCGTTGCTGACAGGTGTATAGAATTGAGCACACAGCCATGCAATCTCCATAGACAAATACAGGCAGTAGAATGGCCCATTCTGAAGAGCTTAGTGACTTTCAACTTGGCACCGTCATAGGATGTCACCTTTCCAACAAGTCAGATCGTCATATTTCTGCCCTGCTAGAGTTGCCCGGTCAACTGTAAATTCTGTTATTGTGAAGTGAAAAGGTCTAGGAGCAACAACAGCTCAGCCGTGAAGTGGTAGGCCACACAAGCTCACAGAACGGGACCGATGAGGTGCTGAAGCGTGTAAAAATTGTCTGTCCTTTGTTGCAACACTCACTACGAGTTCCAAACTGCAACGTCAGCACAAGAGTTGTTCGTCAGGAGGTTCATGAAATGCGTTTCCAAGGCCGAGCAGATGCACACCACGCGCAATTCCAAACGTCGGCTGGAGTGGTGTAAAGCTCACCACCATTGGACTCTGGAGCAGTGGAAACGCGTTCTCCGGAGTGATGCCTCAGGCTTCACCATCTGGCAGTCCAACGGACTATACTGGGTTAGGCGGATACCAGGAGAACACCTCCTGCCCGAATGCATCATGCCAAATGTAAAGTTTGGTGCAGGAGGAATAATGATCTGGGGCTGTTTTCATGGATCAGGCTAGGCCCCTTGGTTCCAGTAAAGGGATATCTTAATGCTACAGCATACAATGACATTCTAGACGATTCTGTACTTCCAACTTTGTGGCAACAGTTTGGGGAAGGCCCAAACGAAGCGAGGTCCATACAGAAACAGTTTGTCGAGATCGGTGTGGAAAAACTTGACTGGCCTGCACAGAGCCCTGACTTCGACCCCATTGAATAGCTTTGCGATGAATTGGAATACTGACTGCGAGCCAGGCCTAAACACCCAACATCAGTGCCCGGCCTCACTAATGCTCTTGTGGCTGAATAGAAGCAAGTCCCCGCAGCAATGTTCCAACATCTGGTGTAAAGCCTTCCCAGAAGATTGGAGGCTGTTAAGCAGTAAAGGGGGGACCAACTCCATATTAATGCCCATGATTTTGGAATGAGATGTTTGACTTGCAGGTGTCCACATACTTTTGGTCATGTAGTATAGTTGGCTACATTAGGTTCTACCATTTCACAATAGCCTTGAATCAATAGTTATTACTTCTAAGCAAAATGCTTTTGGGTGGATCTTTGTTGTTTGAACAGACGCTGAGATTATAGTTGATTATCAATGCAAAATTGGCTACTTTGATAAATAGCCTATATAGCCTATAGATCATATCAAGGACCGAAGCAACAACACTGCCCCAACAGCTACAGAAGGAATGATCCGGCGCGTCTCAATTTTCAGGGAGTACAAAGTATGTTAAATGCACTGAGGTATAATAAGAACGGTTATTGTCGGAGTGTATTACAAGGAGCCGCCCTTCTTGGCTCACATCAACACCATTATCCCAGAAACCCTAGACCCACTTCAATATGCATACCACCCTAACAGATCCACAGATGATGCAATCTCTATTGGACTCCACACTGCCCATTCCCACCTGGACAAAATAAACACCTATGTGAGAAAGCTATTCATTGACTACAGCTCAGTGTTCAACACCATAGTGCCCTCAAAGCACATCAATAAGCTAAGGACCCTGGGACAAAACACCTCCCTCTGCAAATGGATCCTGGACTACCTGATGGGCCGCCCCAGGTGGTAAGGGTAGGTAACAACACATCCGCCATGCTGATCCTCAGGGGTGCAGTCATGACTGTACGGCCAGGCATGACTCCAACACCATCATTAAGTTTGCCGATGACACAACAGCAGTAGTCCTGATCACCGACGACAACGAGACCTATAGGGAGGAGGTCACAGACCTGGCCATGTGGTGCCAGGACAACAACCTCTCCCTCAACGTGATCAAGACAAAGGAGGTGATTGTGGACTACAGGAAAAGAGGACCGAGCACAACCCCATTCTCATCGACGGGGCTGTAGTGGAGCAGGTTGAGAGATTCAAGTTCCTTGGTGTCCACATTACCAACAAACTAACTGGTCCAAGCACACCAAGACAGTTGTGAAGAGGGCACGACAAAACCTATTCCCCCTCACAAGACTGAAAAGATTTGTGATGGGTTCTCAGATCCTCAAAAGATGTGCACCATCGAGAGCATCCTGACGGGTTGCATCACTGCCTGGTATGGCAACTGCTCGGCCTCCGACCGCAAGGCACTACAGAGGGTAGTGCGTATGGCCCAGTACATCACTGGGGCCAAGCTTCCTGCCATCCAGGACCTCTATACCAAACGGTGTCAGAGGAAGGCCCTAAAAAATGTCAAAGACTCCAGCCACTGTAGACATAGACTGTTCTCTCTGCTATCGCACGGCAAGCGGTACCGGAGCGCCAAGTCTAGGTCCAAGAGGCTTCTAAACAGCTTCTACCCCCAAGCCATAAGACTCCTGAACATTCAATCAAATGGCTACCCAGACTATTTGCATTGCCCCCCCCCCCCTTTACACCACTGCTACTCTCTGTTGTTATCATCTATGCATAGTCATTCATTTTAATAACTCTACCTACATGTACATATTGCCTCAACTAACCGGTGCCCCTGCACATTGACACTGTACCACTACCCCCCTCTGTATATTGTTATTTTACTGCTGCTCTTTAATTACTTGTTACTTTTATTCTTATTCTTACTCATATTTTTTGCATTGTTGGTTAGGGGCTCGTAAGTAAGCATTTCAATGTAAGGTCTACACCTGTTGTATTCGGCGCATGTGACTAATAAAATTGGACTTTTGACAAAAAACGACATTGCAACACTGCGCTACGCTCCTTACCTTCCGTATCCGTAGTGTGTGAATTTACCTTAACAGTCCTGCTTCCGTCCTTCTCCTTGCCCCAACCTGGGCTCAAAGCTGAACATATACAGTGCATTTGGAAAGTATTCAGACCCCTTGAATTTTTCCACATTTTCTTACCGTACAGCCTCATCAACCTACACACAATAACACATAATGATGAAGCGTAAATAACAGATACCTTATTTACATAAGTATTCAGTCCATTTGCTATGGGACTCTGAACAGCCGCATTCTGTTTAAATTGATCATCCTTGAGATGTTTCTCCAACTTGATTGGAGTCTGCCTGTTGTAAATATTATTTGGAAAGGCACATGCCTGTCTATATAAGGTCAGACAGTTGACAGTGCATGCCAAAGCAAAGACCAAGCAATGAGGTCGAAGGAATTGTCCATAGAGCTTCTAGACAGGAACGGTACCAAAACATTTCTGCAGCATTGAAAATCCCCAAGAACCCAGTGGGCTCCATCATTCTTAAGTGGAAGAAGTTTGGAACCACCAAGACTCTTCCTAGAGCTGGGCACCTAGCCAAACTGAGCAATTGGGGGAGAAGGGCCTTGGTCAGGGAGTTGACCAAGAACCCGATGGCCACTCTTGCAGAGCTCCAGAGTTCCTCTGTGGAGATGGGAGAACCTCCAAGAAGGACAACCATCTCTATAGCACTTCACCAATCAGGCCTTTATTGTAGAGTGGCCAGATGGAAGCCACTCCTTAGTAAAAGGCACATGACAGCCCGCTTGGAGTTTACCAAAAGGCACCTAAAGGACTCTCAGACCATGAAAAACAAGATTGCCTGGTCTGATGAAACCAAGATTGAACTATTTCGCCTGAATGCCATGCGGTGAAGCATGGTGGTGGCAGCATCCTGCTGTGGGGATGTTTTTCAGCTCGGGACTGCAGGGACTGGAAGACTAGTCAGAATTTTCTTGTGTTTTTCATTTTTATTTTTATTTATTTATTCTTTACTTCAGTTTATTTAGTAAATACTTAACACTTTTTCTTAAAACTGCATTGTTGGTTAAGGGCTTGTAAGTAAGTATTTCACTGTAAAGTCTACACCTGTTGTATTCAGCGTATGTGACAAATACAATTTGATTTGATTTGATTGAGGGGAAAATGAACGGAGCAAAGTACAGAGAGATCCTTGCTCCAGGACGCTCAGGACCTCAGACTGGGGGCGAAGGTTCACCTTCCAACAGGACAACGACACTAAGCACACAGCCAAGACAATGCAGATTTGGCTTCGGGACAAGTCTTTGAATGTCCTTGAGTGGCCCAGCCAGAGTCCGGACTTGAACCTGATCAAACATTTCTGGAAAGACCTGAAATTAGCTGTGCAACGACACTCCCCATCCAACCTGACAGAGCTTGAGAGGATCTGCAGAGAAGAATGCAAGAAACTCTCCAAATACAGGTGTGCCAAGCTTGTAGCGTCATATCCAAGAAGACTCGAGGCTGTAATCTCTGCCAAAGGTGCTGCAACAAAGTACTGAGTAAAGTGTCTTAAAAACCTCTTTGGGCTGAGATACCGTTAACGGGATCGATATGACAACCCCAGTGAAAGTGCAGGGCGCCAAATTCAAAACAACAGAAATCCCATAATTAAAATTCCTCGAACATACAAGTATTTTACACCAATTTAAAGATACACTTCTTGTTAATCCCACCACAGTGTCCGATTTCAAAAAGGCTTTACAGCGAAAGCAAACCAAACGATTATGTTAGGTCAGAGCCAAGTCACAGAAAAACACCAGCCATTTTTCCAGCCAAAGAGAGGAGTCACAAAAAGCAGAAAGAGATAACTAACCTTTGATGATCTTCATCAGATGACGCTCAAAGGACTTCACGTTACACAATGCATATATGTTTTGTTCAATAAAGTTCATATTTGTATAACAAAAATCTCAGTTTACATTAGCGCGTTACATTCAGTAGTTCCAAAACATCCAGTGATTTTGCAGAGAGCCACATCAGTTTATAGAAATACTCATAATAAACATTGATAAAAGATACAACTATTATGTACGGAATTATAGATACACTTCTCCTTAATGCAACCGCTGTGTCAGAGTTTTAAAAAACTTTACGGAAAAAGCACACCATGCTATAATCTGAGTATAACAGATATCCGCCATGTTGTGTAGTCAACAGAAGTCAGAAATAGCATTAGAAATATTCACTTACCTTTGATGATCTTCATCAGAATGCACTCCCAGGAATCCCAGTTCCACAATAAATGTTTGTTTTGTTCGATAATGTCCATCATTTGTGTCCAAATACCTCCTTTTGTTAGCGCGTTCATTTCACAAATCCAAATTACTTGACGCGCGATCACTAGGAGCAGACAAAAAGTTAAAAAATTCCGTTACATGTCAAAAGATGTATAGAATCAATCTTTAGGATGTTTTTAACATGAATATTCAATAATGTTCCAACCGGAGAATTCCTTTGTCTGTAGAAATGCAATGGAACAGAGCTCGCTCTCACGTGAACGAGCGTGGCCAGCTCGTGGCTCTCTGGCAGACCTCTGACTCATTTCCCTCTCATTCGCCCCCACTTCACAATAGAAGCATCAAACAAGGTTCTAAAGACTGTTGACATCTAGTGGAAGTCTTAGGAAGTGCAATATGACCAACATCCCACTGTATCTTCGATAGGCAATGAGTTGAAAACCTACAAACCTCAGATTTCCCACTTCCGGGTTGGATTTTCTCTCAGGTTTTTGCCTGCCATATGAGTTATGTTATACTCACAGACATCATTCAAACAGTTCTAGAAACGTCAGAGTGTTTTCTATCCAAATATACTAATGATATGCATATCTTAGCTTCTGGGACTGAGTAGCAGGCAGTTTACTCTGGGCACCTCTGGGCACCTTATTCGTCCAAGCTACTCAATACTGCCCCCATTCATAAGAAGTTAATACGTATGTAAATGTGATATTTTTTATACATTTGCAAAAATGTAAAAAATTATGTATTTGCTTCGTCATTATGGGGGGAAAACGATTGAATCAATTTGAAAATAAGGTTTTAACGTAACAAAATGTGGAAAAAGTCAACGGGTCTGAATACTTTCTGTAAAACTGTAAACAACTGCTTCCCACAAAGCATCGTTACCCATCACTCGACAAAAGCTGTAGTCCTTGCAAAGCAAGGGAAACAACTCATTCAAGGTCTCAGAACGAGTGACGTCACCGATTGAAACACTACTGGTGCACACTGCTAACTAGCTAGCCATTTCACGTCAGTGACATGAGCCAAGCATTCACACACGTGGCATGGTTATGTGGCACGTGGCATGGTTACACGTGGTCTGCGGTTGTGAGACCGGTTGGACTTGCTGCCAAATTCTCTAAAATGACATTGGATGCGGCTTATAGTAGAGAAATTAACATTAAATCCTCTGGTGGATATTCTTGCAGTCAGCATGCTAATTGCATTCTCCCTCAAAATGTGAGACAACTTTGGCATTGTGTTGTGGGACAAAACTGCACCTTTTAGTGTGGTCTATTATTGTCCACAGGTGCACCTGTGTAATGATCATGCTGTTTAATCAGCTTCTTGATATGCCACATCTGTCAGATTATCTTGGCAAATGAGAAATGCTCACTAACAGGGATGTAAAGAAATGTCTTTAATTTCAGCTCATGAAACATGGGACCAACACTTTACATTGCGTTAATATTTTTGTTCAGTGTAGTTGTGGTCATATGGCTAGTATCTATGGAAGCATTTAGCTGCCTAAACTCAATTGGAAATGCAAATGGTGAAATTATAAATCAATGTCATATTTGCAATTTTGCATTTTTGGTGACAAAATTCTAAATGAAATGCAAGAAAAGATATTGCATTAGCATTTTCATGATAGCAGGGTAGCCTAGTGGTTAGAGCGTTGGACTAGTAACCAGAAGGTTGCAAGTTCAAATCCCTGAGCTGACAAGGTACAAATCTGTCGTTCTGCCCCTGAACAGGCAGTTAACCCACTGTTCCTAGGCCGTCATTAAAAATAAGAATGTGTTCTAACTGACTTGCCTAGTTAAATAAAGGTAAAAAAAAAAATGATTGAGTATGCATAGTCTATCTATTTGAAAATGAAATTGCAAACTGTGACACATTTAAAAGTCAAATGTAAATGCGTCGCTAGTGTGTGTCACCGGGTCATTGTCAAAGATATCCCCTCAGTAACCCCTTCAGATGCTATTCACATTCTGGAGTCCGATTTCAAGGACGCCAGTGAAGATGTCAAAACCGTGTCTCAGGATGACATCCTCTTCCTGAACAAGCTGAATGATGGTATAAGGAAAAATAGTCATGACCATTATAAATTGACCTTGCCTTTTAAGGAGAGACACAATCTACCCGACGATAAACAACTCGCCATTGTACGACTCAGCCATCTTAAAAGGAAACTGTTAAACGATGAAAAGTATAAGGAACATTGTCAAGTTCATGGATGAGGTTCATGGATGAGGTTGAAAATGGTGACGCGGAAGAAGTTGAAGATGATGAAAATGAAGGCAGGAAATGGAATATTGCTCATCATGGTGTCTATCATCCTAAGAAGTCAGATAAGCTACGCGTAGTATTTGATTGCTCTGCCAAGTACAAGTTTAAATGACCATCTGCTTCCAGGGCCTGATTTGATGGACAAGCTGAACGGTGTTCTCATGTGTATTTGGCAGATGTTTGACATTGAGAAGATGTTTCACCAGTTCCATGTTCCTGAGACTGACCGAAACTAACTGCGCTTCCTTTGGTGGAAAAAGGGAGACATTACTCCACAACCTCAAGTGTTCTGCATGAAGTTGCATCTGTTTGGTGCTGCATTATCTACTGGAGGTGCAAACTATGGGCTGAAGCATCTAGCTAAGGAGAACAGAGACCTATACCCTCTAGGCTCACAATTCATCATGAGCGACTTTTATGTAGATGACAGGGTCACAAGCATAGACAGTACGGAACATGCTATTCGGTTTGCACGTGAGGCTCGAGAACTTCGACTGCACATGTTTGTATCCAATGACAGAGCTGTCCTAGAAAGCATACCACCATCTGAACGTGCATCCGACATTAAGGACCGTAACCTTGCATTTGATGACTTGCCATCAGAAAAAAGCACTAGGGATTCAGTGGCACGTTGAGTTTGACTGCTTCAAGTTCAATGTCAATCTCAAGGACCAACCTGCAACGCGTCAAGGTATACTGTCTACAGTTGCCTCCTTGCAAAATATTGCTGATCTCCCTCCAGAGCGTGTGGACTCATCACCGCCCTTTACATACTGCGATATGGATTGTTTTGGCCCATTTCTCATTAAGCAAGGACGAAGAGTGCATAAAAGGTATGATCTTCTCTTCACCTGTTTTTGCTCTCGTGCCGTTCATATTGAAATATTAGATAACATGTCAACAGATGCCTTCATTAATGGTCTGCGATGCTTCATAACCATACGTGGTGCAGTTCGTCAGATTAAATGTGCCCAAGGAAGCAACTTTGTGGGAGCCAATAATGAACTGAAGGAAGCGCTCAAGGAAGTTGACATGGACAGGCTGACTGCCTATCTCGTTGAGAAACAGTGTGATTTCAGCATGAATGCCCCCCATTCAAGTCACGTGGGTGACGTCTTTGAGCGAACAGTGAGAGGTATCCTTAGCTCCACACTCTCACTCTCTTCTGGTAGACTAGATGATTATTCTCTACGAGCCTTCTTCTACAACGCAATGGCAATTGTAAACAATCGCCCACTCACCGTTGACAACCCCAATGATCCAAACAGTCTTGAGCCACTCACCCCTAATCATCTGCTTACTATGAAATCTACCACAGCTCTACTTCCTCCTGCCAGATTCATCAGGGAGGACATGTACGCTCAGAAAAGGTGACGGCCTGTTTAATATCAAGTAGAACGGTTTTGGAGACGCTGGCGAAAAGAGTATCTAGCCAACATCGCCATCCGGCAGTGCTGGCACATCCCGACGAGAAACCTGCAGTTCGGTGACATAGTGATGATGAGAGATGATGATCTGCCTAGAAATGAGTGGCGGATGGGTAGAGTCTCAGAGACTACTGTTGATAAAGATGGACTAGTAAGGAGAGTGAAAATATGTGTTGGTGATCGGAAGTTAGACAAGACAGGCAAGCGTCTCACCAAGCTGTCAGTGTTCGAACGCCCAGTTCAAAAGCTAGTCTTGTTGCTGGAGACTGGTTAAGATATATGCCTCCCCAAATCTCTTTACATCCTATATCTAACCATGATCTCTTCTACTTTTGAGTCGTTTGTGCTATGATTCCATACCTTTCTGATACCCTATTTCTGGTCTTAGGTCATTTAAATTACATAAATCATTCGTTATTAGTGTATACCATGTACATTGTTCCAAATCACTCCTGATTTAGTGGGAGTGTACCCCTAAAACGAGTGTCCGATCATGTCTGCTCTATATTTGGACTTTTATTTTCTTGTATGAACTTTCTATCCTCTAGCCTATCCTGTATATTTGACAGTTTAGTGTGACTTTTATTTTGAAAGCAGGCTTTTTGCCTTCTCTGTTTTACGCGCCAAGGGTATATGGGAAACAGGCACGAGAGAGGAAAAGGAAAATACGCTTTCGTTAAGGTTGTTCAAGCACCCAAGAAACAACGAACTTAGCACCTGGCTGGAAAGAGGACGAGCTCTTACGGTGTGTTTATGGAAATGGTACCGCATGAAACTTTCATGAACCATCAGTTTGAGAGTTGACCATTCTTTCAGCTGGGGATGCTACAGGGACCATACCAGAGAATCTGTAAGGGAGCAGATGATCTATGATATGGATTGGAACCAGTCTGATTCTTATGAGTTCATGTTGTCTGATTTGAAGGCTACAAAAGCTATTTTTGGGAAGAAAATACCTTTTTATTTTTAGCTCATTTGATCCCGACATGACAGTGTGCCTTTCAACTAATCTTTTTTTGTGTTCCAACCCTGTCATTGCTGTGTACAGGCAACCCCAGCAGGTCGTACAGCAGACGCTGCCCCCTCCTGTCTTCCAGTTGATTCTGACCAAGCTGCTCACCATCACAGCAGCACCTAACCCAAACCCTTTTCCTACCCCTTACCCTAAACAGGGTTCGTATCCTAACCCAACCCCACCTCTTATCCTAAACCGGGTTCGTATCCTAACCCAACCCCACCTCTTATCCTAAACCGGGTTCGTATCCTAACCCAACCCCACCTCTTATCCTAAACCGGGTTCGTATCCGAACCCAACCCCACCTCTTATCCTAAACCGGGTTCGTATCCAAATCCAACCCCACCCCTAATCCTCAACCGGGTTCATATCCTAACCCAACCCCACCTCTTATCCTAAACCGGGTTCATATCCTAACCCAACCCCACCCCTTATCCTAAACCGGGTTCGTATCCTAACCCAACCCCACCCCTTATCCTAAACCGGGTTCATATCCTAACCCAACCCCACCTCTTATCCTAAACCGGGTTCATATCCTAACCCAACCCCACCTCTTATCCTAAACCGGGTTCATATCCTAACCCAACCCCACCCCTTATCCTAAACCGGGTTCGTATCCTAACCCAACCCCACCCCTTATCCTAAACCGGGTTCGTATCCATATCCCAACCCTCCCTTCCCCATACACTGATACATCACACTCTTCCCTTCTTTGAGCCCACCCCTCTTTTTATTTATGGTTTTGTTTAGACTGATTTTGTTTTTATTTTCATTTTTACAATTTTAAGAGTTGTATAAGTCTTATTATTATTATCATCATCATCATCAGACGGGTAAGGATGTTCTCCCATAGGAAGCAAGGGCTGGAGGGGCACCAAAATGCCTGAAAGATGTCTTCATGCCCTGATCTGCACTTTGCTATTTCCCTTCATGGACTTAAGCGCAATGGATTTGTACAATTGGTTAGTCTAGTTCTTATTTCTTGCCTAATGGGCAACAGTGTGAACATTGTCATCACTACCTTTGCTATAACACCTCATTGAACTACTCAATAAGACCACTCTTGGATAAATTGAGTGAATGAATGATTGGTTATGACAACATGCACTAAACCGGAACATATGGTTGTGAACAATAAAAAAAACAGCAGGATATGTGAATTCAATTGTGACTAGTGCACTTCATACGTTGTACATTTATAATCTTTGTCTCCATCCATGCCAAACCTTTTGCATCATTTGTGCTCCTTTTTCACAGACAGTTTTGGATGATGACCTGTCTCCATAACTGACAGGAACCGAGAAGGAATATCATCACCAATGATGTTACTAATATTTCTAACTGTACTGATGAGGAAGAGGGAAGACATCCATTGTCGCTGAACTGCTTGACGTGTTCAGTAAAAATTACAGTGCCACTTTCTTACCAGTAGTCACATGTTCAATAAGAAGTTCCATACAATACAGAAGTGTTTTTTGCTCTATAATGAGGTTCTGCCAATCATATGTTGGAAAACATTATCAAGAAAACCTACAGTAGCTGAACACTGTGATAGTAACCTGTTTGTTGAACAACAGTGATTCTAAGAACAAGAATAGCTGTTACCTATAGGACAATGTATCTATCACAGGTCACCATGGGTACAGTAAGGTAAAACCTTAATAAAATCATTTGTGATGCTTAATTGTGCATGCCTCTCATTTTCCAACAACTTAATATGCAATAAAGCTATACATATGGCTTGCATAACCAACTCAGTTTCCCTTGTTAGAGTTCTCCCTGAGATTTGAAGGTTGGACAGTTCGATCCCTGGCCGAGTCATACCAGACTGTAAAAATGGGACCTGATGCGTCTCTGATTGGCACTCAAGATAGATTGAGATAGATTGGGGGTAAGGCCCTGCGATTGACTAGCATCCTATCCAGTTGGTGTACTGGTACATCAAGCTACAAGGTACATCACACTACAGAAACAAGATAGGCTCCTGCTCCTATGAGCCATTGTGGCTCACACAAGCAAAGTCTCGCACAAAGTTACCCTCTTAATTTGACTTGCAGCTTTAACAGTATTGAGTCAAGGAAAATAAATGGAGGATAAATTCACCATTCAGCAGGACAATAACCTAAAACGCAAGGCCAAATCTACACTGGAGTTCCTTACCAAGAAGACAGTGAATGTTCCTGAGTGGCCGAGTTACAGTTTTGACATAAATCTACTTGAAAATCTTGAAAATGGTTGTCTAGCAATGATCAACAACCAATTTGAGAGAGCTTGAAGAATTTTGAAAATAATAATAGGCAAATATTGTACAATCCAGGTGAGTAAAGCTCTTAGAGACTTACCTAGAAGACTCACAGCTGTAATAGCTACTAAATATGTTTCTAAGGTATTGACTCAGGCTCTGTCGTAACCAGCTGCGATCGGGAGGTCTGTGGGGCGATGCACAATTGGCCTAGTGTCGTACGGGTTAGGGGGGGCTTGGCCGGTAGGGATATCCTTGTCTCATCGCGCACCAGCGACTCCTGTGGTGGGCCGGGCGCAGTGCACGCTAACCAAGGTTGCCAGGTGCACAGTGTTTCCTCTGACACAACTTCATAAAGATTAGCATGAGCAAGCAATTCAGAAACTTTTGTAAAATCTCTACAATTTATACACTAACTTGTGAATAAATGGCTGTTGAGATCGTTTACGTATATCTAATGTAAAGATAATCCGCTACCATGAGTCACAGTAGGCTATCGTGAGTGTTAAGAGATTTAAAAGCTTTTTTAATACACTCCTATTTATAAACAGACACATAAACAAGCTTATGAGTGTCAAGATAACTTATATCCAGCTTTGTTTACAGAGTTGGTAAACTAGCAAAGCACAGCCCCCACACCATACTGCTGTGTGTTTGTGTGTGTGTGTGTGTGTGTGTGTGTGTGTGTGTGTGTGTGTGTGTGTGTGTGTGTGTTTGTCCATAATGAGAATGGAGGAGAGTTTTTAAGGCCATCCAATGTTTTGGTTTTATACAACAATCAAGTTACTGCTCCTGCTGGTAAAAAGTGAATCTCTTTACATTCAATTATGTGGAAGAATGATGCACAACAACCCAGCACAACATGTGGAGTAGCTTATTCCCCCACAGAGGAGACACATAAACACTGATGGAGAGATAGAGAGGGAGGGGGAGGATTTGATTTGCCTAATGTATGCCCTGCCTCTGAGTGTATTAAAATGAGAGATAATGTCACTGCCAAACATCAGCTCAGACAGACATTGTTTTCAGGCTTCAGGTGGGAAAGGCGTGCTGTCTTTGTGATTTCGGGGTTAGAAATGTGACATTCATGGTGACTGCTGATTTGTCTTCCTGCCCCCTCTCCTGCCACGTGTCACATTGTGAATTGTATTTTCTGTGTTTGTTTGTATAATTCATGAAGAGCTCCGAGAGGAATAGTAACAGTACAGAACAGTGATGTGCCGTGAAACATGAGGTAGTGCTATCTGTTAGTTAGTATGGTGTGATAGTGTTGTGTTTTAGCCATAGGAGTGACATGATCCCTAACTTAAGGGCTCAACCTCTCTCACACAAGGCTGGTTTACTAGCCCATAACGTTTTAACACCTCAGTTTCTCTCTAGCAGTATGAACTATGCTGTAGCAACACCTTGAGGGGATAGTCCTCAATTGGAACGGTATGCCAGTAAATTCTATTGATCCTCTTATTAGTCCTCTAAGGCCTACCACATAGATCACAGTGTAATTTGACCATTGAGGACCATCGTTAACGATGTCATTGGTCCCTCAAGTTATCGCCACTAAAGGGCCATTCGAATCCTACAGAGAGGTGTTGCTATGGCTCTCATAGGTGGAGACAGTGTGTCCATGGGCCTCCCTCGGGAAGGAGTATTTCACCTAATCACATCTGCCCAGAGAATAACCCATGTGCCCCCCCACTCCCTCACATTCGTTTAAATTTTTACTCTGTCCTTTTTTTCCCCAGGTTCCTTCAATTACCAGATCTGTGGACCATGACAAAATATTGGCGCTCAGGCAGCAGACTCAGTTCCTCTGGGATGCTTATTTTTCTTCGGTAGCAAAAATAGTATTAACTACATTAGAGGTAAGCTCTCCCATTTATAGAACTGTTCATTTGAATCAAGAGTGGGTGGGAGCGGGTTGGGAGGATTGCAGGGCCAGACAGCCAGCAGCCAGGATAACGGATAGCCTTTTCTATAATGTGCACAAGTGGCCAGGATGAATTGATGGTGGCTGTACAACAGCGTTTCCCAAACAAGTTCTTAATTTCCCCTGTTTTTTTTGTGTTTTTTTACTCCTTCTGACAGTCTGGCTCTTACTTTGGGAGTGTTTTCACTATACTCTATCTTCTGTCTCAGTCTCTGGGGGGAAACAGACACAAAGGACTTTCATCAGGCTCTTCCCCAGATCAGTCAGGACCTGCCATGATCAAAAGAGATTGCAGTGTAACAGTTTCCTCTGGAATCTTAAATGTCTAGAGACTCTCATGGACTAGAGTACAACGACAGGTAGCTGGGGGTTCCTTAAACAAAACTCCCCCTTGTGCTATACTGCTACTGTTTATTGTTGTCACACCCCCAAATATAGTGTCCTCTAAGAGCAAAGTTAAAATAATTGTCATGTTTCCCCTGGAACAATCAGAAAAACACTTTTTATGGTCTGATGTGTGGAGAGGAAGCCACGGTATGAGGTGTTTTGGCCTGCAGGTATGAGAGGAAAGGTTCAGCAGGGTAACATCAGAACATTCTCATAGGCTCTCTGTTCACCCCTCTGTCTCACTCAACATTTTGAGGGTTTTACTTTGGTCTGAGTTTTTCCATGGGTTTTTATTTTGTTGTTGTATCACTGACCCATTCAGAAGCTACTCTGTTATGATAGTGTTGTGGGCTCTAATTTAGAACTCACTCAACAGACACTCCAACCTTTTTACCCATATGTCTTTGTCCCTGAGGTTTTCATTTCACTTCTTCATTTTGAGGGTGTCCGTGTTTAATTTCTCCACTCTCTGTCTTTACTCCCTTCTTGTTTCCATTCAATTTACCACTTCATAAAGGAAATAATGACAAGGAGGGTTGAGGAGGAGGGGGAAAAGAGAAAGTGAGGAGGATAAATTATAGGCATTCCGCCATGGTTCTTCAAAGGGAGCCACAGCAGCACTTTGTGATGAATTGGATTAGGGCCGAGCGTTGGTTTTATGTGCTGCCGGGCGAACGTCACCACCAGGTGCCTAGTCCAAATCCAACAGGGAAGAAATTAGGCCCATCTCCATGGATATTTACCGTTGTGCAGATGTGGTAAATGCTCGGCGCTACCTGCCGACTGACAAAATGGGGGAAATTAGGCATTCTAAATTGCCCCGCAAGTGGCACACACACACAGGGCTTTTGTGAGGTTGTCGATAAGTGCCAGCTAATTCTCCATATAGATCAAAAGGCACATCTCGTCTCAGTGTTGCTGGCACTGGACAGGCATATGGACTCTAAACTGTTATGATAATCACACTGAGGGTGGCCGTTTGAGGTGCGGGACAAACAGGCAGACGCACTGCTTCCCTCATAGCCAGATAAATCTGACCTGAATCTGTCAATAGGGTTTTCAGATAGATTTGCCTACAATGCAGAACAAGTATAACACAGTCACATGATACTGTAGCCACTCCTGTAGAAGATTATTATAATTTTTTTACTGTGGAGGTACTGTATCTTGAGCAACATAAATTAAGTTCATCACCTAGCAGGGAGTAAACAGTGTGGAGGGGTCGACCTACCGCCTCGTCTCTCTGAGGGGGTTGCTTGTTAAGGCGTCTCTCACAACCTCATTAGGACCCACAGTTCAAACGGAGGAAGCAGCCAGGAAAGCACCGGGCTCTGAGAGCATGTAAGTGAGGAGACCCATATGGAGGTCTCTTGCTGTGGATCCAAGAGCAGGAGAGCTGTGGCCTTTCTACTTCAGGACATGCAGTGAGGCAGGTTTATTGGAAAGAGCAATCAGAAGTAGATGGCTGATATGATATGAAATGACTGTCATTAATGTTAATGATTGAGAGGTTGGTTTTGTGTCCAATGACTCAACTAATATCAGGACCCATAGGTGACCATCTTCATGTAAAATATCCTGTGCATCATCAGTGCATCACTCTTACTGCATGACCACTGCATGCAAATAACTCCTTACGGTCATTGCTGTTCAATGGACTGTCAGTAGCACAGTCATCATATATAGCAACATGGGACGACAAGATACAGGTCCAATCTCCACAGTCAACATGCAAGGTAACAGTTGCACCTGGGTGACTGGGCATCAGTCCCAGCTGAGGGTGTGAGGTGTTATCTGCATCAGCAAGACACTGCTCGACAACATGGCCACGTCTATTAGACCCAGCCTCTTGCACAGCGAGCAGCTTCTTTGTACTAATCCTCTCTCTCTCTCCTCCTCCTTCTCTCCGTGTTGTTTCTTTTTCTGCAGATAATCCAAGACAGAATAAATTCACACGTATCCAGGAACAAGTTGATGTGGAATTCGTTGCCTGGTGGACTGTACGTTCTGCCTCAGTTCTCCACGGACGCTGCAATGTTCCCCTTCTACTACTCCTCTCTGGGTGAGTTGGAGCCTGGTGGACTGTACGTTCTGCCTCAGTTCTCCACGGACGCTGCAGTGTTCCCCTTCTACTACTCCTCTCTGGGTGAGTTGGAGCCTGGTGGACTGTACGTTCTGCCTCAGTTCTCCACGGACGCTGCAGTGTTCCCCTTCTACTACTCCTCTCTGGGTGAGTTGGAGCCTGGTGGACTGTACATTCTGCCTCAGTTCTCCACGGACGCTGCAGTGTTCCCCTTCTACTACTCCTCTCTGGGTGAGTTGGAGCCTGGTGGACTGTACGTTCTGCCTCAGTTCTCCATGGACGCTGCAGTGTTCCCCTTCTACTACTCCTCTCTGGGTGAGTTGGAGCCTGGTGGACTGTGCATTCTGCCTCAGTTCTCCACGGACGCTGCAGTGTTCCCCTTCTACTACTCCTCTCTGGGTGAGTTGGAGCCTGGTGGACTGTACGTTCTGCCTCAGTTCTCCACGGACGCTGCAGTGTTCCCCTTCTACTACTCCTCTCTGGGTGAGTTGGAGCCTGGTGGACTGTACGTTCTGCCTCAGTTCTCCACGGACGCTGCAGTGTTCCCCTTCTACAACTCCTCTCTGGGTGAATTGGAGCCTGGTGATAACCTGCTGTTATGTGTCTGTATAACAGACTCCTCTCTGGGTGAGTTGCAGCCTGGTGATAACCTGCTGTTATGTGTCTGTATAACAGACTCCTCTCTGGGTGAGTTGGAGCCTGGTGATAACCTGCTATTATGTGTCTGTATAACAGACTCCTCTCTGGGTGAGTTGGAGCCTGGTGATAACCTGCTATTATGTGTCTGTATAACAGACTCCTCTCTGGGTGTGTTGGAGCCTGGTGATAAACTGCTATTATGTGTCTGTATAACAGACTCCTCTCTGGGTGAGTTGGAGCCTGGTGATAACCTGCTGTTATGTGTCTGTATAACAGACTTTTCTCTGGGTGAGTTGGAGCCTGGTGATAACCTGCTGTTATGTGTCTGTATAACAGACTCCTCTCTGGGTGAGTTGCAGCCTGGTGATAACCTGCTATTATATGTCTGTGTAACAGACTCCTCTCTGGGTGAGTTGCAGCCTGGTGATAACCTGCTATTATGTGTCTGTATAACTTCTATGCATGGGAACTGTTGACACACAACCATAAGGAATCAGACCTCCGCTCTGGCAATGTGCTCTCTTCAATGTGCTCTCTTCAATGTGCTCTCTTCAATGTGCTCTCTTCAATGTGCTCTCTTCAATGTGCTCTCTTCAATGTGCTCTCTTCAACTTTTTCTCCATGCTATTTTATATACCCCAGTGCTACGTATTAATACCCTCTGAGAAAATGTTGCTCATGCTTGCCAACCACAGACACATTTTACATAAAGTCATGTTTGGGGACCAAACAATGCACTTTACAACGGAAATTGTCTTGGATGTAACCTTGCAAGCTGGTATATGTTATCCCATATCCTATCTGCAGTCCCATTAACTGCCAAGGGTCAAGTCCTCCCTAGTCAGTGATTAGTTGTCACTGAAATGGAACAGTGAACAGCATAAAGCCTAGAGCTGCAGCAGAGCAGTCAGTGTCTTGTGTATTTCCTCCGGCATTGAGCACCTTGGAGCTGTGCACTATGAACTCTGCTGCTGTCGAAGTCCTGCGAGGAGCACTGGGATGAAGCCATAACTCAGATAGATGCTTGTCTTTCTCTGAGGAGTTGTATACAGGAGGAATGGGCAGTTTGCTTTATGCTTCGACAGTTATATGTTTTTGCCGGTACTGTAGGAATAACGGTGTCAATGCCGGTAAAACACAGGCATTATCAGTCTCACTTTCCATAATTCTGATAGCAGCAGATGTTTTTAGTTTTTTCCTTTGCATTGCATTCTACTGACTTTAATTGACTGTTTTTAAGCTTTTATTTGTCTCTGTCAATTTCAAGTTGATGTTACAATATTTTGTTATTATGACAGCATCTGTCCCGAATCATATCTGCTCCTCTGAGAAGTGGAAAAGAAGGAACGATAGCGATATTGGGCACCATTTCTGGGGGGTCTTGATGACTGGGTATACCGCCTCAAAATCACAAATTAGATTTCCAACTTGTTTAGTAGAGAGTCCAGCTCCTTTGGTACCTCCTATAATGTGCTTCACAATCCTCTTTTGTCTGTGTTTAAAGCTACTGGGAATGTATGAAGAGATGCCAAATCAGTGGATAAGAATGAGAAGGTCCATTTACTTTAGAATGTTTGAATGTTCCCTGTTGAAACCCTGCTTGTTTTCCACAGTCATCTGACCCAATTCTCATTGCCATTTGAGTGAATTTTTTAAATTATGTTTGAGCTGTCAATAAATCTCAATCTATAGCTTTTCACATGAGGAAATTATATATTGTCTAAATCCTCGGAATAGATTGGCAGGGTACACAAAATGATGTGAATTATCCGACCGCTGCATATGCAGTTCCACACAGTCTTCTCCCATTGTGTAATGCCGATTCGGCAGTGTACAGAAGGACTATCTCCAGGATGTTGCTAGAAGAAGAGTGATTTGTTTACCACCACCTCGTGTGAAAAAGCGGTAACACTTGCCCTCGTCACCCCACCTCTTCACTTCCCCGGCACCTCTATTTATTTTTAAGGTTACCAACTAGATTTCCTCGAGGCTTCAGGGCCCCCTAACAGCTTTCTCCTTTGCAGTCCCATCACTATCATTGATCCAGCCTGGCTTTCTGTTTTGGTCCGGAAAACCCCTCCAACTTGCCTCGTTTGCTGAGCATGATTGTTCCGGTTCATTGCAATCAGTGGGATTTTTCTTCTTCTATTACCTTAGTACAGTTTGACTTCGTTCTGTCAATATTAATGAGGTCTAGTTTCTGAGCGTGTTTCAGATCACACTGAACCTTTCTAATGACGAGTTCTAGAGCTCCTTCGCTAAGGCCAGTAACAAGCATAAAGGCTAATAACCAACATGACACCCCGCTTCACTAGGCCTACAGTAAGGTATCCTGCAAAGGGCAGACTCTCAAGATAAGAGGGGCCATTATACAAGGCTCTTTTTTACAAATGTGGGACTAACAGCCTACTCTGCGACAGCTGTTGGTGTGTTCTAAAGGGAACAGTAATGTTGGATCAATGCTTAACATACCTTGTTGAAATTGAAAATATGTTTCCCCTGTCTTAACAACAGTTGAAGAAATGACTTTGATCACAGTTATTTAAATGAAAGTAATTTGAACAAAATGTTTTTGCCAGTTCTGCTTGGTACATTTGCAGTTTAATGTTTGATTCGAACGTTTGTTTGAAGTGCACTTAAAATTGCTGCCAGAAATGACTGTGGTGTTTCCCGGAGGAAACATTTCCTCTACAAAAGTGTTGCCAGAGTAAAATAGTTTAAGGCTTATGGGATTTTGATGACCGGATGATAATTATTATATATTTTTAATATATTTAACTAGGCAAGTTATTTAAGAACAAATTCTTATTTTACAATAACGACCTACCCCGGTCAAACCCTCCCCTAATAACCCGGACGACTCCGGACCAATTGTACGTCGCCCAATGGGACTCGTGTGGTCCTAATGCAATACTGAATCCTCCTTTGAAGATGATCGGCAGAGATTTTCTACAGATTTCTTTGCTTATGCATCAATGTCTGCAAAGAACAAACCTATTCAGGTAAATGCTATGCTCACCAAATGGACACATACAAACAGCCAGCACAAGTTTGCTATCACGTCCCACATCAAGAAGGCATCATTTGGTGATCAGAGTCCAAAATAGGTCTTCTAGAGGCACCACATAGCATCAGGGTAAATCCATAAATAGAGCCCAGTACACCAGAGAGGTCAGAGAGTCCACAGCCCTGTGTCAGAGAGATTGATAGGGATGCTGTAAGTGCACTGGGTGTCCATTTATGCTTGATGAGGTGGATGGAATGGAGAGTCCAGTCTGTCCCTTCTGAAGGTGTGTGTCAGAAAGGTTAATGTCTTGAGGTGCGTGTGTTAAGTTGTGTCTGAAGGTGTGTATTAAGGTGTGCGTCTGAAGGTTTGTGTTAAGGTTTATGTCTCTCTGTGTGGTTGCAGGTAAGATCCCGTCCCAGGAGTTCACTGCTGTTATCCAGGCCGTGACTCCTCTCCAATCTCAGCTGCAACCCATAGTCAAGCTCGTCATCGCTGTTGCCAAATCCAAGTTCTGTGCAAAGGTGAGAGCTCAGACCTATGACCCGTGAGCTAAGGCGAAACAGCAGGGATGCAGACCATTCATTTTTATACTGTAACTCGAAGTCAGTGGAAATGTATCTTATGGGATATAGCATAAAGCTTTATAGCTATACGGCATGTCATGTCTCCCCATGATATATTTACGGGTGTGCTATATGGCCAATATACCACGGCTAAGGGCTGTTCTTAGGATACCTGGATATAGCCCTTAGCCGAGGTATATTGGCCATATCACACAAACCCCTGAGGTGCTTTATTGCAAATTCTAAACTGGTAATTAGAAGAGTAAAAGGAAATGTTATGTCATACCCATGGTATATGGTCTGATATACCACAGCTTTCAGCCAATTAGCATTCAATGCTCGACCCACCCAGTTTATAATGGACAGACTTATTTTCGCTATATATCCGCTGCTAAAAAAACAATGGCTACATGTACGGGGTCTATGCTCTTTTGAATTAAGATTTTATTTAATTGTTTTGTTTGCAGATAATTGTGCTGTGGAATTGTGACAAGCCTTTACCTCCGAAGAGCAAGTGGCCCTCCACCACCGTGCCTATCACTGTCATTGAGGGAGAGAGAAAGGTATGAGATTTCCTAGTTATGCGGGTGTTAAGATGACATGTTTTGTCGATTTTAATGTGTTTTATTGAGTCTTAATCATTGAGGGAATGAGCATGGCTGTTGAGGAGAACTGACACCAATATATTTATTTGACGTTCAAAAAATATTGCTATCAGGTTGTAAATCACAACTGGCCTGGTACATTGTTTGCTGCCTCCACCCATTCAGGATGCACTGTTTCAGTTTCAGTTTTTTTCAAAAACCCAAGTTTTTGAAAAAACTCAAGACAAATTTAACTAAGGCTGGGAATGTCAATACAATCAAATCAGCAAGGCTAGGCTTAGGCTAGGGTAGCGTATCTATTTATGTACCTATTTATTTTGCAAGGTAAAAACACTGAGCCTAACGTTGGCTGGCTAGCTAGCTAGTTGCTGGGAGGGTGTCATGTTGTTTTTCGGTGGCTACAGCTAGAGGCAGGTGTCATTTGGCTAGCTAGCAAAAAATATGAATTTCTATGCTGAAATAGAACGACTATTATCCACGTAGCATATCTCTTGCATTCATAAATTCAATGTGGCTATCTACTACCATTTCAGAGCACTCTCGTCTGAGTGTGCCAGAGCGCAAAATAACTGATACCCGCTGAATACAACTGGTGTCAGTAAACGTAGGCAAAAAAAGTAAGATAGTTACGAACGCTCTAGATAACATGTAAACAGCCTAACCAGCTCTGATAGGGTGAGTAAAATGGTCAGAGGTGTTCTCTCATTTGTGTCTGGAAGTAGCTTGCAAGCTAGCCAACTTTAGCCAGTTAGCTTGGGTGACTGACTGCAAAACGCTCTGAATTTATGAACAGATAATCTGACAGCACTCTGAGGCACTTTATGAACGCAACCCGAGCTAGTTGTCAATCAAATGTTTTTGGCATTGATCAAATGGGTGGGCAGGCAGGCAAGTTCCCATTCATTTGTAAAAATGTGGGTTGGGACCAGCATGCATTGGCAGGGAAGCTGCAGAAGGACAAGCAGGCTACTATTCCCCATCGTTTATCAGTGCAATTCTGACGGTCAACTAGTTGAAAAAGGGGGAGAGGGTTTATCTAATTTTCCCTCATTAGATTTTAGCTCATCCCACTCTAGCTAGCGGCAGGGTAGCCTAGTGATTAGAGTGTTGGACATGTAACCAAAAGGTTGCAAGTTCATATCCCTGAGCTGACAAGATAAAAATCTGTCATTCTGCCCCTGAACAGGCAGTTAACCCACTGTTCCTAGGCTATCATTGAAAATAAGAATTTGTTCTTAACTGACTTGCCTAGTTAAATAAAGGTAAAATAAAAAATGTTGGGGATGTGCATAACTAACTGTGCATAACTTTCATGGTGGTTTCATCAAAATTAAATCTAGAATCGGCTTCCTATTTCGCAACAAAGCCTCCAAACATACCCTCGTAAAACTGACTATCCTACCAATAATTTACAAAATAGCTTCCAATACTCTACTCAGCAAACTGGATGTAGTCTATCACAGTGCCATCAGTTTTGTTACCAAAGCCCCTTATAACACCCACCACTGCGACCTGTATGCTCTAGTCGGCTGGCCCTCGCTACATATTCGTCGCCAGACCCACTGGCTCCAGGGTATCTATAAGTCGATGTTAGGTAAAGCTCCGCCTTATCTCAGCTCACTGGTCATGATAACAACACCCACCCGTAGCACGCGCTCTAGCAGGTATATTTCACTGGCCATCCCCAAAGCCAACACGTCCTTTGGCCGCCTTTCCTTCCAGTTCTCTGCTGCCAATGACTGGAACGAATTGTACATAGCCACCTGTAAATAGCCCACCCAATCTACCTACCTCATCCCCATATTATTTGTATTTATTTTTCTGCTCTTTTGCACACCAGTATCTCTACTTGCACATCATAATCTGCTCATCTATCACTCCAGTGATAATTTGCTCAATTGTAACTACTTCGCTACTATGGCCTATTTATTGCCTTACCTCCTCAAGCCATTTGCACACACTGTATATAGACTTTCCTTTTTTTCTATTGTGCTATTGACTGTATGCTTGTTTATTCCATGTGTAACTCTGTGTTGTTGTTTGTGTCGCACTGCTTTGCTTTATCTTGGCCAGGTCGCAGTTGTAAATGAGAACTTGTTCTCAACTAGCTTACCTGGTTAAATAAAGGTGAAATAAATCAATTAAATTAAATCAATAGGACTGTAAAGTTACCAAATGTAAAAGGACTCCCGTGGTATTTACATATTTGCAAAAATCCATTCAGGTGTATTTTGTGGCTTTTGGCGAATGTGTTCTAATGATCTAAAGTCGCACTGTTGCTACAGCCTGTAAACACACAGTCCAGTTCAAAGTGAATGATGACAGGCCCGTGTGGCAAATTGCTTATTTGCATAAAGGCCTACTGTAGCTCTGATTGGCTATGGCTCACCGCTCTGCGTAGACTCTGGTCCTTGACGAGACAGATGTATTTATTCGGTTTTATTTACTGCAGTGTCTATTAATTGTCCAAACGCACGGCCGCTTTCCCACTCTATAATGCTTTCGAATTTTCACAAATGCCAAACATTCTAAGAATTTATGAAAATGTGAAAATCACCATATCGAAGTGCCCGCTTGTCAGAAAATGTATAAAAAATACAATATATAATCTGTCAAATTCTTCCTGGGGTGTATATGAACAGATTTGAATACGTTTTCATGTTGCAACTCTGTCAGTTCCACTTTAAAGTCATGGGAGATAAAATGCAGTCGTACATTTCTAATAAAATCCTTTCAAGCTTTTCTTTAATTTGTCCTTTTTGGAACTGGCCCTGACTCAGTGCAAGTCTGTCTCCTGGAATCTGAGCATAGCTTACCCTGACTGTTGAGCCATGAAGCAGCTTGAGGCTGCTTCCAGGACTGTTCCAGGCGCACTCTGGATAAAACACCAGTCCATCACAATGCCATTACTGTGCCAAGCCTCAGCTGAATCATTTTAGTAGTGCTAAAGGTACCACTTTGCAGTGATGTTCTTATGAGCTTTTAAAACAATAGGAGTTAGTACACCAGACATCATACTTCCAAACAGGACAAATGCTCTAACTGAATGCAAGCTTCTTAAACACAGTAATGTGGTTTCAATCGAACTATTCTGATGAAACGCTATTGCGCTGACAGTATGAATTCATCCAACCCTTCATTGAGTCCAAATAATCACTCCGATTGTGTTATTTGGAGCGTTCCATTCACTTAAAGAGAGCGTTCACCCAAATTACACACTTTCCATGATTTCCTTACCCAGTAAGCAGTCTATGGACAAGGTATGACAGTAATCCATTTCCCTGGCACTGTTTCCAAATGCTAACAAATGCTAACATTTAGCGTTTGTGGCACAAATACCATTCAAGTCATATGACTGATATTAGAATTGTTCATGCATCATGTCCAAATCAATCGAAGGTATCTCAAATTGATTGTGAAGATCAACAGTCACTTATAGATGATTTGAACATGATGAGCAAAAAATGCTAAAGTCAGTCCCATGACATAAAATGGGATTTGTATCACAAATGCTAAAACGTTAGCCATGGAAACAAAACCAAAGCATGGATTGCTGTCATACATTGTCTACAGACTGCTTGGAAACCAATGTGTCCTTTTGCAATTTGGGTGAACTATCCCTTTAATTGCTGGCTTCATAAATATCTCCTACTCAAAGCCAAAGTGAAATTCCAATCAGCAGTGTCATGCTTGCTGCTTACCACAGAATTCAGTCAACCCCCCCACCCCCCACGCTCTCTCTCTCACAACACACACACACAGACACACACTTCTCAGTTTTTCCATAACCCGCAGCAGCCCAGCTGTTGTCCTAACACGAGGCCAGTACTCCATGCCACCCCACTGAGGCAGGAGCAGGACCCTAAAACCCAATGGCAGATCCCTTAATTGATACTGTTTGTTCTCATGTGGTAAACACGGCAATGGAAAAAATGTGTTCCCATTATAACAATAAACAGCTTTTCTAAAAGCTTTTAATACTCTTTGAGTATTCTAGCCTAACAAGACAGCTGCTCCAGAGTAGTAAATTCTCCACAGCTCTCTCCCCAAACAAGAGTTTCAATGTGTTGAAACCACCGAGTCAAACGTTCACATCACACTGAATCAGAGCACTGCCAAGAGACTGAGGAAAGGCTAATGGTGGATGTGTTCCGTGTTCTGCAATTTTGCATCTTTTGTTGTCCCTCATATCATCTGTGAAAAAAGCAAAGTAATTGTATGTTTGTCAGGGGGACAGAATATCTAAAGAGGCTCTTATTATCTGGTGTCCTAAATAGCTTATCTCCCCCCAAGGCCGGCATTCAGTTTAAACATTTAAGCAGTGTTTTCCTACTGCCTAATACATGTCACCTATTTATTTAGGCTCATTGAAATTACACTGTAACCTAGACCTCATTTATTGTGTTTTCGGTCCTATACTTTCCATTGTGTTTACACTATTTTCCTTTTTAGCAAGCTTGTATGAAAAGCAGGGGCATCATTTCATGCTGTTGCATGAATGCATTGTGTGATAGACAAGGGAAAACACGGGCTGCTGTGAAAGGGCCTTAATGACCCACAGTCCCTCTCCCCTCCGTCGTAATATATCATTTTTGTATTTCAATGGACTGCACTAATCAGCCCTGAGTAGAGGTCACCAGCAGCATTTGATCAGAATCCAGCATATTATATTATCGATTTTTCCTCCATGTTTGTGTCCTCAGGAAAGTAACACATCTAAAAATAGGTCCCCTCATCTTGTTCCTTCAATTTTCGTTTCCATTTGAAGGCTAATTAAGTTGGCCCGCATTCTTGCCATGGATCACTTTATAGCCAGCTGCCATTAGATCACTATCCTTGCTCTCGACAGACCTGCCACTCACTCCCAAGCCTGATGGCTTGGAGCTAAGCCCTTCACTGACTTGTGGGGTGTGTGTGATTGTGTGCGTCGGTGTACATGTGAGATCTCCACAGTAGCATCTCCACAGCTGTGTGTGGGTGGCTGGCTGGCTGAGTGTGTTCCTGTCCTGCGATGCGACGCCTCAAGAAGGGCTCACTCTCTCATTAGCACCTCCAGCTCCCCATCCTTGTCTGATAGCCATTTTCATCAACTGATAATTCATATACAGCCTGGATAACAAGATGTCTCATCAGAAGGGAACATGGTTAATAAGAACAGATAAATTAAATAAAGTGAGTCTTTCAAAGCATTAGATATTTGATCTCTTGCAAAGCATAGTAATTGGGTTAGTCAAATGCTTTGGAGCACTCTACCATTTTCTCCTCAGGGCGGTCATTTGTCTCACCATGTATACGAGGTGATCTATGGTCACTCAGGGTGTCATTTGTTGTCCCTGAACAATTCTGTCACCTTAATTAATTGTTACTTTCAATAATAATTCCCTGCTTGGCACCCTGAGTGCCAAGCAGGGAATTCAGTCCATTCATTCAGGATATACTTTATGTGTTAAATGTTACAGGGCAGAGTTCAAGTAGGCCTCCACTAAATCCAGTCTGCATGGTGATTAGGCCATTCTAGGGGTCAGTTTTCATTCACAACTTGGATTCACAATATCCTTATCGCCAAATCTGCAATCAAATCAATCTGTATACTACAATTGAGAGTCACGCCCTGACCGTAGATTGCTTTGTATGTTTCTATTTTTAGTTTGGTCAGGGTGTGATGTGGGTGGGTATTCTATGTTTGTATTTCTATGTGTTTGGCCTGGTATGGTTCCCAATCAGAGGCAGCTGTCAATCGTTGTCTCTGATTGAGAACCATACTTAGGCAGCCTGGTTTCGCCCTTGACTTGTGGGTAGTTGTTTTCTGTTTTGTGTGTATCACCTGACAGAACTGTTTCGTTCTCTGTCATTGTTATTTTGTTTAGTGTTCAGTTTTTGATTAAATTTACAACATGAACACTTACCACGCTGCACCTTGGTCCTCTCCTTCTTCCACCTACGACGACCGTTACATTGAGGAATAATGAGACATGATTGCACTTTGAAGCAAAACAATACAAATAAAAAATAAAAAATGGTACACAAAGTGGAGGAAATCTATTTCTATTGCAAAAAAAGCATACCTGCATGATACAAATTATCCAAGTTCAACAAGCTGAAATATCTCACTTCACATTCCCTTAAATTCCGAACAGAGTCTGTGTAAACAGCAATGGTAAAGGAAGTTCACAAAGGAGCTGGGTTTCTGTGGGCCAGTCAGGGTTCTTGGGCCACTGGGCAGGTTGAGGTTATCCCTGGGCTGTACTATATGGCGTGTCTGGGGCTCCCTCTGCCCTTGGGGTAGGTGTCGAAGGATCCATATGCAGTGAGGTCAGAACACACGCTCCCACAGGACTGCAGGTAGCCTAGTGAAATGTCGCTGGTTCGACTACCCGAGCTGTGCCCTTGAGCAAGGCACTTAACCCAAATTTGCTCCAGTGGCACGGTGCTACTATGGCTGACCTTTTAAAACAACACATTTCACTGCACCTATCCGGTGTTTGTGACAATAAAACATCCTCCATACTCAGTCTCCTAAGGCAGGCTAGACAGCTTGATAGCATTTCACGGTAAGGTTGTTGTATTTGGCACATGTGAGAAATAAAATTTGATTTGATTTGTGAGAGAGAGGTCAAATGGCTAAGGAGTAAGGGCCACAGGTAGCAAGCAACAAACGACAGACACTTGATTTGTGGCTTAATATTTAGCTGAGTCATGACTTTAGAGTTGAGTTCTGCTTATGTGGCATCTTTATCAAACATAATGCAATTTTAGTTGACAGTCACTGTAAATAATATGAATATTTAATATCTGAACAAGCTGTTCAAAATTACAACTTCATGCAATTTCATGAAGTGTATGTTTACCCCACTATGATACTATGAATTATGTACAGAGATGGGCTTTGACAAAAATGTATCTTGGAAACGACACTTGAGCCATTGAAATAATTTTATCTGCTGAACTTTGAACTTTGACTATGAATGTATCAAGCATCAAATATGATTAACCCGTAAAGAAAAGCATTGACAAGCCTCTAAAGATTGGCCTTGAAGAAACACGAGTCAATGGAGATAAGGGTGATGCCACATTTTCACCAGGTGACTCAGTGCTACGTCCCTGTATATCTGCCTAGAGGAAAAAAAGGGAGAGAAAGGAAGGAAAGGACAGTGACAGATCAAAACCCTGTGCCACTGTCTCCATGAGACTAGTTAAAGCAGCCCTGGGGGGGGGGCGAAGACGGTGGGCTCTGCGACAGAGGAGGCGGAGGGAGACAGACACAGGGAGGAGGAGAGAGCGAGAGAGAGAGAGAGAGAGAGATGGGCAGACTGAAGGACAAACAGTCCCTAAAGATGTGTATTGGAATCTGAGCTCCAGAGTATATACAGACCTGATGGGAGAGCTGCGGGTGAAGAGGGGTGAGCGATACAACAACAACAACAGCTGGGTAGCCTGATAACCAGAGCAGTGTGTAACCATCAGAACATACCTATATGGGGAAATTAGAGCAATTCATTGAACATTATACAGAGAGTATGCTAATCGTCAATGCAGACCATTAATACAGTAAGGCAAGGTGCACTGCAAGCTAAACGAATACCACTTAATGTTGTGAAGAGTGTGTTGATAATTTTTACCTCTACTGAGGGAGTTATGTTTGATACACACCAGTGAGAGTGCTTTAGTGAGTATCCTCCAGGCTTTACGCTGAAAAAACAGTGAAATTCAGACAGCGTCGCTGGCATGCTGATAGACATTCGAGCTTATTGAGATTAAAGGAATCCATGTCATGTAGAATCTTTTCAAATTTGGCACTGTTTGATGAAACTATTCTCAACTAAAGAGGCACACTGCATACTCATTTCACATTGTGATATTTGCTATTAATTTCTATTTTGAAAAAATATCTTCGCCCTTGGATATCCGAGTAATAGTTAGCGAGTAATAGCAAAGGATTAATTTGAATTTCACGGAAGAACTTTGTCTATGAACATACATGGAGCTATTAAAGCTGGAGTCCCCTTCTCCTCGTTTATATAAATACCCTTAAATAATTAAAATCCTCTAAATATGCATAATTACAGGCAGCTCTATAAAGCCTGCATTTAGGGTAATGGATTAGGTCGTCCACATCATATTAGCCTGGCCGGCAGATCGATAGTTAATACAGAAGGCACTGATCCCTAAAGCTGTGGTAGGAGAATTATCATTAAAATATGCTTTTCTTGTGTAAAATGTATTTACAGTCCCATGAGGGTTACTGCTGCAGCCCAAGTGTTTTAAACTGGCCTTATTCAATCAAGCCCCCAAGCCCAGGAGACTGCGAGACTAAATATACATCATTTAAGCAATAATACATGAGGCTATGTGTTATGACATTTTTATCATGGCTGTGACGTGGTCATAGCCACGAGGCAAGCAGAGTGGAATAGACCGCCACAGCCATGATAAAAATGTCATAACACATTGACTCAAGTGTATTGCTTTTATACAACAGGTTACCAGCATTAAAACTAGTCAAGGATCATATCACCTCCACCTTACTGGCCACCCTAGATCCACTTCAGTTTGCATACCACCCACAGATGACGCAATCGCCATCACACTGCACACTGCCCTATCCCATCTGGACAAAAGGAATACCAATGTAAGAATGCTGTTAATTGACTACAGCTCAGCATTCAACACCAGAGTACCCTCCAAGCTCATCATCAAGCTGGAGGCCCTGGGTCTCAACCCCGCCCTGTGCAATTGGGGACTGAACTTTCTGATGGGCCGCCCCCAGGTGGTGAAAGTAGGAAACAGTATCTCCACTTCGCGGACCTCAACACTGGGGCCCCACAAAGGTGCGTGCTCAGCCCCCTCCTGTACTCCCTGTTCACCCGTGACTGCGTGGCCATGCACGCCTCCAACTCAATCATCAAGTTTGTAGACGACACAACAGTAGTGGACTTGATTACCAACAATGACAAGACAGCCTACAGGGAGGAGGTGAGGGCACTTGGAGTGTGGTGCCAGGAAAACAACCTCTCACTCAACATCAACGAAACAAAGGAGATGATCGTGGACTTCAGGAAACAGCAGAGGGAGCACCCCCCTATCCACATTGAAGGGACAGCAGTGGAGGTGGAAAGCTTGAAGTTCCTCTGCGTACATATCACAGACAAACTGAAATGGTCCACTCACGCAGACAGTGTGGTATAGAAGTCGCAACAGCGCCTCTTCAACCTCAGGAGGCTGAAGAAATTTGGCTTGTCACCCAAAACCCTAACAAACTTTTACAGATGCACAATCGAGAGCATCCTGTCGGGCTGTATCACAGCCTGGTACGGCAACTGTACCGCCCTCGACCGCAAGGCTCTCCAGAGGGTGGTGCGGTCTGCTCAACACATCACCAGAGGAAAACTACCTGCCCTCCACGACACCTACAGCACCAGATTTCACAGGAAGGCCAAAAAGATCATTAAGGACATCACCCACCCAATCCACTGCCTGTTCACACCGCTACCATCCAGAAGGTGAGGTCAGTAGAGGTGCATCAAAGCTGGGACCGAGAGACTGAACAACAGCTTCTATCTCAAGGCCATCAGACTGTTAAACTGCAACCACTAACTCAGAGAGGCTGCTGCCTACATTGAGACCCAATCACTGGCCACTTTAATAAATGGATCACTAGTCACTTTATACAATGCACTCTAAATAATGCCACTTTAATAATTTTACATATCTTACATTACTCATATAACATGTACTGTATATACTGTATTTTATACCATCTATTGCATCTTGCCTATGTCGCTCAGCCATCGCTCATCCATATACTTACATGTACATATTCTCATTCACCCCTTTAGCTGTGTGTGTTAGAAGCACACTTGCATTAACATCTGCAAACCATGTGTTTGTGAAAAATAACATTTGATTTGATTTGAAAAGCAAGATTCTTTCCCAAACCGTACATTTTTCAACTAAACATGATGCTACATTCACTAACACTGGTTGTCAAGTGCAATTTTAGGCCTTTTCTGGTCGTTAGTTCTATTCATATTGACTGCCATGTCAAGCAAAACTACCCAAGCACTGGTTGATAGTTCCAGAACTTTGCAGGTTGCGATGGCAAACAAAATGGCTGCTATGGAGGTTTTTTACAGTGGATATCAAGTTTCTAACTTGCATGGCTGGGCAGATGACAGTGGATCTGTAAAAGTGGTAGTGCATTGCTAGGTAACGACGGAAACGATGGCACTTTTTAGGAATGTGGCCATGTGTATGTTGTCTAGCATATCATGGGCAGGATAGACTCGCAATGGGAATATCCAAACCGCCCCATTTTATAATCATATTTAACATGACAGACTGTAAACATCACATGACACAATAATAATAACAGATCAGAACAACAAGATCAAGCGCTACCACTATCTCTTCAGGAAAAATACATTTTATTTGTCACATGCTGTCACGTTCTGACATTAGTTCTTTTGTTATGTCTTTGTTTAGTATGGTCAGGGCGTGAGTTGGGTGGGTTGTCTATGTTCCTTTTTCTATGATTTGGGATTTCTGTGTTTGGCCTGGTATGGTTCTCAATCAGAGACAGCTGTCAATCGTTGTCCCTGATTGAGAATCATACTTAGGTAGCCTGGTTTCACTTTTGAGTTGTGGGTGATTATTTTCCGTGTGAGTGTTTGTGCCACACGGGACTGTTTCGTTTGTTTCGGTATTTCACGTTGTTATTTTGTAGTTTAATGTTGTTGTAAATAAAGTAACGTTATGGACACGCTGCACATTGGTCCGATCTCTCCTACTCCTCCTCGTCAGAAGAAGAGGACAGGCGTTACACATGCTTTGTAGACAACAAGTGTTGACTAACACTGAAATGCTTATTTACAGGCTCTTACCAACAGTGCAGAGAGAAAGGAAATAGAAATTGTAGAAAAATAATAATACCACAAGGAATAAATACACAATGCGTGACGATAACTTGGCTATATACATGGGACACCAGTACCGAGTCGATGTGGAGGGGTACGAGGTAATTGAGGAAGAGATATTGTACTGCAATGTGGAAGGAGCTAGCACACAAGCATTTCCCTGCACCTTTATACTTGCTGTAATAGTGTACGGTGCATTCGGAAAGTATTCAGACCACTTGACTTTTTACACATTTTGTTACGTTACAGCCTTATTCTAAAATGTATTACATTGTTTTTTCCTTATCAATCTACACACAATACCCCATAATGACAAAGCAAAAACTGTTTTATAGAACTGTTTACTAATTTATTCGAAATAAAAAACTGAAATACCTCATTTACATAACTATTCAGACCCTTTACTCAGTACTTTGTTGAAGCACCTTTGGCAGTGATTACAACCTCGAGTCTTCTTGGGTATGATGCTACAAGCTTGTCACAGCTGTATTTGGGGAGTTTCTCCCATTCTTCTCTGCAAGTCCTCTCAAGGTTGGATGGGGAGTGTCGCTGCCCATCCAACCAGCCTACATACAGCAGCTGCCTATCAGAAGAAGCAACCCCCCATACTCTCTATCTGTTTCAGGAAACTAGTCTTGTTACCTGAATGTGTATCATTGTCATTGAGAGTCAGGTCTGATGCTATCATTCATCCCAAGGGCCCTCCACAGCTGATAAATGGCTGATTACTGAGTGTATAATAGGTGTAATGAACAGAGAGCCTGTACTTTGTCACTCTATCTCTCTCAATATGTTCTTTAGGAGAGCTTTTTGCCACACGACTCCTAAACGACTCTTAAAGTGTCCCAATGCTCCTCGTTTAATCAAGCCCTCAGCTGGTAAATTACTTTTCAATAGGCACCATGAAATGCTCTCCTGAGCCAAGAGACTTGGCTCGGCGCAGAGCCGGCCCTGCCAGCGATACACTGCCACTATTATCCTGCTATGACGCACCGGGCAGGGATAGTTCAAGTGAATAGGAAATAGTGTTGTATTGAAAAGGACCCATTAAGCCATAATGATGCGAGTCCACAGCACCTGGAGTCAGCCGCTGCCACTGCCGCGGCAAAGTAATGACAGAGGCCCTGTCGATAGCACAGCCACATCCACTTGCTCTAGAGCAGCCAACCCAAGGCAAGGCTAATATCCAAGTCAACAGGTTTTGCTCGATAACTTCCTTATATGAGGAATGAGCAGCCAGTGAGGTTGAGGAGGAGAGAGGGAGGTATGGGTAATACAGCAGGTACATTAACCCCATAAACTTGGTGTCAAGAGCATTGCAGGGTGGGAGACAGGCAGGCAGGGGGAGTTTAGTGAGGATGCACCACACCACACACTCTGGCCGGCAGCCTCCCAGAGAGAGTGACAGTGAAGGGGATTACCCAGACATCCCTCTCAGGAGGCCACTGCTGACAGGTCACTTCTGCCATGTGTGTGCTCCCTAATATTACAGGACATACTGTGCAGCAGGCAAACTACCAATAACACTGGCTGCTGAGAGAGAAACAGCCCATCAGTCGTTTCAAATAGAAACGCCTCGAAAATGTCTTAGACGTTAAATGTCCACAGACAATAACATTGGAGATACAGTTTTGAGGTGTTTTATTAATAATGTCATAATTGCAAAGAAATGTTTTCATTGTGTGCCTACACTGTAATTGCACTGTATTAGTAAGGACAAGTCTTATTGTGAAGTGGGGCTTTGGGCAGAAGATACTGCCAGGCCATTGTGGTGTTTGTTTTTTTTATCTCTAATTGGCCTTCACCCACATACTCCACAGAAGGTTTTTCATCCAATAATCAGAGCAATATTTTCTCCTTAAAATGAAAGGTCCTTCAATAATAGGAGCTTCCCAGAGGTAGCCTACACAAGAGTGGAATTTCAGGCCTAAAATAACAAAGCTTGGCCTTCTATGGATTGTCAGGGAGGGCTAAAGCAATGCAATTACATTTCAAATGAAGAAGATTAAGGTTACTCTCTGGGTGCGTCAGGATGAAGTGATTAAATCATTTATCCATCTTTTTATCCAAAATGAAATGGTGACTCCTCTCTTGCAATTTCTGGATGAGCACACTTAAAGGTACCTGAAATACTTCAACTTGTGATTGAATAGGTCCCCACACACAGTCAGAGGTGCTGACACCAGAGCCGATGGATTGTTGATTGCGATTGCCATTGACAACCACCTCTCTCTCTCTCTCTCTCTTTCTCTCTTTCTCTCTCTCTCTCTCTCTCTCTCTCTCTCTCTCTCTTCCTCTCCTCTCTCTCTCTCTTCCTCTCCTCTCTCTCTCTCCTCTCTCTCTCTCAAAACAGACAATGAGCAGTCGCTTTTTCCCCCATGAAGTCATCCTCACAGATGCTGTCCTCAGTCTGGACGAGGACTCTGTCTTGTCGACTAATGAGGTAGGAGGATTAGTTATCATTCCCTCTCTGTCTCCCTATTCTACCTGGGGCTTTAACATTCAAAGACCAGAATCAATCAACCCTCATCTAGCAATGTTTATGTAGTGTCTTGCCCCTCCACACTTTATTGTGAGAACTTGAAAATACCTCTGTGAGGGGAGTCTGACTTCATTCTCTGATTTAATTTGATTATGGGAAAAAGAACTAGCAGGTTTAAACAGAGAGCTGGCCAGGTTGAACAGAGTCCCACGTCTGTGTGTGAAAATAAGCCAACAATTAACAAGCTACAGCATTTCCTTTCTCTTTTATCTGACATTGACATCCACAACGGCACCAACTGGTGAGATTTAGCAGCAACTGAAGAAGTGACAGAACTTCCAGACAGTTTCTTGAAGGTATTCCCTCTCCCAGGGGTGTGGAGATGTACACCAACTGACTTCCTTCATCTTCAAAGCAACTCCATGTTTTGTTTGTAGTCTGTTGTTATGCAGAGTGCCATGTTGCTGCCCTTGTTGTAATGCTATGCTCTGTTTCTGGGCCTGCATTTTGATACTGTTAATTCTCATTTCTGCTATTCAATTAGTCCCTGTATAATATTTGCACATTGCAGAATCAGCAAAGCGCTAAAGCTCTTTTTAATTGCTCATTCCCATTAATGTTACTCCGTTAGAGAATGGCCTAATGGAGCAACTCAAAGTTGGGTATTTCAAAATAAGTGCTCTGGTCTAACGTTTAAACTGGCACTGAGGCCCAGGCCGCACTCTACATTGAAAGTCACTGGTATCATGAGCTACTGTAGAAGAAATCAGTCAAGACAGAGGGAGGTGAAGCAAGGTGACAGGTTACATTAGTAGATCAAGTGTGTGGTCCAGGTGGATGCCCACACTTCACACTAATCTTTCACAGTAGAGAGAATTCTATCCTCTCTAACTAGTACATCTCTAAACCCACAGGGACGTCTTGCCTCATCTGATAAATTCCACCCCTGTGTTTCTCCATTAAACGGTATCAGTGAAATGGTCTGGTACCTGTCTCCGAGTGTCTCTTCCCCTGTGTATGTTACATTACAGGATAATATTGATGGGGTCATTTCAACACCCCTTGTCCATAAGAGACACTTGAGGGGGGGACCCCATTGGAGTTAATTTGTCAAGCATAGCGTAATAACGCTATGCGTGGTCGGGACGGATTGATTGCCCCTCTAAAGGGGGAAAAAAGTATTTAAGATTCCTGTTAAGTCTTGTTATTGTGTCACTGACTGGAAACTGCCAAATATCTCAAATGAGGGCATTTTCCTCCCGATGTTTTCGTTATCTGGATGTAGTTAGCGAAAGGATCTTCCCATGCTGTGAAATGCAAATTCGGTGACCATGGTGCCAATTCAAAAAACATGTATTCACCATCTGTCCTGGAATGAGAAACTAATGAAAGCCCAAGTTGTTTCAAGCAATCAGAAGGTTTGTGAAACCTATTACCTCTCCAGCATGCTAGTCTCTGCGAAGATCATTAGACTGTCAAACCATGAAGTCACAGTTTGATTAAGCTTCATGTCTTGGAAAAGGAAAAGCACTAGTGGCTCATTTTACTGGCAGTTGTAAAAAAAAAAAATCTAAAATCACTAAATGAACCAAAGCAGCAGTTGCCTCTGTGTGAAGATTATGTTCGCTCTTTTTTAATCAAAAGTTTAAAACGTGTGGAGAATTATTTTGTCTGAGCCCTTGGAAATGTTGACATTGTTTGTGTCTGACACAATGTACAAGTTGTATTTGGAGTGGTTTATCTTGTTCCAAATATTATACTTGTTAAATTTTGCTCATTAGGAAATCCATTGTTTTCGGCATCAAATTAGAGTCTTGGTGGTTGAGTCACTATAGTTGTTTTCTGCATCAAATTAGAGTCTTGGTGGTTGAGTCACTATAGTTGTCTTCTGCATCAAACTAGAGTCTTGGTGGTTGAGTCACTATAGTTGTTTTCTGCATCAAATTAGAGTCTTGGTGGTTGAGTCACTATAGTTGTTTTCTGCATCAAATTAGAGTCTTGGTGGTTGAGTCACTATAGTTGTTTTCTGCATCAAATTAGAGTCTTGGTGGTTGAGTCACTATAGTTGTTTTCTGCATCAAATTAGAGTCTTGGTGGTTGAGTCACTATAGTTGTTTTCTGCATCAAATTAGAGTCTTGGTGGTTGAGTCACTATAGTTGTTTTCTGCATCAAATTAGAGTCTTGGTGGTTGAGTCACTATAGTTGTTTTCTGCATCAAATTAGAGTCTTGGTGGTTGAGTCACTATAGTTGTTTTCTGCATCAAATTAGAGTCTTGGTGGTTGAGTCACTATAGTTGTTTTCTGCATCAAATTAGAGTCTTGGTGGTTGAGTCACTATAGTTGTTTTCTGCATATGCTGCTCTCTCTTCTAAGCACATGCTGTATTACTTCTGTGTGAATCAATAACATTTCTGCTGTAAATCAAAGTGAGAAAAGATTCTGCTTTGGGAAACTTCAAAACTGACCAACATGTCAGTGTAATGATTGTTCCACATGTATTTGCCTCATACCTTTTTGACACATGGTGGACAGACAGACAGACAGACAGACAGACACAGTAGGCTATGTTTCTCTTTTTGGTGTAATTCACCCCATTCATTACCTCCATTAACATTTCGACATTTACATTTGAGTCATTTAGGTCTTAGCAGAGCGACTTCAAATGTGTGCATTCATCTTAAGATAACTGGGTGAGACAACCACAAATCACAGTCGTAGCAAGTACATTTTCTCTCAATAATGTAGTTATCAGCAGAGTCATTGCTAGTAGGAAAAGCTAGCATTAAGTCAAGAGCCACAACAAGACTTTAATTAAGATGTTTCATGCAGGTGAAATGTAAAAGGTTTATAGCCAATATTCACCTTTCAGACCACAGCTATCCAAATCGGAAGATGTCAGTGAGTAAAGACCCAATCCTTAGTGTATTCTGAGTCTCTGTGTGTAAGAGACCTGCAATGTATTATTCATCTATTTTATATTTTATTAATTGCAGCAAATCAATTTCACCTCTGCCTTGCAAGAGGATCCACTTACATTTTATAGTGGTACAAGATTAAAGAACTAATGCTACAAAAGTTTTATGAGGATATTTCAGGGGGGAAAAGGAAGAGCCCTCTGTCAGAAATTCCAAAACCAGTCACAGCAAATCCCTCATCTGCTTAATAATCTGTCTCAATAATTGCCCTTTAAACATTGAAAGCATTTTAATTGAAACGAACTGAAATGTGAGCAAGTATAGCACTTTTAATGGGACTTTTCATATTACAATAACTATATGGAACAGTGACTGAACATAATTCATAATTGCATTGTTTCAACTCATTAATCACATGATTAAGCTTTAAGAGAGAATGCGGTGTGGAATATGAATGTTCCTATCATGACACTGTCTGGCTGCCCATGAGAAAGCAGGGCACATATAACCGTAAAACAGTCAGCTTGTCAAATGTTCTCCAGGGATCCAGTGGAATATCATATCAAGGGTAGATATGACTGCATGGAAACATGCACTAGGACATGATCTTGGTCATTTAACAAGATCTATCAATGTCTGAAATTGACTTTACTTTCAGTTCATACTAGAGAAGTCATACTACTGTATACACTAGAAACCAAATGCTGAGTCTGTCTTTCCTATACGACTCTACTTTTATCTCATTTAATAACATATCACATCAAATGGCACAGGTAAATGATATGCCTGTAGAGATTTGTGATGGATCTGTTTGTAGACTCCTCAGAACCCATATTCAGAAACCATCTTATGTATTACATGGGATCAATGTATGTTGCCCTTGGAAATGCTTTCTGCACGCATACGGTAGCATTCTCCCTCTGCGCCTGTCATTTCTCTTCCTCCCTATTTCCAATCCATAATTAACTAAGACACATTATGAATGGGCCAAATCACAGTCTGTCACAAATGATGCGAGGCACAATCAGGGCATTATAGGAGCGTAATTCCTGAAGGCAAATTATTTGCATGATATCATAAATCCTGTGCTGAGGTAATGGCTAACACAGCAATTAATCAAAGGCTACATTAAGAGAGATGTTTCCAACCTTTTCCTCAGATTTGTAGTCTCATTCCTTCATAATTATGCGCACACATCATGACAGAAGCTGAGAGATGTTTGGTTGTTTTAAGGGACTATCCATTTTTTAGGCTCTACTCTCTGTAGCATTTTGGAAATGAATGTCGCGCTGTGCCCACAGCAAGGTAGAGTCCGCATGTGTATTATACTATGTGGTGTTCTTCACATTCTCTTGACCTGAGTGACTGTTTGTACCTGAGAAGAACAATTTTGGAATTCAATCTACTCTTTTGCTACATTGTACTGCAGTTGTTGTTGCTCATCTAATGCATAAGTAAATCTGTCTATAAGGGATTTTCTAAGATGTTTTCCTTTCCTCTGAACCTCAGGTTGACTTTGCCTTCATTGTCTGGCACAGTTTCCCAGACAGAATTGTGGGCTACCCAGCACGCAGCCATTACTGGGATGGCAGCAAATCAAGATGGGGCTACACCTCGAAGTGGACTAATGAGTACTCCATGGTGCTCACAGGGGCTGCATTCTATCACAGGTACAGTCACTTCCCCTGCCTGCTCTCTATGAGTGGTGTAGGGGCCATGATATTAGCTCAGGGAGGGGATGCAGATGGCAGGGAGAAAAACTGTCCAAGCGGTAAGACATAATTTACTTTGAGCACATGCGAGGTGACTATAAAAAGCCCTAAGACATATTGGGACCTGTTAACATTCTCCCACTGTATAGCAGCAACTCTGTGAGCTCTTTCTCCTGCACTTGTCACTTACTCTTATCACGGATGGGTGTGATCAGGTTTGTATTGTTCTGTACCAGCAGACAAGTTGCCACAGACAGACTGCAATACTGGTTCACATATTGTGTTTTATTCAGGAGTAGTCTACTTCCTTCAGTACAGTAATTGCCATTTAGAAAACTCATCTGACTTCCTCACACCGCTGACATTTGTTGCACATAAGCTTTAATAGGAAAGGAAATAAAGTATTATGTTTCTTCCTTCCTTTTTCCGTGAAAGATTTGATTGTGAAATGCAATGCATCATCAAAATGAATAGAAAGTATTAAGCCATGCAGCAAATTGAATTGGGAAGTCTTTTCCTCTCATGAGAGATTTGAAGTCATGTCTTTCCGGGCAGTTGCAGATAGACAGCTCTCCTAGTCATTTTTCATTGTTCTATTGTGTGTTTTCAAAATGCCTCTATTATTCAGGACTCAAGGCTCTCAACAGGCTGTCTACTGAGGCATTGTGCTAATAATCAAGTCACAAGTGTTTCTACCAGATATTCACCAGTAGAAAGTGTAAAATAATTCTATCAGATCAACGCAATTAACAAATCAGTGTCCTTGATTAGATTGCTACTTTTCCTATCCAAAAGTATCAACATGAACAAAGCTGAATATAATAGTCAGATCACAAAAAGGACAACGTTGACAAGATCACTGATAACAACATCACATAGATCAATAGCTTCGCAGAGAGGGAGAGGCCCAGCCTGGGTTCACAGTTTGTCTCAAAGGGTCTTGTTCTCATCTTTCCTGCATGGATGAGACAGACAAACGGTGCTGACGGCAGACCTTGGCTGCGACACCTCACCTTCACTAGGCTGACAGTGATGTACCGCTCGGCTCGGCAGTTGGGCAAGGCACTGATGCCGCAGAGGCCAACAGCCCAGTGGGGCTCCGGAGGAGGAGTAGGAGAGGGGGAAAAATAAAACAGGAATTTGTCTTCTTGGGGGAGATGAGGCATGAGTCTGAAGCCTCTGGATCTAAACAGAGTGACCCCTTAACTTAACTGACAAGAAGTGATGCAGTTGATCCTATGTCAGCCATACAGCCAGGGCCCCCAACTTAATAAACATATGGGGAAATGAGACATGACACAATCAGGGTCGAAGTAGGGAGAAGTAACTTACTCTGAGAAATTGGGTGTTGTCAGGCAGGTGGATGAGGTCACTGGGGAGGGTGGCTCTTATGATGGCTTCTGGGGGGGGTTCACTCCCCTCATTCTGCCAGATGTATCCACCAGACAGATTACCACCCATATTCTGTGACTCAGTGAATAGAAAACGACAATGGCACTATCCAGAGAAATGGTGAACATTCAGGAAATGGCACTGAAAATAGAATTAGGGACATTTGATTTCCTTTTAGGCACTGCTGTTTCCATTTGCAATATTGTGCATTAATATTATACTATGCGGTATGTCTATAGCTAGGTTTCCATCCAATTGACAACAGATTTTCATGGGAATATTCTAAAATCCGCGTAAAAACAATATGCGCATTTTCCCACCAAAGATGTTTCCATCAAATTGATTTGTTGTGGATAAAAGACTGTGCAAGATTTAAATTCCCAAATACCAAATAAAAAATACAAGTTAAAAGGGTGTATGAGTTGATATACAGTATAAAATGACACAAGATTCAAGACGTCTTGCTTTTCAGCAAAAATGATTGTACTGAATTCTTGCCACCAACAAAGTGTTGAATATTTGGGGCATACAACCATCGCAGCTCTGCAGATTTTGTTGCGAGGATACAGAATCAATAGAACATTTGTTCTGGTATTGCCCTCAGGAAGCCTGTTTCTGGTCTCAGTTTCAGGAATGGCTGAAAAAGCAGAACATTAATATAAAATTGACAAAAGAAATCGCATTGTTGGGAGATTTGGAGAGGCCTGGTCAGTGAATTACTAATATACTAATACTCTTAGTAAAAGTATTTATCTTCAACTCGCAATCTGTGGTTTATATTTGCTTAGATAGATTCTAATTGTTTATCAAACATCACAGCATAGTTGAAAGATATATGGCTGGTAGAAATCCGAAGGGGGTGGCCAGCAGGGATAGGTGGGATGGGCTGAGGGAAGATGAGGGTTAAGATGTGGAACTGGAGACAAGTGGGAGTGAACTTTCTGGGCGGTGAGATAGAATAACGGTCAGAAATAAAGTCAAAATAAACCAAACAAAAATAAGTTTAACTGACACTGAAAATGAACGATGTTACATCCAATGCCTGTTTGCCTGAGGCTGATGCTACGTAAGCGCTTGTACGCGCGTACACATCCATACACACGGACACATACACACATGTAAATAGTGCCACACGTGCACTCAATCGTATTCAGTTGGCCTTGCTGATTAGATTATTGTTGTCCTTCAGGTCCTTTTTTTGCATTTTTGTTTTCTGTTTTCTTTTGATTTTCTCTTTTTGTTGGTTGTTGGCGCATTAGGTGGGTGGTGGTTGTGGTTGGGTTGAAGGGGGACCGTGGCTTAGGGGGGATGGGATGGCGAGGGGTCTTGGATGGTTGAGGGTCAGCTCTCGAGGGGAACTGTGGGGGGGATCTTGGATAGTTGGTGACCTGGAGGTTGGGAGCTTGGGGCCGGTGGCCGAGAGGTTGCTGGTTCCGGTCCCAGTTTCTAATGGGTGGAGGATCTGTCCTTGTTGCCCTTGGGCGGGGCACTTGACCCTGTTTGCTCCTGTGGGTTGCTCTGAATGTGTCACACTGGTAACAATGATTCGGGAGACAGGCGCAGGAATGTGTAATAGTTTTTTTTATTACGCCCCAAGTTATGGCGTGCCTTGTAAGAAATACACATGCTCACAATGATTAACACACAGGACGAGACCCCTAATCATCTGCGCAATCCACAAGGGCACAAAATCCCAAAACATACAGCACAGGTACTCACACGCACCAACGGACATTGAACAATAATGGACGGCCCAATGGAAACCAAAGGGCGCAAAGGGCGCATATATACAAATACTAATCTGTGGGAATAGGGGACAGGTGTGCGTGATGAAAGTTCCGGAGAGATCCTTGACAGGGAGTGTCTGCTGGATGACTGAATGTAATGTAATGTTGAGCAGTAAATGGGTTTCCATTTTCAACTCTACTGATGGTTTTCTCACAAAAGTATTTGCATTATATAGCGAGTATGCCCACTCTGGTATTGGCACATGCTCTCGAGACAACAGCTGGCAGATACAATGCGGGTATTACCTACATGAAGAGGTTATTATGGACAAAAGAGCGGCAGTCAAGCATCGATGATCATGTCACCAGAATAAAACCATCTATATTAATTGAAAGGAGCATCAAGCTCATAACCTTGTGAAGTTCATCATAACTTATTTAATCTGTAGCCTAATAAACTGCATGCTTTCTGGATGAGTCGTAGTGAGAGGACCACACACCATGTTATCTCATGACTCCAATATGATGGTTATTATATAGATATTTGCGCATAAAAGCAGTTCCACCAACATTTCTTGCATCGTTAGTATTACCAACACAAAAAGATCCCACCTTGTCTAACGTATTTCGTTTTGTCAACATTTGAAAAGTTTACCGACACATTTTCTGTTTCCATAAAGACTGTCATTACATTTGTTTTAAATTCCTGGATCCATCTCGCTTCCTCTCTGTGTTCCTAGGTATTATCACTACCTGTACACTCACTACTTGCCAACCAGCCTTCTCACCATGGTGGACCAGATGGCCAACTGTGAGGACATCCTCATGAACTTCCTGGTTTCTGCTGTCACTAAGCTCCCACCTATTAAAGTCACCCAGAAGAAGCAGTACAAGGAAACCATGATGCAGCAGGTACAGTATGTTTCTTTGGTAACTGTATGTGTGTGTGGTGCCGTCCGTCAAACCATGTTTGCCCAGCATATATCATTCACCAACAGCCACTTTCATTGGAAGCCACAAGCTCATATCCGGTATCCAGTGCTTGGGACAGGGCCCATTCTCAAGTTGTCTGAAATGGGCCTATAATTGCAGCCATGAGAGGGGAGGGACTGCAGGATTGCAGATCGGTTCACTCAGGAGCATCCAGAGAGAGGTGGAGGAGGAGGGAGGAGGTTGCAGCATGCTGACAGTCTCCCTCTGTGATTCCCCGTTTCGGTGTGTGTGTGTGTGGGCTGGGCCGGGGCCGGCCCACGGCAGGTCTGATTGATGGCCCAGCTTCCGGCAGCACGATGACTCGGCACTATCGGCCATATGATCGTCTTAATTGTGTAGGCAGCAGCGTACCAGTGCTGGATTTACTCCCATCTCTTTCCATACATAGTATCTTCAGGCCCTTTCCCTTTCCAGGACAATTGTTCCACTGCAGTCAGGGCTGTAAAGATGTGTTGCCCTGCACAAGATCACACAGGAAAGTGGGGATGTTTGTTGGGAACATGGGGAAGTTTGGTGGAGATTATGGAGATTTTGGCCAACACTTTATCAGTTGAATGGGAGTTAAAAGGCTGAAAAATACAACCTTTCTTAGATGTAGTTTGTTTTGTGTGTATGTATAGAGTAGATATGAGCTGCTTCAGGCAACACTGCTCTAATGTACCATCCTCCTCCCAATATATGTTTCTGCTTTTACACTGAAGCAGTCAGTGAGTCTTATGGTTGGCGTGCTGAACTGACATATTTCCTCTGTCTGTACACAGGGTTCTAAGACGTCCCGGTGGGCCGATCCGGACCACTTTTCCCAGAGACAGACCTGTATGAACTCATTCAGCGGCTGGTTTGGGTTCATGCCTCTGCTGCACTCCCAGATGAGACTGGACCCTGTGCTTTTCAAGGACCAGGTCTCCATCCTGAGGAAGAAGTACAGGGACATTGAGAGGCTGTGAGCCCCCCCCCCCCCCCCCACACACACACACACACACGCACACACACACACACACACACACACAGAAGAGACTTGAGTGGTGTGGGTTTGGGACAAATCTCCCTCCCATATGCAAGTGAAAAGAACTGCCTTTTTGTAACCAGCCTGTTCAGTCAGTCAGATTGTCCGAACGATACGTGAAATCTCTACAGAGTAATTTATTATGAAATATGCAACACCAGGACCGGTCTCCAGAGGTGATGGTCTTGGCTATTGAAGATGATTCAGAACTCTGGTTGGTTCAGCTCTCTCCATGTCAGTGAGTTGGACTGTGTCGATGTTGTCGTCATTGTTGTCAAAAGAGGAATATTGCAACTTTTCACACGCTTCAACTCCAGACTGATTGTCGTTGTCACGTCCTTCCTCTGACAGAGCAGACCGGGAAGTGAGGTCACAAACGCCTGTACAATGTGTACTCCAGTTTGGTTTCAGATCTTTTCTGTGGCAGTGTGTCTTATACAGAAATTAACTCAGTGCATTGTGTCTTTCCTCCATGAGATCTATAAAGTTTATATCTCTTACATTGTATCTGTTGCTTTCCATTATTCATTTCTGGGGCTTATTGGACTTTCATTTTGGTTTATTTTTGGTTGCTTCTTTCCCCTATAAGATTTAAATTGCCAAAAAAACAACTCTTATAAAAGATGCTAAAATCTATACTGTCTATTGTTGTAATTCTCTGTGTTTCATAGATGATGGTGGTAGACAATGTGGTCAGAGGGAATAACTAACTACCATGTTATTTTGTCTTGGTGAAATATGCAAAACCTGATGAACTTTTCCCATCAAAGACCACCTCAGGACACCCTCCTGAATCTTCACATCTGCTTGTATGTCTCCTCCAGGCTGTCTGTCTAAATGCCGGAGACATGCCACTCACTGTGACCCTGCCTGGCTATAAACAAGAGGTGGGTTTCTGCATCCACTTATGGATTTAGTAAGTAGGTGTACGTACTGTGTAGCCATGGGGGTAGGCGTGGTGATGCTACAGACAGGCGTCTTTGATTTCTATTCCAGGTCTGAAGCCTCTTTCATGTCCCTCCAGAGAGCCAACCCAATGTACACACACCGTTCAGCTGGTTCTGAGAGGACACCAGCCTCTGCATGGCGCTCCCTGTACATCCCCCGTCTCCCTCTCCCAACCAATAATCATGTTTACTTCCGTACGGTTCTATAATAATACCTCTGAGCATCAGACACCTCGGGTATGGTCAAAGTCGCAAGGCCTTTTACTGGATTAATAGAATGTTTATAAATGCTACGCTGTACCTGGGTCAATGTTGTTCATGAACATGAGCTTACCTTTGCAACTACTTTCTTAGGGTGAGTGGGTATCGGGTATGCTAAGCAGCTAATATCTCTATCTATGTGTGTGTGATGGATTTTCATAAATGAGGTGTCACACTAGACACCATGTGCTCTGGACACCATGTGCTCTAGACACCATGTGCTCTGCCCAGCACAAACAACCAGTGATTTACTGAGGAGCCTAATGGCAGGCAGGCAAGAGTTTTTGTTTCAGTTTCGCCGAGGGGATATCTCGCTTGCCCTCTCACTTCTCACAATGATGTATGATAATGACAGTGCTCCCCCAGAACTCATTCAATACAGCATCTGAGGGACCTGCCTCTAAAGAGGGCCTCTCTCTCAAATGGGACACAGTCAAGGCTATTCTGAATATTAATTAATAGATTTGTTTATTTCTATCACCCCCAGTAGGGAGGGGTAGAACATTTGCTTGTATTTTTTAAAGCATCTACTCTCTTCGCCTGCTCCGTTCAGAAGTAACACCGGAGAGTTGCAGAGCGAGAGGAGAGAAGAGGAGGTGTAGGAGGGAGGCTGATGCATACTCCCAAGTCATTCGACCCGTACTGCCTGGGGGAATAGGAATGAGGACACAGAATGAGTCTGCCATTGATCCACATTGATCCCAACGGAGAGCCAGCCTTTATTTGTTTTCAGAGGAAGAGCAGGGGTAATGTCTCTGTTGAGGGGACACATTTAGCAGGTTCAACTATCATGCAGCCTGCTTTCCAACAGTGTTTATTAGATTCCCATTTCCAATGTATTACAGTTCCGGTCTAGGTGGTTTAGTGTGTGTCACGACATACAAGAACAGCATTAGAGGCGCATTTACAACTCCACACTCTTATTCAATATCTCTGAACTTGTCTGCCCTGCAAAGTAGTTGATACAGAATGAATACAAATGTGACTGCTTACTTCTAATTCAGGTGTTAGTGCAAGATTACTGGTGTCACGCACACTCAGGTTATATACATTCACATTCTACTGCCTTGATATTGAAATAGTATACGGTGTGCATATATTCTTGTTTTAGCACAATTTGCCAGTCGAACACCATGTATACAATTTGTTTGTTACTTTGTTGAGTAAAAGTAGCGTGACATTTCCTGTCAGGTGTCTGCTATCTTCAGAGGTGTAGCTACCCTTCACTGGTCTCCCCAAAGTTGATGTACAGCTGTTATCTCCAGCCTGGCTGTATGTGAGGTCAGGGAGCTTCAAATACCACCAGGCTTGGAGCCGAGGAGTTGTCAGGAGGGGAGGAAAAAGCCAATAACTGTAGACATCAAGACAGCCCATCTCAGGGCGGCGTGGCAGCAAAGCCCTCTGTGACATATCTGCTCAGCGCATGCCACAGCGGAGCACCCAGACATCAAAAATGAAGTCCCAAATCTCTGCACATCAAATGAGAGTACAAGCAGACATCAGCTGACACCCACCCCCCACCCGCCTCATAACGGGCAGTCTGAGCCCTAGATGTGTTCGGCACACTTTATGGGCCCTGAGAAACCCTCTCCAGTGCCCCCATTACTGTCACAGATGGGGTTTTATCAAGTTGTGTGACTGGAGACTTGTGTGAAACAAAAGCTTTTCTCTCTGTGATGGTACAAGCTCCCGTTGAGGATGGCTGAGCCATGAAGCATTTCCCCAGAAAGTATTGTATCATCATAGCTGTTCAGTAGAGGCTGCTGAGGGGAGTCAGGCTCATAATAATGGATGGAAACCATGTGTTTGATACCATTCCATTGACTCCATCTCAGCCATTTATTATTAGCCATCCTCCCCTCAGCAGCCTCCACTGCTGTTGTTATATGCCTGTGCCTGTGTCACTGTGACTCAGCCACAGAGTCAAGTAAACTCTTAACTGGCATATCGGAAAATAACAGTAAGTGTTGTCTTTCTCTCGCTGTCTCTCTGTGACTCTGTCTCTTCTCTCTGTATTCCTCAGTTCTGCTGTCTTTTTCTCATTCGCTCTCTTTTTCTCTTCATATAAAGCTCTCCTCTTTTTCTCTCTGTTTTACACACACAAATCCATAGACCATCCAGGAGGTGAGAGAGGAGAGGCCATGGAGATAGGGGTGAGTGGCATAGTTATTGAGTACAGTCTGAGAGTCTGTGTGTTCCCGTAGCACTGGTGTCAGACACAGAGCACAGTCATGACTCTGGCCATCTAGTACAACTACAATAGAGAAATGAGAGAATGCTGGTGATCAATCCATCTACCTGTCTATCAATTTTTCTACCAATTTGTCAATAGGCTGGCTGGCTGTTTGTCTTGCCTCAACCTTCCAAACTGTCCATCTTTCCTTGCATGCTGATTATACTTTCTGAAACTGTCAATATTCATCCTGATTGAAATGGTGCTCTGCTTGTGCACCACCACTGCAAACTGCATAAATAATATCTGAAAAACGGCTGAGATTATAATAATTCAATTTTCTTAAAACTGTTTTGTGAAACGTAAACAGATTTCATGGCCATGAGTCAAATTGATTGTTTTCTGTCCCTCACTGGAGACTATGAGAGGGGCTCACCAAATTGCTGTGGAAACGGGGGAAGACCATGGTAATCCACACAGCCCAAATTGAGTTATAATTGCAAGTAGGGCACAAAATACTTCTTCCACCTTCTTCCATATTAGTTATGGTAAGTTTGAAGCTGATTCTGTAGCAGGGGGAGATGGGATATGGCTCCTCTTCTGTAATTGTGTTATAAAAAGCCATTAGACCTCGGTTTCTTCTTATTGGAGTCCCACAATATTGCTCATCATGGCCCGTCTCTTTACATTTGTCAGATTGAGGACTGCAAGGTTTGCTGTTCTGTAATGGACATCAGGGATGGGGAGGCCACCAGCCTAATTCCACTTACTGGTATAGCCCTGTGGGAGGCTCACAGGCTGCAGCAGACCGGCTCCGCCCGTAGCCAAAAGAAACATCACCATCCAGCAAAGCCTAGACAGATTTGCCTCGGGTTGATTGTGACTGAGGCTGAGATTTCTATTACCTCAAAGCACTTTTTCCTCACCAGTGGGTGGTCAACATCATCACTTTGTGGATTTGAGAATAAATATCACAGAGATGCCTCTGTGAGAGATCCTACACGTAATGACTTTACCAGGAGCGTATTATGACAGAGAGCGAGTGAGAGAGTGCTGATATGGCGATAGCCTGTCAGAGCCTGGCCTATGCTGTGTCTTAAGTCTATTCCTCTGATATTTCTGTCCAGGGTGCAGTGTTTTGTCAGCTATTCTTCCTGGTGATACGGTATGTGGATGGCTGCCTCCGATGCACCTTATCTTGTTTGGGATAGGGGGCAGCATTTTCACTTTTGGATGAATAGTGTGCCCAGAGTGAACTGCCTCCTACTCAGTCCCAGATGCTAATATATGCATATTATTATTAGTATTGGATAAAAAACACGCTGAAGTTTCTAAAACTGTTTGAATGATGTCTGTGATTATAACAGAACTCATATGGCAGGCGAAAACCTGAGAAAAAAATCCAAACAGGAAATGGGAAATCTGAGGTTTGTAGTTTTTGAACTCACCCTTATCGAATACACAGTGGGATATGGGTTATTTTGCACTTCCTACGGCTTCCACTAGATGTTAACCGTCTTCAGAATGTTGTTTCAGGCTGCTCATGTGAAGGGTGGCTGGATGGGAATTGTTTGACTAAGGGGTCTGCCTACAGGCTTGTTCTCAGTCACGCGGTTTCACTTGAGAGGTAGCTCTCGTTCCATTTCTTTTCTACAGACAATGGAATTCTCCAGTTGGAACATTATTGAACTTTTATGATAAAAACATCCTAAAGATTGAGTCTATACTTAGTTTGACAAGTTTCTTTGACCTGTAATATAACTTTTTGAACGTTTCGTCCAAATGGACCAGATTGCGCTTTTGAATTTGTTTACCAAATGCCCTAACAAAAGAAGCTATTGGACATAAATGGACATAAATTATGGACATTATCGAACAAAACAAGCATTTCTTGTGGAACTGTGATTCCTGGGAGTGCATTCTGATGAAGATCATCAAAGGTAAGTGAATATTTATAATGCTATTTATGAATAATGTTGACTACCCAACATGGCAGATATTTCTCTGGCTGGTTTGAGCTCTGAGCGCCGTTCTCAGAATAGGCTTTTTCCGTAAAGTGTTTTTGAAATATGACACAGTGGTTGCATTAAGGAGAAGTGTATCTAAAGTTCCATGTATAATAGTTGTATTTTTATCAACATTTATTATGAGTATTTCTGTGAATTCATGTATCTCTCTGCAATATCACTGCATGTTTTGGAACTACTGAATGTAACACGCCAATGTAAAATAAGATTTTTGGATATAAATATGAACTTTACCGAACAAAACATACATGTATTGTGTAACATGAAGTCCTATGAGTGTCATCTGATGAAGATCATCAAAGGTTAGTGATTCATTTTATCTCTATTTATGCTTTTTGTGACTCCTTTCTTTGGCTGGAAAAATGGCTGGGTTGTTCTGTGAGTTGGTGGTGACCTAACATAATCGTTTGTGAAGCTTTCGCTGTAAAGCATTTTTTAAATCAGACACTGTGTCTGGATTAACGAGAATTCTATCTTTAATATGGTGCCTATTACTTGTATGTTTGAGAAATTCGATTTTTGAGATTTCTGTTGATTTGTATTTGGCGTCCTGCAATTTCATTGGCTGTTGGTGAGCGGAAACCCAGTCCTAGACAGGTAAAATTCTGTTGTGGCTTGATATGAGTAAACTGGTTGTAGCCAAGGTCTGACATGCCAAAATGGTGATTCATAGGAGAGAATTACTTAGTTACCATTTTCCATCACCAGGTCCCTTAATCACATAATAAATCCCTCTACTGGCTAGCAGTTCCCTGGGACACTGAATCAAATCTACCTGCTGGGGCTCACAATCTTCAGTGAAAATCAGCCTTTAACTACAAGATTTATACTACAGTACTAAATTGTAAAAAATAAAAATAAAAAAATCCTGGAAATTTGAAAATAAGGTTGAATCCATCGAACTGCCAGATAGATGGTCAAGCGTGATTCATCACTCCAGGGAACGCGTTTCCACTGCTCCGGGGTCCAATGGGGGCAAGCTTTACACCACTCCAGCCGACACTTGGCATTGTGCATGGTGATCTTAGGCTTGTGTGTGGTCGCTTGGCCATGGAAACCCATTTCCTGAAGCTCGTGACGAACAGTTATTGTGCTGGCGTTGCTTCAGAGGCAATTTAGACCTTGGTAGTGAGTGTTGCAACCGAGGACAGTTTATTTTTATGCGCTATGCGCTTCAGCACTTGGCGTTTGCTTTCTGTGAGCTTGTGTGGCCTACCACTTCTCGCCTGAGCTGTTGCTGCTCCTAGATGTTTCCACTTCACAATAACAGCACTTACTGTTGACCGGGGCAGCTCTAGCAAGGCAGAAATTTGACAAACTGACTTGTTGGAAAGGTGGCATCCTATGACGGTGCCACGTTGAAAATCACTGAGCTCTTCAGCAAGGCCATTCTACTGCCAATGTTTGTCTATGGAGATTGCATGGCTTTGTGCTTGATTTTATACAACTGTCAGCAATGGGTGTGGCTGAAAAAGCCGAATCCACTCATTTGAAGGGGTATCCACATACTTTTGCATATACAGTGCCACCTTTTGCCACATTTCAGGCTTCAAACATAAAGATATAAAACTGTATTTTTTGTGAAGAATCAACAACAAGTGGGACACAATCATGAAGTGGAACGACATTTATTGGATATTTCAAACTTTTTTAACAAATCAAAAACTGAAAAATTGGGCGTGCAAAATTATTCAGCCCCCTTAAGTTAATACTTTGTAGCGCCACCTTTTGCTGCGATTACAGCTGTAAGTCGCTTGGGGTATGTCTCTATCAGTTTTGCACGTCGAGAGACTGACATTTTTTCCCATTCCTCCTTGCAAAACAGCTCGAGCTCAGTGAGGTTGGATGGAGAGCATTTGTGAACAGCAGTTTTCAGTTCTTTCCACAAATTCTCGATTGGATTCAGGTCTGGACTTTGACTTGGCCATTCTAACACCTGGATATGTTTATTTTTGAACCATTCCATTGTAGATTTTGCTTTATGTTTTGGATCATTGTCTTGTTGGAAGACAAATCTCCGTCCCAGTCTCAGGTCTTTTGCAGACTCCATCAGGTTTTCTTCCAGAATGGTCCTGTATTTGGCTCCATCCATCTTCCCATCAATTTTAACCATCTTCCCTGTCCCTGCTGAAGAAAAGCAGGCCCAAACCATGATGCTGCCACCACCATGTTTGACAGTGGGGATGGTGTGTTCAGGGTGATGAGCTGTGTTGCTTTTACGCCAAACATAACGTTTTGCATTGTTGCCAATAAGTTCAATTTTGGTTTCATCTGACCAGAGCACCTTCTTCCACATGTTTGGTGTGTCTCCCAGGTGGCTTGTGGCAAACTTTAAACGACACTTTTTATGGATATCTTTAAGAAATGGCTTTCTTCTTGCCACTCTTCCATAAAGGCCAGATTTGTGCAATATACGACTGATTGTTGTCCTATGGACAGAGTCTCCCACCTCAGCTGTAGATCTCTGCAGTTCATCCAGAGTGATCATGGGCCTCTTGGCTGCATCTCTGATCAGTCTTCTCCTTGTATGAGCTGAAAGTTTAGAGGGACGGCCAGGTCTTGGTAGATTTGCAGTGGTCTGATACTCCTTCCATTTCAATATTATCGCTTGCACAGTGCTCCTTGGGATGTTTAAAGCTTGGGAAATCTTTTCGTATCCAAATCCGGCTTTAAACTTCTTCACAGCAGTATCTCGGACCTGCCTGGTGTGTTCCTTGTTCTTCATGATGCTCTCTGCGCTTTTAACGGACCTCTGAGACTATCACAGTGCATTTATACGAGACTTGATTACACACAGGTGGATTGTATTTATCATCATTAGTCATTTAGGTCAACATTGGATCATTCAGAGATCCTCACTGAACTTCTGGAGAGAGTTTGCTGCACTGAAAGTAAAGGGGCTGAATAATTTTGCACGCCCAATTTTTCAGTTTTTGATTTGTTAAAAAAGTTAGAAATATCCAATAAATGTCGTTCCACTTCAAGATTGTGTCCCACTTGTTGTTGATTCTTCACAAAAAAATACAGTTTTATATCTTTATGTTTGAAGCCTGAAATGTGGCAAAAGGTCGCAAAGTTCAAGGGGGCCGAATACTTTCGCAAGGCACTGTATAATGTATCTAGTAAACTTGCTAGCTTCTTCAGTGGATGTTGAACACATTTCTACCTGGCAAATGAAAATAATTATAGTGGCAAATGTGTTAAATTATAGCCATGGTATAAAACGAATAATCAATTCGGGGCTCTATGCGTTCTCTGGAAAATAATGCAACTCTGTGGAAGGTTAGTTCCACTCTGCTAGCACGTCGTGGAACACAGCTTCTACGTCATTCCTTTATTTTCCGTACAACGCATATCCCCCTCGTTGAATATCCCTTACATATTGAGGGTTCAGTCTCAACAAAATGGGTACAACAAACAAACACACAGATTCATACATTTCCCTTCTCCCAGACTACTCAGATGCAGTCCTCGGTCACTGGGTGAGCTAAGCTATTCGGCTAAGGTCAGGACAACCAGAAGCCTGCCTACCTCCTCGCTCAGTCTCACTGAAATGAAACCAATTATTCATTACAGAGCAACTGACCATGGGCTTTGTGGCAGCCTTCCTGTTATTCCCCCCAGGGCTAAGTTGATGAAAATTAGATTTGCAAAGGAAATAGAATTCTTATATACAAAAAAGAAATAAACAACCTGAAATGTGTGTGTGCGAGTGTGTCAACAGGGAGGAAGTGGGAGTGAAATGATCTACAGATTGTAATTTTTTTGCCTCTTAGTGAGGTGTGATTGTGGTAAATGAAAAAGAGACCACAGAATTACCTCTCCACACTAATAGCTGCATGTATGACTGGTGTTTCCAGTCAGTGCTTTGAATGGTAACGTGACATTTATTTTGTTAGTGCACACAGATACCACAATAACATTTCCATTAAGAGCATGAAAAATAACAATCTGAATGTGGGCTAATGACTGTTTAATCAAAACTACACTATAGTGGCCTGGAAATATGATGACATTGCTAAAGTAGACACATAATTCGTAGAAAAGAACATTGGTATCATTATGATGTAGTCAAGTTTACATTAGAAAGACGGCAATGTTGCCATGAGCTAGCACAGTTTGTCAGAAATAGCTAGCAATGCTAACATTAATCTAGCAAAAATGTCGGTACTCTCCCCTCTATCGTAGTATAGCTAACTAAAGTTATACTGCAACTAAAGTCAATCTGGCAACATTACAATTACAAAAGCTTGTCCTACTAACTATTTGCCTCCTTTTGAAATGTCATTGTATTTCCAAGCCACAGTAATGCACTTCAGACGAGATCTTTATCAACACCTATTAAGACTGCATTGAGTAGAATGCCCAGCTGGGCATCAGTCCTAAAACGAACGTTCAAAACAATATTGTGACGAAACGTGCAAACCATGAATAGGAAGACAGCTCATTGTAAACAAATGGAACGGTATCAAATGCATGGAAATCACATGTTTGACTGTTCCATTTATTCCATTCCATTCATTACAATGAGCCGGTCCTCCTATAGCCCCTCCCACCAGCCTCCTCTGATTCCCATTATCACCTTTGAAGTATTTGGGGCATCTGTCAGGGCGGTCTGTTTTCACTTTTTCTGGATGATTTCCATTCACAAACGCAACACTGTCATTTAGCATATGGTTGAAAATGCTGAGCAGATGGAAACTAAAGCTGGATGTTTTGTTTGAAATATCTCAAGGCTTAAAATGCAATATAGACAACTGTCAAAGACATCAAAAGCATTCCAAGATCAAAACTATTAATTACATCTAAAATAGAGAAGTAATTGCTTCACACCATGAAAAATAAATACCAGAGAGTGATTTACTCCAAATGTAATGGGAAAAGACAGCCATTCCAGCATTAGCATGTCTGCCTTTCATGCTGTGGGATGAGGAAATTCTGTTGCACTACCTGAACCTATGAAGTGGAATTGAGTCACAGACACTGAGTGCATACTTTTATCGCTCTGCTGAAAAGCAAGTGGTGGAGAATATTCCAGCACACTCACTCCAGGGACCCCGGCCCGGGTTTTTTCTTTTACACATCGCTAAATTCCAGCAAAATCTCTGCTCCCATCTCTCACCCCAGACTATCTTGCCAATTTTCCGCATCTGTAGATCTAACATATTTCATGCGTTTCCTGCCTCCAAGCAGGGTCCCTAGCTGGCAGCCGCCGGTCTTGTGCCTTGTGTCAAAGACGAGTGCATGAGATGCCCTCTGACGTTTTCTGCTCTGCAGTGTCCGACATTCTCAGAGTGTTCCTATAATTAGCTCTCCTGTGTTTACCCCCACTTGAGAGAGAAAGAGACTATTACAATTTACCAGGCGAAAGGTCAACAGAGGAGCTCTCTGGACCTCAGAGGGCAAATTAAACAGGAGGGCCAACCTGTAATCTAAATGAGTGATGAGGGATGGAGGCTGTGGAATTAGAACTTCATCACGTCTTGAAGATTCCAACTGGGTTCATATCAGACTGTTTGATGTTCTGATGTTCCTTCCATTCTGTTTCAGCCTGTTCTATCTATATGGTGTACAGCTCTGTCATCATGTTCCTTAGTCACCTATCTCTTAGGAAACATCATCCAGTCCAATAACATCAGAGAGGGCATGGGCCTCCCATGTGACTGGACTCAAACTAAAGTGAGATGAAAATGGGGGTGATAATTGCTCAGGAGACTAGCACCATTTACATGATGAATGAAGAAGAGGAATTGAAACTGCATTCTGTGTCCATTTATTTATTAACTATAGCAGGACTGTTGCATTTGACGTTCAGGACAAGGTATGAATTTTATATCTTAAATCAAGATGTTACCGTGGGTTTCAAGGAATGTAGATTGTTGTGACCCTAGCAGTATTTTTCTTGATGTTAATCGTGGACATGTATAACTCTGTTTTATACCAAACTCCTATTCACTTTTCAAACTAGGAGTAGTATAATGCTTTAGGGACCGAAAATGCCAAACCACTGACTGACCTTATCCATGTATCTGGTTAGGTTGATTCAGTCTCCGCAAATTATCTATACCCTGATTTGTTCCCACTGAATCACATGGTCATTCACCTATTTTGTAGAGTCATTGTCCCATGTCGCTCCCTCACAGGAAATTATGAAGGGGCTCAGTCAGTAAGAGAGCCTTTACCTATTACACACACCCCTCTCCAGAATCACATTGACTCAACTATTTAACAGACTCCCCTGACATAAAGACTATATCTTGACATATTTTCTCATAAACTTGAGAAAATGGTAAAATGGCGCCGAAGAGAAAGGCTGGTTTTACATGCTCCTGACCAATTTTTGCATTGTTTTTAACTTATTTTTTAAAACTTATTTTGTATGTTGCTGCTACAGTCTCTTATGACCGAAAATAACATCTTGACATCAGAACAGCGATTGCTCACCACAAACTGGAAGAAACTTTTTCCTTTAACAAGTCAGACGAAGAAATATACTGCTCACCCGGGAACAGGCCCAAATCTCCATCATTTACGTGAAGAAAAGACGGAGGAAAAGAGGGCTCAGATCAGGCTGCCTTCGGAGAATCCGTAGGCGAGCGAGTAAACTCCCACTGCCATCAATTATACTTGCTAACATGCAATCATTGGAAAATAAAATTGATGACCTACGATTACAATTATCCTACCAACGGGACATTAAGAACTAATATCTTATGTTTCACTGAGTCGTGGCTGAACAACGACATGGATAATATAGAGCTGGTGGGATTTTCCATGGCTCGGCAGACAAGAGATGCTGTGTCTGGTAAGACGAGGGGGGGGGGTCTTTTTGTCAATACAAATCAGCATTCAACGCCATAGTGCCCACTAAGCTAAGGACTCTGGAACTAAACACATCCCTCTGCAACTAGATCATGGAGTTCCTGACAGGCAGTCCCCAGGTTGTAAGGGTAGGCAACAACACGTCTGCCACTCTGATCCTCAACACTGGGGTCCTTCAGGGGTGTGTACTTACTTAGTCCCCTCCTGTACTCCCTGTTCACCCACGACTGCATGGCCAAACACGACTCCAAAACTATCATTAAGTTTGCTGACGACACAACAATGTTAGGCCTGATCACCGACAACGATGAGACAGCCTATCGGGAGGAGGTCAGAGAACTGGCAGTGTGGTGCCAGGACAACAACCTCTCCCTCAATGTGAGCAAGACAAAGGAGCTGACGGTGAACTACAGGAAAAGATGAGCCGAACAGGCCCCCATTAACATCAACGAGGCTGTAGTGGAGCGGGTCGAGAGTTTCAAGTTCCTTGGTGTCTACATCACCAATTAACTAAGATGGTCCAAACACACCAAGACAGTCGTGAAGAGGGCACGACAAAACCTTTTCCCCTCGGGAGACTGAAAAGATTTGGCATGGGTCCCCAAATCCTCAAAAAGTTCTACAGCTGCACCATTGACAGCATCCTGACCGGTTGCATCACTGCCTGGTATGGCAACTGCTCGGCATCTGACCATAATTCGCTACAGAGGGTAGTGTGTACGGCCCAGTACATCACTGGGGCCAAGCTTCCTGCCATCCAGGACTTATATGTACACCCGCACACTGACTCGGTACCGGTACTCCCTGTATATTGCCTCGTTATTGTGAAGTTATTGTCTTGCTTTTTATTTTATTAGTTTTTTAAAATTTTACTTTAGTTTATTTGGTAAATATTTTCTTAACTCTCCTTGAACTGCACTGTTGGTTATGGGCTTGTAAGTAAGCATTTCACAGTAAGGTCTACACTTGTTCTATTCGGCACATAAAGTTTGACAAATAAAGTTTGATTTGACTTGAAAATGGCTGAATCTAGCTGATAATAATAGTGCCGTCTGGCATCTGTCAACGTCGGGGCAAATAAAATGTGTGCATACAAATAGAGGGAAAGTCCTTTGATATCTTCTTTTTTTTGCCCTCATTTCAATTTTGCCACACCTTTTTCTTTTTCTCACCACATCGTCTTTTCTTCAGAGAAGAAGTAAACACAGCAAAAAAAGTCCTCTCACTGTCAACTGCGTTTATTTCCAGCAAACGTAACACGTGTAAATATTTGTATGAACAACACAAAACTGAACAAGTTCCACAGACATATGACTAACAGAAATGGAATAATGTGTCCCTGAACAAAGAGGGGGTGAAAATCAAAAGTAACAGTCAGTATCTGGTGTGGCCACCAGCTGCATTAAGTACTGCAGTGCATCTCCTCATGGACTGCACCAGACTTGCCAGTTCTTGATGTGAGATGTTACCCCACTCTTTCACCAATGCTCCTGCAAGTTCCCGGACATTTCTGGGGGGAATGGCCCTAGCCCTCACCCTCCGATCCAACAGGTCCCAGATGAGCTCAATGGGATTGAGATCCGGGGTCTTCAATGGCCATGGCAGAACACTGACATTCCTGTCTTGCAGGAAATCACGCACAGAACGAGCAGTATGGCTGGTGGCATTGTCATGCTGGAGTGTCATGTCAGGATGATCCTGCAGGAAAGGTATCACATGAGGGAGGAGGATGTCTTCCCTGTAATGCACAGCATTGAGATCGCCTGCAATGACAACAAGCTCAGTCTGATGATGCTGTGACACACCGCTCCAGACCATGACGGACCCTCCACCTCCAAATCGATCTCGCTCCAGAGTACAGGCCTCGGTGTAATGCTCATTCCTTTGACAATACACTCGAATCTGACCATCACCTCTGGTGAGACAGAACTGCGACTCTTAAGTGTACAACAGGCCTACAAGCCCTCAGTCCAGCCTCTCTCAGCCTATTCCAGACAGTCTGAGCACTGATGGAGGGATTGCGCGTTCCTGGTGTAACTCAGACAGTTGTTGTTGCCATCCTGTACCTGTCCCGCAGGTGTGATGTTCGGATGTACCGATCCTGTGCAGGTGTTGTTACACGTGGTCTGCCACTGCGAGGACGTTCAGCTGTCCATCCTGTCTCCCTATAGCACTGTCTTAGGCGTCTCACAGTACGGACATTGCAATTTATTGCCCTGGCCACATCTGCAGTCCTCATGCCTCCTTGCAGCATACCTAAGGCACATTCACACAGATGAGCAGAGACACTGGGCATCTTTCTTTTGGTGTTTTTCAGAGTCAGTAGAAAGGCCTCTTTAGTGTCCTACGTTTTTATAACTGTGACCTTAATTGCCTACCGTCTGTAAGCTGTAAGTGTCTTAACGACCGTTCCACAGGTGCATGTTCATGGTTCATTGAACAAGCATGGGAAACAGTGTTTAAACCCTGTGAAGTTATTTGGATTTTTACGAATTATCTTTGAAAGACAAGGCCCTGAAAAAGGGACGTTTCTTTTTTTGCTGAGTTTAGTTACCTGGTGGGAGACAGAAAGAGAGAGAAATAACAGGGCAGTCGGAGAGGTGCAGTTCATCTGGGGTGGAATACCTCTAGAAAAAGTACATTGGCTGTGCAGTTGGCCATGGTAGATGAGCAAACAGAGGTTTTATTAAACCAGAAATGAAATAAAAGTGCATGTATCCACCCAAGGCCAGAAGTATTATTTCCATCCTAGACTGTCTGATGTCCTGCCATGTTGGAGTCATGCTTGGATGAGGAATGAGGAGGTTACAATTAGAAAGACCACTAGACTTTTTCCCACACGTGGCAGCTAAGTAACTATTAACGGTTTTCCTACAAATACAGAGCTGTCATCGTCAGTGTCTGCACAAAACCCCTGGATTTCTTAGCCTGAATTCTGCTTGCTCATAGCCTCTATCCCTGGGAGCATGCTATGTCCACACCTGGTGGAGTCTACGTGATTTCTGTGTGGCTCAGTTGGTAGAGCATGGCACTTGCAACACCAGGGTTGTGGGTTTGATTCCCACGGGGGACCAGTACAAACAAATATGAAAATGTATGTTGGATAATGATGTAAATGTAAAACCTAGTGTCATCAGATGGTTAGATCATCTGGGACAGTCCTCCCTGAAATGAACAGATGATTTAGTCAACCAGGATTACAGTGAGTAACCTAAAGTTATTAGGTTAACGCCAAGGTCATTCTCCTATGTACAGTATTCTACTGAATGACATTATAGGTGCTGTTGCCTATCTGAATGTAGAAGAATTTCCTTATACCCACATAGGTTCAGTAAATGCAATAATGGTGTTAAACCTAATAGAGGATAAAACTTCAGCCAATAACCAAGAGGTAAGATCATTGAAATCCATTGGTCTTTGGCTAACGGGTATTGCTTTTAGGGTAGAAATAACACTGACACCTCCATGGTTGGTTGTAACAATGGGGACTGATGTTTCAGACATGTACATACAATGGTACATTTAAACTCATTCACCACCTCTTAAGTGATGAGATATATATCCCCATCAACCCTCCAGCTACAATAGCTTTTACATTAGCAACACCTTTTAGATCCATTATACTCAAGGCCAGGCCTTGAGGTTAATTAGACATTTTAGCAACAGAACATAGAATATCTGACATGCTGGTTTGACTACGGCAGCCCGCTGAGGAGAGGAAGCAATAGGATATTAATCAGTATTCAAATTGAAAGAATCATGTTGTCATCACAGAGCAATTTGTGTGGAGATTCTATCTGATACTATTAAGCCCAAAGGTATGTGGCTCAGCCAGCCGCTGGAGAGAGTATGTTCTGCCTCAACATTCAATTTAAGAGTCATTAGTTTGGATTATCCCTTTTCGACAGCCAAGCTGGTGTTGTATCTAATTCTAATTATTTATCTATGTAAAACACTTGTCGCCACTCTCAGTCCTGATAGAGGCCCAGACATTACGGTGCTGTCTCTGTCTCTGCAGCGACAGCCTTACTAAATTAACTGGCCAGTGCCAACACGGGGCCAAGCCTCTCCAGAGTGAAAGGCTAAAGTTCCGCTAGACCATTTTTACAAACCGTAATTGTTCACCGCTCAGAGAGACAAAAACAAAATCGACAGTCTTGACGTATCCCATGTCTGTCTCCTTTTGAAATTAATCAAGGGCTTGTATATGGGAAATGAGGTGGCATTTCCCAATAATGAGAAAAACTGTTTCCTGGCCCCAGCCACCAAGATTGACATTTTCCATTACAAAGAAAAAATGTACATATGTTCGTCCATCAGTGTGTCGGGTGCAGTTGATTTTGGCACACGGTGCCAGTCAGGTCATCAATCTTCAGTATCCAGACGCAGCCTTGCAGTGGAATGGGGAGGTGTTGCGATGATTTATTAAAAGAGTGGCGGTGGAACCCTGTGGTAAGGGAGCCCTGTAAATCCTGATAAAAGCAATTTAATGCCATCAATCATGCAATAGTGGGGCTGTAACATAACAGTGGGGAGTTGGGTCACACTCACAAACACCTGAACTGGGAGGTATCCATTTTACCTGAACTACAGCCCTCTGTGTAGAGACACTGGTCTCCTTGTAATAGTAATAACAGATTCATTCACTTGGCTTGCAACAGGTTCTAGTTACTGCATAGATGTAAGTCAATAGGAGGGAAAGTATTCAACATTCAAATTTTTAAAAACATTGTCTTATGAGGAAGTCTTGCTATTCACACACAAACCCCAAGGTGTATTAAGTGAATGATTTGTTGGATGGCAATATTCCATCTATCAATGGATTTCTGCTTGGTTATCCTGGTCTAAAAGGAAAACCCATCACAAGGTAAAATGTAGTATTTAAAAAGTCCAGGGATTTGCATGCCTCATCTCATGCCTCAGTCAGAGCATATTCTCATACCAGGGATGCACCGCCGCCTTGCCTCCTGTGAAGCATTGTCTATTTTCTTCCTGAAAAGTTGTTTAGTTCCTTCCCCCAGCTTTTTGGGGGACTTGCTTGGACAATGCATCTTTTTATTGGACAAGCCAGACTCGAGAGGCCTTGAGAAATGATTTAATTTACTCCACCAGGCAGTAAATCAAAGTTCCTGCATTGCCTATGCAGCGATATCAGTGATGTGAAACATTTAGCACCATGCTACTATCTCCTGCAATGCAAACAAGACAGATTTATACGAGGCTCACTCCTTTAAAGAGAGAGGACAAGTATAACGGTAAAAGCATAGGGAATGTATCTGATGCTGTGGACTGTTTAAGAAGCAGGTCTTGAACTTCTGAGGCCTTTAATCCTAGTCTTTAATAGGGAGGCTCCGTGGACTGGACCATGCCAGCATAGAGCCTAATGGTAATGATGCATGAAGGGAAAAATCCTAATAAACACACCCTGACATTAACGATACGAGTCAACCTGCTCAGTGCATGCCTGCAGATGTCTGAACCCTGTGTCTGCCAAATGTATTCATTCCGCTCTTCCTGTGAAGAACAATACAGTATTCATATGTCTGTCTAGCACAGAACTGGGACGATAAACCGAAAATTATCGGCACAGACCAAACCGACCACTTATTGTGGACATTTTGCTGATTTATTTTAGTACAATAAATAACCTATAGGGCCCTACCTGAGAAATTAGATACATTTGCTAATATGGGTGATTGTTAATGGGACAATTGATGGCTACAACATTCAAAGTACTAGTAGTAGTTTTAAGGGTAATATTTAAAAAAAAAAAATACTGGTGCACATTGTTATAAACATATCATTCTATTTATCTCTATCAAGGTAATTGTCAATTTATTGTGATATGGATTTTTGTCCATATTGCCCAGCTCTAGTCTAACGGCCCGAAAGAGTATAGATTTCCTCACTAATTCACTGCAGCCAGAGGGATGACTCTCAATGTGAGTCAAGCTTCCCCAACATCTCGCTGTAATTTATCCTCGCCTCTCACCTGGCATCCTTCAATGTCAGTGAAGTCATGCAGAATAAACATAGTACCATTCCCTGCAGTAAGATACACACCCCCTTTGAAATGAGCCTGAACTACTGCCACCTGTTAACATTGTAAACACACAACACCAGTGATTCACAGACAGACTCATACCATCCCCTCATCCTCTACAACTTGGGTATTTCTTCTCCTGTACCTACTGTAAGCTATCTCTTTACCTCTCTACCTCCCCTACTCTGTTGAATATTTTTTGATTCCTCTGACCTGGATGAACAATGAGGAGACACCCTGGCGGAGGGACACACTGTCAGACACAACACTTTCAAACTGTCACTTCTGAACTGAGGGCGCTGACAGGCAGCACTGACACCTGTTCGAGCTGTCGCTCTGCCCTCCCCCGGGAGCACCATTATCTGAGAACCATCACACCGCCAAGCTGAAGCGTTCAACAAGGCCAGAAACAGTGACACGATCTTGATTGCATGCTGCTTTTGAGGAAATTCCTGTCGAGCGAGTCTGAGTTTTATTCTGGGTCAGATTAGGAAAGATTTACAATGACACATTTTCAAACTTCAACGTTTATGCATTTGTGGATTGATTAAAATTGGTTCTTGTGACATGTAGCAACTGAGACTCAGCTAGTGTTCTTTGAACTGTCACAGCTAGAAACATGACAACACATAGAAGCCAGCAGATATAACTTCCTGGAAAACTGAGTATACATACAGGAACATGATGTACTAACCATGAAATTGCCCTTAGACACTCTTGGCCTTTTGAGTCCTACAATAATAGCATAAAGTGAAGTTGGAGGATACGGAACGAGAGTGCAGCTGTGACCCTCTAGCCATTTACTCATGGCTTTACAGGTGTCTGAGGAAAGCCAGGAAAGATCGTCAAGGACTCCTCACTGAGCCACAGACAGTTCATTCTGTTACCGTCTGGCAAATGGTAACAGAGACAGCTTCTACTACCATACCATCAGATTGTTGAACAGCTAACCCTAGCTGTCTACCTGCTCACCTTAGTGACTATTTGCACCTCAGAGGATGTTTCTTAATGTGCACACTACAGTGCTCCACCCTCTCATGCTTGGAGTACATTCTCCGACCACATTTTCTTGACTACTATCCTTCTGAGGACGAGAGTGTTGAGAACCCATAAACCAATACATTTGAGAAGCACTTGCACTCACCCTACTGTATTACCTCATGCTTCACCTCCCCATTCACTGAACTGTCTTCCAGAAAGGACAATGGCAACAATAGATGAAACAAGACATACACAAAGCAAACGTTTAACCTCATAATTATCAGCTAGAGATATGAATCGTAATAATCTAGCTAGCCAGCTAGTTAATCAGGAAAAAATGACCTAAAACTAATGTTAAGCATAATAGATATACATTCTTCATGGCTAGCTAGCTAGCACTATTGACATACTATGGACTTACCCATTCACTGAACCATCTTCTAAGTCAGGACAACAATGGCAAGAGAGTAAACAATATATACACAAAGCAACCAATTTACTAAATAACTATCAGCTAGCTATATATGAATTGTAATAATGTAGCTAACCAGATAGTTTAACAGGAAAAAATGACCTAAAACTAATATTATACAAGATAGATGTCAATTCTTTGTGGCTATCTGGCTAGCTAACAGTACTAGTAGCTAGCCAGTTAGCCCTATTGACTTATTATGGGCTTGCGATCTATGGTACGTAGACAGGTAAACATGTCCAAAATAACACAGAATGTATTTATAAATGTATCAAGATGAAATATTGTAGTCAGGCAACATATGAGATGTGAATAGGCAACATTTCATCCCAAAGTCGGAGTGTATTTTCTCTCGCTTCAGCTGAAATAATGGCCACCATTGATTTGAAGAAATGTTGCACCATTTTTTACACGATTGCGTCATATTTCTTTGCATACTTTCCATTGAATCATGCATCAATGCATGCTTCAAATAAGTACAAACAGAGTATGCATTTGAGAAATGCCCTCCGTGCTCCGTTTTGCATACCTTGATTTGGACACATTCTCGGACCCTCCCGTGCTCCAATTTGCATGCTCAGAGCACGGTAGAATGAAACACCCAGAGACTATCTGCACCCTTACACACAAGCACACACACACACAACCATATATAAACAAGCACACATAATTTCACACACACACACACACACACACACTAGCCTCAGCGGGGTTCGTGATTAACCGGATGTTCCGGTTTTCAGGGGAAATGGAAGAGAGCCTGTGACTTGACTTCCGCTTTCAGACGAAGCGACATTCTATCTTAACTCCTCATCCACATTTACTGGAATGGTTGAACAGTGCAGAGGACAACCTCCCCTGACAGTTAAAACTAAATATTGTTAGGACCAGAATGTGGGGGATCTAGTTACAGGCGTTTCGTTTACGCCTGCTATGTTAGGTTACACACACACATACAGAGAGAGACAGTCAACACTGCTTTTCTAGTATATACTATTTATTCAACTGTGCAAATTTATGTTGTAAACACTGTCATACTTGACATAGCACATTCATAATGTATAATGTAATTAAAATTGTGTACATATCCGTTTTATTACTATACATATTACCTTATTCTAATTACAGTACTTGTTATTTTAGATCATTTATTTGACTTGATTATTATTTATATTGTAATGTGGAGGGAGCTAGCGCACAAGCATTTCCCTGCACCTTTATACTTGCTGTAATAGTGTACAGTGCATTCGGAAAGTATTCAGACCACTTGACTTTTTACACATTTTGTTACGTTACATCCTTATTCTAAAAATCGATAAAATAAAATACTCATCAATCTATACAAAAAAATATTATTATTTTTGAAATTTTGGCAGATGTATTCAAAATAAAAACTGAAATATGTTATTTAGGTAAGTATTCACACACTTTACTATCACTCGAATTTAGCCTAGGTGTATACTGTTTCCATTGGTCATCTTTGAGATGTTTCTGCAACTTGATTGCAGTCCACCTGTTTTATTTATTTTTTAATTTTTTATTTCACCTTTATTTAACCAGGTAGGCCAGTTGAGAAAAAGTTCTCATTTACAACTGCTACCTGACCAAGATAAAGCAAAGCAGTGCAACAAAAAACAACAACACAGAGTAAAACATGGGATAAACAACAGTCAATAATACAATAGAAAAATCTATATACAGTGTGTGCAAATGGAGTAAGGAGGTAAGGCAATAAATAGGACATAGTAGCGAAGTAATTACAATTTAGCAAATTAACACTGGAGTGATAGATGTGCGATGATGATGTGCAAGTAGAAATACTGGTGTGCAAAAGAGCAAAAAAGTAAATCAAAACAATATGGGGATGAGGTAGGTAGTTGGATGGGCAATTTACAGATGGGCGATGTACAGCTGCAGCGATCGGTAAGCTGCTCAGAATATATAGCGAGGGCCAGCCAACGAGAGCCTACAGGTCGCAGTGGTGGGTGGTATATGGGGCTTTGGTGACAAAATGGATGGCACTGTGATAGACTGCATCCAGTATGCTGAGTAGAGTGTTGGAGGCTATTTTGTAAATTACATTGCCGAAGTCGAGGATTGGTAGGATAGTCCGTGTTAAGAGGGTATCTGTGGCAGCGTGGGTGAAGGAGGCCTTTAATGCGAAATAGGAATCCGATTCTAGATTTAATTTTGGATTGGAGATGCTTAATATGAGTCTGGAAGGAGAGTTTACAGTCTAACCAGACACCTAGGTATTTATAGTTGTCTACATATTCTAAGTCAGCCTATAGAGACTGCCAGAGGTCTGGACAACAGGCCCTCCGATTTGACACACTGAACTCTATCTGAGAAGTAGTTGGTGAACCAGGCAAGGCAGTCATTTGAGAAACCATGGCTGTTGAGTCTGCCAATAAGAATACAGTGAATGACAGAGTTGAAAGCCTTGGCCAGGTCGATGAAGACGGCTGCACAGTACTGTCTTTTATCGATGGCGTTTATGATATTGTTTAGTACCTTGAGCGTGGCTGAGGTGCACCCATGACCAGCTCGGAAACCGGATTGCACAGTCGGAGAAGGTACGGTGGGATTCGAAATGGTTTGTGATCTGTTTGTTAAATTGGCTTTCGAAGACTTTAGAAAGGCAGTACAGGATGGATATACAGTTCAATTTGGAAGTTTATATACACCTTAACTAAATATATTTAAACTCAGTTTTTCACAATTCCTGACATTTAATCCTAGTAAAAAAATCCCTGTTTTAGGTCAGTTAGGATCACCACTTTATTTTAAGAATGTGAAATGCCAGAATAATAGTAGAGAGTATGATTTATTTCAGCTTTTATTTCTTTCATCACATTCCCAGTGGGACAGAAATTTACATACACTCAATTAGTATTTGGTAGCATTGCCTTTACATTGTTTAACTTGGGTCAGACATTTCAGGTAGCCTTCCACAAGCTTCCCACAACAAGTTTGGTGAATTTTGGCACATTCCTCCTGACAGAGCTGGTGTAACTGAGTCAGGTTTGTAGTTCTCCTTGCTCGCACATGCTTTTTCAGTTCTGCCCACAAATGTTCTCTAGGATTGAGGTCGGGGCTTTGTGATGGCCACTCCAAAACCTTGACTCTTTTGTCCTTAAGCCATTTTGCCACAACTTTGGAAGTCTGCTTGGGGTCATTGTCTATTTGGAAGACCCATTTGTGACCAAGCTTTAACTTCCGGACTGATGTCTTGAAAAAGTACGATCTTTGTCCCCATGTGCAGTTGCAAACCGTAGCCTGGCTTTTTAATGGCGGGTTTTGGAGCAGTGGCTTCTTCCTTGCTGAGCGGCCTTTCAGGTTATGTTGATATAGGACTCGTTATACTGTGGATGTAGACACATTTGTACCCGTTTCCTCCAGAATCTTCACAAGGTCCTTTGCTGTTGGTCTGGGATTGATTTGCACTTCTCACACCAAAGTACGTTCATCTCTAGGAGACAGAACGCGTCTTCTTCCTGAGCGGTATGATGGCTCCGTGGTCCCATGGTGTTTATACTTGTTCATCTGTACAAACAAGTACACGTGGTACCTTCAGGCATTTGGAAATTGCTCCCAAGGATGAACCAGACTTGTGGAGGTCTACAATTGTTTTGTCTGATTTCTTTCAATTTTCCCATGATGTCAAGCAAAGAGCAAAGAGTTTGAAGGTAGACCTTGAAATACATCCAGGTACACCTCCAAGTGACTCAAATGATGTTAATTAGCCTATCAGAAGCTTCTAAAGCCATTACATAATTTTCTGGAAATGTCCAAGCCGTTTAAAGGCACAGTCAACTTAGTGTATGTAAACTTCTGACCCACTGGAATTGTGACACAGTGAATTATAAGTGAAATAATCTGTCTATAAACAATTGTTGGAAAAAGTACTTGTCTCATGCACAAAGTAGATGTCCTAACCGACTTGCCGAAACTATAGTTTGTTAACAAGAAATTTGTGGAGTGGTTGAAAAACAAGTTTTAATGACTCCAACCTAAGTGTATGTAAACTTCCAACTACAACGGTAGGTCTGTAACAGTTTGGATCTAGAGTATACTCCCCTTTTGAAGAGGGGGATGACCGCGTCAGCTTTCCAATCTTTAGGAATCTCGGACAATATGAAGGAGAGGTTGAACAGACTAGTAATAGGGGTTTTAACAATGGCGGCAGATAATTTTAGTAAGAGAGGGTCCAGATTGTCTAGCCCAGTTGATTTGTACGGGTCCAGGTTTTGAAGCTTTTTCAGAACATCTGCTATCTGGATTTAGGTGAAGGAGAAGCTGGGGATGCTTGGGCAAGTAGCTGCGGGTTGCGGAGCTGTTGGCCAGGGTTGGGGTAGCAAGGAGGAAAGCATGGCCAGCCGTAGAGAAATGCTTATTGAAATCCTCGATTATCGTGGATTTATCGGTGGTGACAGTGTTTCCTAGCCTCAGTGCAGTGGGCAGCTGGGAGGAGGTGCTCTTATTCTCCATGGACTTTACAATGTCCCAGAACATTTTGGAGTTAGAGCTACAGAGTGCAAATTTCTGTTTGTAAAAGCTAGCCTTTGCGTTCCTAAATGACTGTGTGTATTGGTTCCTGACTTCCCTGAAAAGTTTAAGATCACGGGGACTATTCGAAGCCGGTGCAGTACGCCACAGGATGGTTTTGTGCTGGTCGGGGGCAGTCAGGTCTGGAGTGAACTAAGGGCTATATCTGTTCTTAGTTCTAAATTTTTTGAAAGGGGCATGCTTATTTAAGATAGCGAGGAAATTACTTTCAAAGAACAACCAGGCATCCTCTACTGACGGGATGAGGTCAATATCCTTCCAGGATACCCGGGCCAGGTCAATTAGAAAGGCCTGCTCGCAGAAGTGTTTTAGGGAGTGTTTGACAGTGATGAGGGGTGGTTGTTTGACCGCGGACCCATAACGGATATAGGCAATGAGGCAGTGATCGCTGAGATCCTGATTGAAAACAGCAGAGGTGTATTTGGAGGGCAAGTTGGTCAGGATAATATCTATGAGGGTGCCCATGTTTATGGATTTAGGGTTGTACCTGGTGGGTTCCATGAGGATTTGTGTGAGATTGAGGGCATCTAGCTTAGATTGTAGGACGGCCGGGGTGTTAAGCATATCCCAGTTTAGGTCACCTAACAGAACGAACTCTGAAGATAGATGGGGGGCAAAAAATTCACATATGGTGTCCAGGGCACAGCTGGGAGCTGAGGGGGGTCTATAACAGGTGGCAACAGTGAGAGACTTAATTCTGGAGAGATACATTTTTTAAATTAGAAGCTTGAACTGTTTGGGCATAGACCTGGAAAGTATGACAGAACTTTGCAGGTTATCTCTGCAGTAGATTTCAACTCCTCCCCCTTTGGCAGTTCTATCTTGACGGAAAATGTTTTAGTTGGGGATTTTTGTGGCCTTCCTAAGCCAGGATTCAGACACGGCAAGGACATCAGGGTTGGCGGAGTGTGCGAAAGCAGTGAGTAAAACAACTTAGGGAGGAGGCTTCTGATGTTAACATGCATGAAACCAAGGCTTTAACGGTTACAGAACAAATGAGAGTGACTGGGGACACACAGGGCCTGGGTTAACCTCCACATCACCCGAGGAACAGAGGAGGAGTAGGATGAGGATACGGCTAAAGGCTATCAAAACTAGTCGTCTAGTGCGTTGGGGACAGAGAATAAAAGGAGCAGATTTCTGGGCGTGGTAGAATAGTACAGACAGGGGTATGGTAGGGTGCGGGTACAGTGGAGGTAAACCTAGGCATTGAGTGACAATAGGAGAGGTTGTATCTCTCGAGGCACTAGTTATGCTAGGTGAGGTCACCCCATGTGTGGGAGGTGGGACAAGAGGGGTATCTGAGGCATGTTGAGTGGGGCTAGGGGCTCCGCAGTACAATAACACAATGATAACTACCCTAAACAACAGTATACAAGGCATACTGACATTAGAGAGAGACATAAAACGAGGCATAAAGCAATCACAGATGTTGATTGGGAGAGCTAGCTAAGACAAAAACGGGTAAGACAGTAACAGCTAATCAGCTAAGACAACAACAACAGGGAAAATGGCGATGAATGGGCAGAGAGGGTCAGTTAATTACACACAGGGCCTGAGTTCGAAGGCTGGGGCCGACAGATAAACAAAATGGAATACCGTGATTAATGAACAGTCCAGCAGGCATCAGCTATGTAGCCAGGTGATCATAGGGTCCAGTGAACAGCAATAGATGAAACAGGGAAGTTGCTACTACGCTAGCAAGCGGAAGACACTGCGTTCATAAAGTTAGCAGGCCGGAGATAGCAAAAGTGTCTTCACCGACGTCCGACAAAGGCCGGTTGAGGGCACATCGGATGGAATTACATCGGCAGACCAGACGTAATGGATCGGCCGGGCTCCGTGTTGACAAAGGGTCAAGGCCAATTGGCAAAAGAGGTATTGTAGCTGGAGTAATTTAGTTTGCTAGCCAGGAGATGCGCCTGGCTCGAGGCTAACTGGTGCTGGCTTCGGGACAACAGCGTTAGCCACTATAGCTACTCGGTAGCAGCTAGCTAGTTGCGATGATCCAATGCAAAGTTCCAGAGCTTACGGCAAGAATCCGGCAATGTAGTGGCTTCTAGTTATGTTAGTGAATAGTCCAAGAGGCATCAGCTGCGTAGCCGTGTGATCGTAGGGTCCACTGAGCAGGCCGGGAGATGGGCCTGGCTCAAAGGCTAGCTTCGGGGCTGGGCCACTCGGTAGCAGCTAGCTAGCTGTGATGATCTGGAGTAATGGTCCAGTAATGCAGTAATCTGGAGTAAAGGTGGAGAAAAGCAGTCTGATATTCTCAGGGTTGACATTGCGCTGTGTAGACTGTCGGGTATTATCCAGGGTAAAAGTGGCTGGAGTCTGAGCTAGAGGTAAAGGCCGCTAGCAGTGGCTAACAATGACTAAATAGCTAGTAGCTAATTAGCTGGTTAGGTTCTAACCAGGTTCTAGCTAAGGTAAAAAAAATAGCAGATCCATATCACATTGGGTGAGGCAGGTTGCCGGAATGTATATTTAATTTGAAAATGGAAAAAGAGATTGAAATTTATACAAAAAAAAACTGAAAAAATGTACACGGCAAAAAAATAAGGAAAATAAGTTTAAGTGTGCTAAAGTCAATTGATTGGACATGATTTGGAAAGGCACACACCTGTCTATATAAGGTCCCACAGTTGACAGTGCATGTCAGAGTAAAAACCAAGCCATGAGGTCAAATAATTGTCCGTAGATCTCCCAGACAAGATTGTGTCAAGGCTCAGATCTGGGGAATGGTACCAAAACATTTCTGCAGCATTGAAGGTCCCCGAGAACACAGTGGCCTCCATCGTTCTTAAATGGAAGAAGTTTGGAACCACCAAGACTCTTCCTAGAGCTGGCCGCCCGGCCAAACTGAGCAATCGAAGGAGAAGGGCCTTGGTCAGGGAGGTGACCAAGTACCCGATGGTCACTCTGAAAGAGCTCCAGAGTTCCTCTGTGGAGATGGGAGAACCATCCAGAAGAGCAACCATCTCTGCAGTACTCCACCAATCAGGCCTTTTTGGTAGAGTGGCCAGACGGAACCCACTCCTTAGTAAAAGGCACACAGACAATAAAGACTCTCAGACAATGAGAAACAAGATTCTCTGGTCTGATGAAACAAAGATTGAACTCTGGTCTAAATGACAAGAGTCACTTCTGGAGGAAACCTGGCACCATCCCTACATTGAAGCATGGTGGTGGCAGCATCATGCCGTGGGGATGTCTTTCAGCAGCAGTTACTGGGAGACTAGTCAGGATCGAGGGACAGTTGAACAGAGCAAAGTACAGAGAGATCCTTGATGAAAGGTTCACCTTCCAACAGGACAACAACCCTAAGCACACAGCCAAGACAACGCAAGAGCGGCTTTGGGACAAGTCTCTGAATGTCCTTGAGTGGCCCACTCAGAGTCCGAACTCGATCGAACATCTCTGGAGAGACCTTAAAATAGCTGTGCAGCGACACTCTCCATCCAACCTGACAGAGCTTGAGAGGATCTGCAGAGAAGAATGGGAGAAACTCCCCAAATACAGGTGTGCCAAGCTTGTAGCGTCATACTCAAGAAGACTCGAGACTGTAATCGCTGCCAAAGGTGCTTCAACAAAGTACTGAGTAAAAGGTCGGAATACTTATGTAAATGTGATATTTATAAAAACCTGTTTTTACTTTGTTATTATGGGGTATTGTGTGTAGATTGATGAGGGGGGAAAAACAATTTAATACATTTTAGAATACTTTCCGAATGCACTGTAGCAAAATGAGATGACGAGATACAGGTATGTGACAAGTACATTTGATTTGATGTGAGGCTTAGCTCAGGGACTCAAACCCATCAAGTAGTGTCCCTGTACTACCCATGCGTCTTTAGTAGCCTGTATTTCTACTGCTGCCCCTCACTTCACTGATGACAGAGGCTGACCTCTCAGGGAGGTGAGGCGCCCAGCGCGCTGCTCCACTGCAGTGTTCAGATAACCTTGCCCTGTCATTGCATTCTCCTCTTATCAGAATCTTTTAGCAGCAGCAAATGCAATTTCCCAAGCTCTCCTGGGTGCCTGCTTCAAATCCACCACAGGCAATCTGGAGGTTTGATCTGACATCTTTAAGAGTGACTTGAACCGTACCAGTATTCGTTTAAAAAAAAAAATCTTCATAACTATTAGTCCAAAACTCAAAACAGATCATCAAAAAGGCAGTTGTTTCATTTTTTATTGACTAAGAACAACACACAAAATCACCTTTTCACTAAACTTAAATCAGTGATTCATCTAGAAATACATGCTTTACTTAACCCAATTACTCTTAATTGATGTTCACCTAACAGTTTGTTAAACCTGTAGATTTAACATGTAAACTGGCTTGTCTAGTACAGATTATGAGAACTACATCATGAAAATAGATGTCTAAAGTATAAACATAAAAAGTATGATAAATACTTGAATGTACTACTATGATGACGACTACTATGATTTTACTTCACAGTAAGTGAATTGATCGCATACACAGATTAGCAGATGTTACAGCAGGTGCAGTGACATGCTTATGTTTTTAGTTCCTACAGTGCAGTAATACAATATCAATACAATACATTACCAACACACAAACAATCCATAATTAAATTGCTGGGGTCTTTTTTGTGGGGGAATTCACACTGCTTTACTAATATTGCATTGGCCACACTACTAAAATCCCATAATATTTGACATTTATGTAGCAGATACTTTTATCCAATCTGACAAAAATCCACACATTTTGGTATCTGACACCAGTGGGAATCAAACCAACAACTAGTACAGGTACCATGCTCTTATGAACTGAGCCATGTACAAGATCACTACAACACTGTACAATACAATATGATTACAATACAGGTGGAAAATTGATTGCCATCTCCATGAGCGTACCACACTCCTTCAGGCCATGGATGAGGCATGCAATGATTTCAATTCAGCAATACGTATGTTGGATTTCTACCCCAGGTGCATGATATTTACTGCGATTTCGATGAGAACCTGTAGCCAAATGCTCAAGACAGGCTTCATGCAAACCGGTGCCTGCTAAACATTATGATGCTTTCATTTATTTGAATAAATTACATTGTGAAAGATGTCTTCAATGATCACACAATGGGATAGAAATGATGTAAATGTGATGTTCAGTCAATATTAATGTCTAGTGTAAGTGTATTGCCTATTATGAAAATGGTGTAATGTAAAGGGACATTTTGAAACATGTATCTGACATTCTTTCCTTTTTGGGTTAACTGGTTGTTAGAATAACTAAATGGGTAGATATCACGTTCTGTTTTGGTGATTAAACCAATGTACTTATATTTCACAGTAAACATATATTTTTGTTCAATGGTTGTGTGGTGAAAGATGTCTACAAACAAAATGAATACACAATGAAAGGCTTTGAATGGAAGCCTGGCTGTGCTGCAAGCAATGTTCCTTGTGAAATGCGTGCAGGTGCGCAGCCCCCCAGGACTGCAGCCCAGAAGAAGAATCAGCCAGTGAAGCACGAGATTGAACTTCACTCACCTTCCTAGTTTTAACATGAACTAATTTAACATTATCAATGTTTCCCTTTACTGTGGGAATTGTGATCAAATCAATTAAATATTAGACATTTTCAATGCAACATACAGAAACAAAACGAACTATGCAAGACTTAGTATGCAAAACTAACTATGCAAGAGATTTTGTTGTAGGCAATCGGAGTAGGATTCTATTGCTTTGACAGGTATGACTCAGGCCCATACTACACAGACCAGTGCACCATAACCAATCAGAGGTGCAGTAGGCCTATATGCAAATAGACCATTGCCATATATGAATCTGTGCCATTCCCTTTGAACTGGACTGTTTTTACATGAACAGTTGTGAGTAGATGTCTCCCTACATGTTGCGATGTGTGCATATTTGTTCATAACTTTGCTAGTTAGTGAGTTATTGGCCCAGTTATAGATCATTTTTAGTCAGCAATAGTGGAGTGATTGCTTCCTAAAAGAGCACAAAACGTGTACATTTCTAGACACCTTTGAAAAGCTAGTCAGGTAAAGAGCTTTTTCTTTTGTCTAAATGGGCAGTGTTGTATTTTGAGACAGGCTTGAATAAGCTAAGTAGCCAATAGGCAGAGGGTAGCATAATTTGTCTGACTCTCTAATAATGGTATTGTGAATGGACCATTTCAGGTCATCAGTGATATGCACGCAGAGGAACTTGAAGCTTTTCACCCTCTCCAGTACAACCCCGTCAGTGTGGATGGGGGCATGCTCTCTGCTGTCTCCTCCTCTTCAGCTCCTTCGTTTTTTTGATGCTGAAGGAGGGATTGTTGTCCTGGCACCACACTGCCAATTATCTGACCTCCTCCCTGTAGGCTGTCTTGTTGTTGTTGGTACTCAGGCCTACCACTGTTGTGTCGTCAGCAAACTTGATGATTGCTGGAGACGTGTGTGGCCACGCAGTCATGGGTGAAGAGGAAGTACAGGAGGAGGCTGAGCACGCAATTCAGTGGGGCCCCCGTGTTGTGGATCTGCGTGACGGAGGTGAAGTTGCCTACCTTCACCACCTGAGGTCAGCTCGTCAAGAAGTCCAGGATCCAGTTGCAGAGGGAGGTGTTCAGTCCCAGGGACCTTATCTCAGTGATGAGCTTCGAGAGGACTATGGTGTTGAATGCTGAGCTGTAGTCAATGAACAGTATTTTCACATGGGGAAAAAATATACACCTAAGTGGGAAAGAGCAGTGTGGAGTGCAATAGAGATTGTGGATATGTTGGGGTGGTATGCGAATGGGAGTGGATCCAGGGTATCTTGAGATGTGGTCCTCTGTAGCTCAGTTGGTAGCGTATGGTGCTTGCAATGCCAGGATAGTGAGTTCGATTCCCACGACAAACCATATGTAAATTATACGCACAGTGACAAAGTCGCTTTGTGTAAAAGCATCTGCTAAATGGCATGCATTATTATAATGGTGGTGTTGATATGAGCCATGACTAGCCCTTCAAAGCATTTCATGGCTACATATGTGAGCGTTACAAACACTCTCTACTGAACTGTACATTCATAATTTCAGTGGATTAGTTATATAGAATTGTTTTTAAAACATTGTAAATACTACTTATTTGCAATGCAAAAAAGCCAAATGGAGATATCCAGTGGGGAACACCAAGCGATACCAATCAGGGACCTATTGTAATTGGCTTCCTTTCTCTCCCACATACATTCCCAGTCATTGTCTGGGAGGGAGAATGGAGACCATGTGAGTCACTCCCCATCAGCCAGCAGTGTACCCCTCAGGCCATCTGAACACTGATGTTGTCACCTTCATATGTATTCCTCTGCAGACGCGATGCAACGTCAAGTTGGAATGGGAGAAGGACAATTGTCTGCAGTGAGAAGACTTCACTATTTACCCCAGTCTACTGCTAGAATGAATCACTAAAGTTTCTGTGTGGTATCTGTTTAGCCTGTGTTCACTGGAGCAGAAATAGAAGGGCTATATGCACCTGTGTTTTGCTGGCAGGAGGACTGCAAAGTCAATTAAAACAGCCAGAGGTTGTTGGTGGATGGATGTACAAACAAGGAGAAACATGCAGGCCCTATTCAATCAAATAATTCAAATATCACCCATCCTCATGTCTCTCTCATCAGAACCTAATATAACATTGATCCAATTTAGGACTTAGGATGTTTCAAATGAGAGTTGATCAAACTACTATGACAGTGCAGCTCAGAAGGCTGATATCCATATTTTATATATAATCACTCTCATTTACCATAGCATCAGACTGCTATCCTCCTCCCTATACACTCATACAGGCCTCTGGAGACAGAAAAAGAGAGGATCAGTGTAATTGTAATTATGAAAACTATTTTGGCAGCCGAGTGCACTCATAAAACGAGAAGGGAAGTTTACCTATCCACTAATTTTAATTAACTAAAGGTTTGCTATTCACTTAATGAAAGGGCTCATTGAGACCCAATGGAACTCATTTTGTCATGCTAATTGGGAAGGCCACAGCCAGCAAGCCTAATGCTGTGTACCCACTAATTTGAATTGTGCTGATCAGCCTGCTGCTTTGTAATTTCATAATTACATTTCCTGTAATGCAGAAATGCACTTGCCTGAGGATACGGCTAGGCAATGCATCATGAACCGACTTTGATTAAATATAGCGAGGGAATATAGGAGGTGGGAGGAGGAAATTTTTTTTTATTTATTTATTTTACCTTTATTTAACCAGGTAGGCAAGTTGAGAACAAGTTCTCATTTACAATTGCGACCTGGCCAAGATAAAGCAAAGCAGTTCGACAGATAAAACGACACAGAGTTACACATGGAGTAAAAACAAACATACAGTCAATAATGCAGTATAAACAAGTCTATATACAATGTGAGCAAATGAGGTGAGAAGGGAGGTAAAGGCAAAAAAAGGCCATGATGGCAAAGTAAATACAATATAGCAAGTAAAATACTGGAATGGTAGTTTTGCAATGGAAGAATGTGCAAAGTAGAAATAAAAAAATAATGGGGTGCAAAGGAGCAAAATAAATAAATAAATAAAAATTAAATACAGTTGGGAAAGAGGTAGTTGTTTGGGCTAAATTTTAGGTGGGCTATGTACAGGTGCAGTAATCTGTGAGCTGCTCTGACAGTTGGTGCTTAAAGCTAGTGAGGGAGATAAGTGTTTCCAGTTTCAGAGATTTTTGTAGTTCGTTCCAGTCATTGGCAGCAGAGAACTGGAAGGAGAGGCGGCCAAAGAAAGAATTGGTCTTGGGGGTGACTAGAGAGATATACCTGCTGGAGCGTGTGCTACAGGTGGGAGATGCTATGGTGACCAGCGAGCTGAGATAAGGGGGGACTTTACCTAGCAGGGTCTTGTAGATGACATGGAGCCAGTGGGTTTGGCGACGAGTATGAAGCGAGGGCCAGCCAACGAGAGCGTACAGGTCGCAATGGTGGGTAGTATATGGGGCTTTGGTGATAAAACGGATTGCACTGTGATAGACTGCATCCAATTTGTTGAGTAGGGTATTGGAGGCTATTTTGTAAATGACATCGCCAAAGTCGAGGATTGGTAGGATGGTCAGTTTTACAAGGGTATGTTTGGCAGCATGAGTGAAGGATGCTTTGTTGCGAAATAGGAAGCCAATTCTAGATTTAACTTTGGATTGGAGATGTTTGATATGGGTCTGGAAGGAGAGTTTACAGTCTAACCAGACACCTAAGTATTTGTAGTTGTCCACGTATTCTAAGTCAGAGCCGTCCAGAGTAGTGATGTTGGACAGGCGGGTAGGTGCAGGTAGCGATCGGTTGAAGAGCATGCATTTAGTTTTACTTGTATTTAAGAGCAATTGGAGGCCACGGAAGGAGAGTTGTATGGCATTGAAGCTTGCCTGGAGGGTTGTTAACACAGTGTCCAAAGAAGGGCCGGAAGTATACAGAATGGTGTCGTCTGCGTAGAGGTGGATCAGGGACTCACCAGCAGCAAGAGCGACCTCATTGATGTATACAGAGAAGAGAGTCGGTCCAAGAATTGAACCCTGTGGCACCCCCATAGAGACTGCCAGAGGTCCGGACAGCAGACCCTCCGACTTGACACACTGAACTCTATCAGAGAAGTAGTTGGTGAACCAGGCGAGGCAATCATTTGAGAAACCAAGGCTGTCGAGTCTGCCGATGAGGATGTGGTGATTGACAGAGTCGAAAGCCTTGGCCAGATCAATGAATACGGCTGCACAGTAATGTTTCTTATCGATGGCGGTTAAGATATCGTTTAGGACCTTGAGCGTGGCTGAGGTGCACCCATGACCAGCTCTGAAACCAGATTGCATAGCAGAGAAGGTATGGTGAGATTCGAAATGGTCGGTAATCTGTTTGTTGACTTGGCTTTCGAAGACCTTAGAAAGGCACGGTAGGATAGATATAGGTCTGTAGCAGTTTGGGTCAAGAGTGTCCCCCCCTTTGAAGAGGGGGATGACCGCAGCTGCTTTCCAATCTTTGGGAATCTCAGACGACACGAAAGAGAGGTTGAACAGGCTAGTAATAGGGGTGGCAACAATTTCGGCAGATAATTTTAGAAAGAAAGGGTCCAGATTGTCTAGCCCGGCTGATTTGTAGGGGTCCAGATTTTGCAGCTCTTTCAGAACATCAGCTGAATGGATTTGGGAGAAGGAGAAATGGGGAAGGCTTGGGCGAGTTGCTGTTGGGGGTGCAGTGCTGTTGTCCGGGGTAGGAGTAGCCAGGTGGAAAGCATGGCCAGCCGTAGAAAAATGCTTATTGAAATTCTCAATTATGGTGGATTTATCAGTGGTGACAGTGTTTCCTATCTTCAGTGCAGTGGGCAGCTGGGAGGAGGTGTTCTTATTCTCCATGGACTTTACAGTGTCCCAGAACTTTTTTGAGTTAGTGTTGCAGGAAGCAAATTTCTGCTTGAAAAAGCTAGCCTTGGCTTTTCTAACTGCCTGTGTATAATGATTTCTAGCTTCCCTGAACAGCTGCATATCACGGGGGCTGTTCGATGCTAATGCAGAACGCCATAGGATGTTTTTGTGTTGGTTAAGGGCAGTCAGGTCTGGGGAGAACCAAGGGCTATATCTGTTCCTGGTTCTAAATTTCTTGAATGGGGCATGTTTATTTAAGATGGTTAGGAAGGCATTTTTAAAAAATATCCAGGCATCCTCTACTGACGGGATGAGATCAATATCCTTCCAGGATACCCCGGCCAGGTCGATTAGAAAGGCCTGCTCGCAGAAGTGTTTCAGGGAGCGTTTTACAGTGATGAGTGGAGGTCGTTTGACCGCTGACCCATTACGGATGCAGGCAATGAGGCAGTGATCGCTGAGATCTTGGTTGAAGACAGCAGAGGTGTATTTAGAGGGGAAGTTGGTTAGGATGATATCTATGAGGGTGCCCGTGTTTAAGGTTTTGGGGAGGTACCTGGTAGGTTCATTGATTATTTGTGTGAGATTGAGGGCATCAAGTTTAGATTGTAGGATGGCTGGGGTGTTAAGCATGTTCCAGTTTAGGTCGCCTAGCAGCACGAACTCTGAAGATAGATGGGGGGCAATCAGTTCACATATGGTGTCCAGAGCACAGCTGGGGGCAGAGGGTGGTCTATAGCAGGCGGCAACGGTGAGAGACTTGTTTTTAGAGAGGTGGATTTTTAAAAGTAGAAGTTCAAATTGTTTGGGTACAGACCTGGATAGTAGGACAGAACTCTGCAGGCTATCTTTGCAGTAGATTGCAACACCGCCCCCTTTGGCAGTTCTATCTTGTCTGAAAATGTTGTAGTTTGGAATTAAAACTTCAGAATTTTTGGTGGTCTTCCTAAGCCAGGATTCAGACACAGCTAGAACATCCGGGTTGGCAGAGTGTGCTAAAGCAGTGAATAGAACAAACTTAGGGAGGAGGCTTCTAATGTTAACATGCATGAAACCAAGGCTATTACGGTTACAGAAGTCGTCAAAAGAGAGCGCCTGGGGAATAGGAGTGGAGCTAGGCACTGCAGGGCCTGGATTCACCTCTACATCGCCAGAGGAACATAGGAGGAGTAGAATAAGGGTACGGCTAAAAGCTATGAGAATTGGTCGTCTAGAACGTCTGGAACATAGAGTAAAAGGAGGTTTCTGGGGGCGATAAAATAGCATCAAGGTATAATGTACAGACAAATGTATGGCAGGATGTGAATACAGTGGAGGTAAACCTAGGTATTGAGTGATGAAGAGAGAGATATTGTCTCTAGAAACATCGTTGAAACCAGGAGATGTCATTGCATGTGTGGGTGGTGGAACTAATAGGTTGGATAAGGTATAGTGAGCAGGACTAGAGGCTCTACAGTGAAATAAGCCAATAAACACTAACCAGAACAGAAATGGACAAGACATATTGACATTAAGGATAGGCATGCTTAGTCGAGTGATCAAAAGGGTCCGGTGAGTGGAGAGGTTGGTTGGTGATTTAGACAGCTAGCCAGGGCATCGGTAGCAAGCTAGCATAGGATGGAGGTCTGTTAGCCACCCCTTACGTTCCGTCAGTAGATTAGTGGGGTTCCGTGTGGTAGAGGGGATTAATCCAAATCACACAACAACAACAAAAATAAAAACAATAGATATAGTTATAGAGGCCCAAGAAGAAAATATAATAATAATAATTAAAAAAATAATTTAAAAAAAATAATAATAAAAAAATTGTCCGATTGTCTATTCAGATAGCAGCCGGTAAGACAGCTAACGGTTAGCAGGCCGCAGATGGGCGTTCAGGTAACGTCGCGACGGAGGAGCCGGCCGAATAACTCCTTCGGGTAGATAACGTCGGCAGTCCAGTTGTGAAGGCCCGGTGGGGCTCCGCGAAGGCAGTAAAACGGGTCCGGATAGGTGACTGCAGCCCAGGTGTGATTGATGGAACTCAGGAGTGATTGACGGAGCTTGCTAGCTCCGATGGTCACACGGATAGCAGCTAGCTAGCTGTGAGATCCGGGTATGAATGTCCAGGGACATGGAGAGAAAAATTGGTCCGGTATGTTCCGTTCCGAGCCGCGCTGCGCCGTACAGAACTGGCGATAGATTTTCGAGCTAAAGGATAGCTGATGACCACAAACCGTGGTTAGCTGAATATTAACGATTTGCCAGTAAAGGAGCTAACTAGCTTCTGAACTAGCTTCTGGATTAGCTTCTGGCTAGTTTCAGGCTAGCTTCTTGGAGTTTCTGGCTAGCTTCTTGGAGGATTACAGATCTGAGGTAAATAATACTTTTTTATAAATATACATTGGTGAGGCGGGTTGCAGGAGAGTGTTTTGAAGATGAGTTGATGGAAAATAAAAATAAAATGTATGTGAAAAAGTTGTAAATATATATATATACAGGACACGACAAGACGAGGACAAAAGACGTCTGAACTGCTATGCCACCTTGGAATCCAGCTGGATTGTGGAATCCACCACAATCCAGAAGTTAACTCCAGTAATGTGCTGCATGTAGCCTACATCCATTGTGCAGGCATTGGAGAGAAGACTTGTTATATAAACTAAACAATCTGAGCATTACCCAACCAATTGACATAATCTCAGTATAGAAAGTTGCTTGCTTTCCTTCTGAGACATATTGAATACAAAAGAGCATTAGATGTAATTTCCTTTCTGTGGCTTATGCACTTAACATATATCACTCCCCATTGGGCCCAGCAATCTGCATTTTCCAAAGCAGGAAATAGTATAATTACGGGCTTTTTCTATACCGGGAGATTATTAATCCATAGGTTAGAATGAATATACTCTATTATATTGGGAGGTATGAGTTAAGGAGCACACAGCTAAATGCTGGGCCTTCACAATTATTTACCTTTATTTAACTAGGCAAGTCAGTTAAGAACAAATTCTTATTTTCAATGACGGCCTAGGAACAGTGGGTTAACTGCCTTGTTCAGGGGCAGAACGACAGATTTGTACCTTGTCTGCTCGGGGATTCGATCTCTGAGCTTTCGGTTACAAATCCAAAGCTCTAACCACTAGGCTACCTGCCTCCACAATGAATAGATTACCTTTCCACATCTTGTACCTTCATCAATGTCTCTCTGTACTGCAAAGGAAATAACAAATTGAGAGGATGTTCTTTGACAATAATGACATCCAGGGGGTACAGAGAACAAGACAAGCCCACAGACACGGAGAAGTCGGTACTTTCTAATGAAGTGTAGATAATGGCATACTTTCACTGCATATTGAATGGACCTGATAAATGCAACCTGATGCATATAAGGCCTTGTATTTATATGAAATATGGCATATGAAAGGAAAACAGCTAAAGACAACACTTAGTTTAAATACAATATACAGATACTATAGCATTACAAAAACATAGAATGGATAAACATTCTCTCTTGTCATCATTCCCCACATATTCACGGCAGATGCTTTATACTTTGAGTACAACTTTGTTTAACTCATCTGCATCAGGCCCAGGTGGGTGTGAAGGTGTTGCAGGAACACAATATGGCAGATCTATTAGTATACCAAATACTTTTTTTTCCCTTTATAAATGTGTACTTGGAGGATCATGACAAAAAATAAAGAGCTTGATTGCTCTCTGAGGGGTTCACCACTTCAATTAGATTGTATTGAATTGTATTACATTTTCTCCAGGCTGTCACTTCATTGCGGTCGCCATCTGAGGATTATCATGTCTTTTCCCGTCAAACTTGCATCTCCAGAAATCCCACAGAACCGAGACACTGCTCTGAGAGGGGAGTAGGGGAGCAGAGGGCGGTGGAAGAACTGACTGCTAATGGACACACTCCATGGTGAAAGTTAAAACGATGTGTTCAACAACGTGGGACATTCTCACTTGGCAGACATTTCGAATTAGACTCCTAACACGCAGGGCCAGGGGGCTGGCTCTCAGAGGAGCGTGGGGAGTGGCATGTCTCTCTGCCATGTCAAGAACTCCGCTCTCTACTTAATGATGTCACTGACTGCGTGTCATGAAACAACATGTTTTGTCTTTTGAGTCTTCAAACAACTACTCCCAGTCTCTGCTGCTCCAAACAAGGTATGAGATAACATAGGAAGGCTGAATCAAATAGTTTTCTGAACTGCAAAGCATTGTCATATATTGTCATACAGTGCATTTGGAAAGTATTCTGACCACTTCCCTTTTTACACATTTTGTTACATTACAACCTTATTCTAAAATGTATTACATTTTTTTTTAAATCATCATCAATCTACACACAATACCCCATAATGGCAAAGCGAAAACACTATTCACACCCCTTGCTGAGCCTCGAAATTGAGCTCAGGTGCATCCTGTTTCTATTGGTCATCCTTGAGATGTTTCTAAAACTTGATTGAAATGCACCTGTGGTAAACTCAATTGATTGGACATGATTTGGAAAAGTACACACCTGTCTATATAAGGTCCCACAGTTGACAGTGCATGTCAGATCAAAAACCAAGCCATGAGGTCGAAGGAATTGTCCATAGAGCTCAGAGACAGGATTGTGTTGAGGCACAGATTTAGGGAAGGGTACCAAAACATTTCTGCAGCATTAAAAGGTCCTCAAGAGCACAGTGGCCTCCATCATTCTTAAATGGAAGAAGTTTGGAACCACCAAGACTCTTCCTAGAGCTGGCCGCCCTGCCAAACTGAGCAATTGTGGTAGAAGAGCCTTAGTCAGGGAGGTTACCAAGAACCTGATGGTCATTCTGACAGAGCTCCAGAATTCCTTGATGGAGATAGAGAACCTTTCAGAAGGACAACCATCTCTGCAGCACTCAATCATTCAGACCTCTCTAGTAGAATGGCCAGACGAAAGCCACTCTTTGGTAAAAGTCACACGACAGCCCGCTTGGAGTTTGCCAAAAAGGCACCTAAAGGACTCTCAGACCATGAGAAACTAGATTCTCTGGTCTGATGACACCAAGATTGAACTCTTTTGCATGAATGCCAAGCGTCACATCTGGAGGAAGCCTGGCACCATCCCTACAGTGAAACATGATGGTGGCAGCATCATGCTGTGGGGATGTTTTTCAGCGGCAGGGACTGTGAGACTAGTCAGGATCGAGGGAAGATGAACAGAGCAGAGTACAGAGAGATCCTTGATGAAAACTTTCTCCAGAGTGCTCAGGACCTCAAAATGGGGCAAAGGTTCACCTTCCAACAGGACAACAACCCTAAGCACACAGCCAAGACAACGAAGGAGTGGCTTCGGGACAAGTCTCTGAATGTCCTTGAGTGGCCCAGCCAGAGCCCGATTGCGCATCTCTGGAGACCTGAAATTAGCTGTGCAGCGACACCCCCCATCCAACCTGACAGAGCTTGAGAGGATCTGCAGAGAAGATACAAGTGTGCCAAGCTTGCAGCATCATACCCAAGAAGACTCATGGCTGTAATCACTGCCAAAGGTGCTTCAACAAAGTACTGAGTAAAGAGTCTGAATACTTGTAAAATGTGATATTTCTGCTTTTATTTTTCATACATCTTGAAAATGTATAAAAACCTGTTTTGATTTGTCATTATGGGGTATTGTATGTAGATTGATGAGGGGAAAAAACAATTCAATACATTTTATATTAAAGCTGTAACATAACAAAATGTGGAAAAAGTGAAGGGGTCTGAATACTTTCCGAATGCACTGTATATGTTCAGGTGGGTATTACGCCACGATGCAAATTGCCAAGGCTAATGGTGTTTGTATTTAGGCAGGATGTATTCAAGGTTAACTACTAGGCATCAACCCATTTCAGCGACTAGATCTCACATTCATGATGAGGCCACAACTCCCAGTAGCACACAGAGTAAAAGGAAAAGCAAAGATGGGTGTTAAAAACATTTAGTTTGATTTTTTAACTGCACTTCCATAGATGGGAAAACCCACCTGACTGGCCTAACCTGTTTTCCACAGAGCCCCAGCAGCAGCACTTCAGTTGAACAGAGTTAATCTGGTTCATGCCCCTTAAATAAAGCATGTCATGAGAAAAAAATCTAAGTGCTGATATAGCTGTTAAAAGAGCTCAGAGGCCTGGATTGAGAAGGTAAATAGAGTGTGGTGACTTTAGAGAACCCAACAGTATGTCAGACAAAAATTGATGGAAGCTAGGGGATTTGCTGGCTGTATTATCTTACTCAGCAGCATGACCACTAAACAACATGATGGAAAATACTTCCCTGATATGACACGTCCATCCACATTACTTCCCTAGAAATCGACAACCTACAGCATTTCATAGAAGAGGAGCAAGCCTGCCATCTATGGGAAGGTCATAAACATTCCTGCCTATAGATAACCACAACATTCCCCTAGTCCTCAGAACAGTCAGACCATCTACCATTATTTCAAATTCTTTATTCTGCCTGTAGATTTACTTCAAAAAGCATCATTGATCACAGTTAACTGCCACACACTGTCATATAGTTAAATGTTACATTACTGCAACAGTAGTCATTAATGTTAGAACAACATTAATTCCACATCAAAAACACATACACATTGCACCCTACTGTACATGACAGAATGGTAGGGTAACATAGACATGTATACTTTGGCAGGAGACCAGCAGTCAAAGCATCTGCTGCACTTGGTAACAGAGATCATGGTCACATTCTTCATATTTTGTCAAATCCGCATTGTAAACAGTCATATCAAAACAGTTCAGAAACATACTTCGGTCACAATAAACAAACCAGGAAGTATAGGAAAGGAGAGATTACGGCAAATCCTCAGTGGTCAGGTTACCTTTGTGATCTTAGGTCTTAAGATGTAACTGAGTATTCCACAATAGGCATCCTATATCAGAGTAACAATGATGCAGTTGGATATGTAGCGCTGCACATGTGTATAAAACAGATGTAAACAACATATGGCTCTCATGTTTGGATATTATACCATCAGCATATCTGATGAAATCCCAAACTCTTTGGCTTTGATCATGAGAGGGGGTGTTTCTACTCCAAATCTGTTTTTATGATATAATAAAATATAGTAAATACAATTTCTTATCTACCCAGTGTTAACGTTGCATAAATAGGCTGGTATCCTCAATTCGGTCTGTAAACAACATGATGCGACCCCATTTTTGTAACAATGATTTCTCTGAAAAACACACAAAGGCAACGATCCCAGAGGAGGAGAAAGGGAGAGGTCCACACCAACACAAACACAATACAAACACTAACAGACTACACAAGCAGCAATACCACATCAGGCGCCATAACACCAAAATAACAAATGAAGAAGATGAGTCCAAGCAGTGTTAGAAAACAAACGGGATTGCACAAAACGTGTTAATTAAAATGGTTACTATTTAAATTACTTTGGCAACCTCGGAAATGTAAAACGTCTCTAGACAGACACGTAGTTAGTGTGAGCGAAGATCTAAAAGAAGTATTTTGGTGTTATTTGTCATATAAAAATTTTGAAGAGCATGTGTGTGTGAAAACAGTGTCCCGGATGGCAAACCAGTGAAGTTCCTTTAAAAAAAACTATGACAAACAACCTTTGTAGTCAGCAAAGCTATGCTCTCCTGGAAAATGTGGCATTATGGTAATGAAGGCAGAATTTTACTCTCCAGAGTTTTCATTGGCCCGCGAAGTGAGTGAACTACAGTCGAGCGAGGAGAGCTTTCTGAGTGGGAAGTTTGCCTCCTGAAGAGAGTAAAAACAAAATCAACCATCAGGACTGTGTAATGGAACATCCACTATAGGCTAGCTGTCATGCATGTGCCAGTGCCACATCATCCAAACTGGGTCATGACAACTGCTGTAACAAAAATTGTAAGTAGGCCAGCCCTCAGTACCTGATGCAGCCATTTGAAATGAAACAGCACTACACAAGCCTGTGTGACTTAAATATAATTAAATATACCATCATCTTATATAACTTGGTGTCAACCCATCTCTATACAGATCTTCTGCTACAGCAACAAGAGAGAGACCTGGGCTGATCTGAGTCTGATTGATATGACTGATCATTCTATTCTTACCCAGTATATCGTCTATAGAGTTCACAGCCATCTTGTTCACTATGAGAGTGACTTGATCAGCTCTGAAATTAAAGAACAAAGTATTCACAGTGAGAACAAACATTCCCACAGCAACATGGGACTTCACAACCCAGATATAGGAGTAGTTGAACTGGACTTACACTTTGACCTTTCTTACAGCATCCATACGCAGCAAAGCGGCAAGAGCATTCTTCTGCATGTCTGATGATAGCACCTCATAGCACCTCAGGTTTCCTGTGAAAACACACAACACAGAATACTCACTTCTGAGAGTTGGCAGTAGCATCTAAAGCCACTAGATGGCAGTTTTCATTGTGTCATATAAACCAAGAGCAAGGGTGTAGACATGAAGCTGCCCACTGGGCACACACTGGTTGAATCAACGTCGTTTCCACGGCATTTCAATTAAATTACGTTGAGCCAATATGTAATAGACAGATGTCCAGCTAAACGTACCCGCTGGGCACAGGCGTGGACATAAAGCTATGGTTATGACTAGGGTTAGTGGATAGTAAGTTAAAATGTTGTTGACAGACAGCTGAACATCTACAAACCATGGGACTATCCAAATAAATGTATACTGTTCCACTTGGCTGTAAACTAAATGTGTTATCCTGCTGACTGAACCCAGACCACACTCAAAACATTTCAGAGAGTGAAGTGAAGGCACCTGCTAGGATGAGTTTGACAGCGAAGCTGCGGACAGCAGGGATGTACTGCTTCTCTGTCAGGCCCTCACTGGCCTCCTCACAGAGGTACCGACACACCACCTAGAGGAGGCACACACAAGAATTCAACACCAGTCAACTCACACACAGCCACTGAAGACCACGGAGTGGCACTATTCAAAGGAATGTGCAGTGCTGATTTGTGGACACCCATCAAGTAACACCATAACGTGACAGTGCTCTGGTTATAGAGCTCCCTCTACTGGAGACCGGTCATGAAAATTCATATTTCACTGAGGATTCTCCTGCAAGACAGTTGCCACTGTAAAAAAAATTACAACTTTTGGGAACTCCAATGTCCACAATACTGCTAAATCATCAGGCCACTGTAAAAGTCTCTTGAGTGCTTTGAGTAAAATGTAAGAAAAGTGTTTTAAGTTATGATAAAGTAATAAAGCTACTATAAAGCCATCAGGAAGTATCATGCTCAGACAAAAGGTTTACATTAGTGCTAGACTGAGGGCCAGTGTACCTGGTAGCCTTGTAGGAATGGTTCCAGCAGGCCATTGAAGAAGGAGAGGGTGGGCTGACCTATGTCTGTCATCACTATGTCCTGCTGCGGCATCTGGACAGCACCAGTCTTCACCAGCAGGTAACACGCCTCCTCAAAGTCCTGTATGGATATTCACCATAGGAATAAGTGCATACTAAGAACTTACTACGATTTTAAATTCTTTACAATTATTTGTCACTGTGCATTTAAGTATTACCTGGACAATGTCCCCAGGACAGAGAATGAAGTCATTGGAGAACATGTCCCAAAGGAAGCTGAAGCAGTTGTACACTTCATCTGAAAGATGCAGCCTTCATTTAATTAAGTGGAAAAACACACATTCAAAAACCTCAGCCATGTATACTAGCTAGCACCCTATTGGGACGACATAAAAGCAGGAATATTGAGTGGAAACTTAAACTGGGGCTATATACTATATTTCAACCCTAAGAAATGTGTTCTAATAAGCATTTTTGAGTCCATGAAGCACTATATAAAACCCATGAATGTACTATTATTATTAAATGAGATCAGAGTTGGCCTACAGCCAGGCCACTCACTCTTCTTAGAGGAGGCTGCAGTGTGCATGGCCACAGCCAGCATGGCGGGCCGGAGGAACACGTGAAGGACCTGGTTCCTGTAGGAGGCACAGGAGAGCACGCTGACGGCTCTGTTAAAGAGAGCCTCCTCTGGGGTCACCGGGCCCAGGGGCTCCCCTACCACCAGACTAACCCGGCCCCCTGAGACACACGCCAAGCCCCTGTGGAGAGCCAGGCTGGACGACACCACCTTCGCTGTGGGAGCATGGTCTGAAAAGAGACAGAAACAAAGAGTGAGACAGAGAAAAGAGATGGAAGTAACAAGGTGACGAGGCCCAACAGTGAGCTCTGTCTAGACGGCACACGCAGGGTGTCTGAGATGATCCTTCAGATCCTGTCACAACATCAGTGACTCATTAAGGATGGCAGGGGAAATCCCCAGAGCAGTGACAAGGGACTGATGTCTGAGGCCTGGAAGGGCCATGAGAGCATCATCTGGGTGTAGTTAGCAAGCCCAGAGGTTCACACAGAGCTAATTATAAAGCTAGATCAGTCGCTCATACTCAAACATGTATTCTTTTGACATCAAAGGGAACTGGATATCAAACATCATATCGCATCAGGAGCAGTGGGTGTGATAAATATTATAGGGCCTGTCAAAGTCAGTGAGTGAACAGATTCTGCACTTTCAGGTAGAGAATGTTTTTAGGGCTCATGAAACACTTTTGTCCAAGAAAGACCGTGGCGAGGATATAAAGTTTTTTTTTCACTGGGTCAATTCCAATACGACCATACCGCAATCAACCCCCGATTACATGTGGGGCAGTAAATAAAATAAATTACTTTGCCTTTGATTAAATTCCAATGCAATAAGTATGACATTCACTTGTTGCCTGGAGGTGAACCAAATGTGCTGCATTTATATTTGGCCAGCAACATACCACTGTGCATCCCACTGCTGGCTTGCCTTTGAAGCTAAGCAGGATAGGTCCCTAGATGGGATATCAGATGCTGCTGGAAGTGGTGTTGGAGGGCCAGTAGGTTTTTTAGTTTTTTATTTCAACATTATTTAACTAGGCAAGTCAGTTAATAACAAATTCTTATTTACAATGACGGCCTAAGAACTGTGGGTTAACTGCCTTGTTCATGGTCAGAACAACAGAAGTCAACCTTGTCAACTCGGGGATTTGATCTTGCAACCTTTCGGTTACTGGCCAAACAATCCTCTCACTGTCAACTGCGTTTATTTTCAGCATACTTAACATGTGTAAATATTTGTATGAACATAACACGATTCAACAACAGACATGTGTCCCTGAACAGGGGAGGGGTCAAAATCAAAAGTAACAGTCAGTATCTGGTGTGGCCACCAGCTACATTAAGTACTGCAGTGCATCTCCTCCTCATGGACTGCACCAGATTTACCAGTTATTGATGTGAGATGTTAGTCCACTCTTCCACCAAGGCACCTGCAAGTTCCCGGACATTTATGGGGGGGGGAATGGCCCTAGCCCTCACCCTCCGATCGAACAGGTCCCAGACGTGCTCAATGGGATTGAGATCCGGGCTCTTCGCTCGCCATTGGCAGAACAACGGCATTCCTGACTTGCAGCATGCCTAAGGCACGTTCACGCAGATAAATCTTTCTTTTGGTGTTTTTCAGAGTCAGTAGAAAGGCCTCTTTGGTGTCCTAAGTTTCCATAACTGTGACCATAATTGCCTACCGTCTGTAAGCTGTTAGTGTCTTAATGACTGTTCCACAGGTGCATGTTCATTAATTGTTTATGGTTCATTGAACAAGCATGGGAAACAGTGTTTAAACCCTGTACAATGAAGATCTGTGAAGTTATTTGGATTCTTACAAATTATCTTTAAAAGACAGGGTCCTGAAAAAGGGACGTTTTTTGTTGTTGTTGCTGAGTTTATATATCCCAATACCTCAAAGCAGTGATTGGGGACATTTCCTTGTGTAAGGTGCTGTTAAACGGGTCTCGTGAGTAGCGGTGTTAACCCCGGAGTCCTGGCTATATTCCCAATCTGGCCAGTTAATCATCGCCAGCTTCCAATTGGCTCATTCTTCTCCCCTGTGACTATTCCCCAGGTCGTTGCTGTAAATGATCATGTGTTCTCAGTCAATTTACCTGGTAAAATAAGGTTTAAATAAATATTTAGGCCAAGTTGCACTGAGGCTACAAAAAAACACTAAGCAACAGCATCAAAGAGCTTACTGTATCATTTGAGGTCAACAAGAGTGTTAAAGCACAATCAATGGTGTGTTAAAGTTAAAAGTAAGAGTTACACTGGGATCAATGTGCATTGCCTATGGCTGGTGTGGATCCTACCAGGCCAGTCCAGGAAGGCAGCATAAGACAGGGCTAGGCCTCGGAGCCAGACGGTCTGCTCTGTCAGCACAGACAGCTCCAGGCCCTCCAGGTTCTGCAGGAGGAGGGAGGCCATCAGGACCCAGGGCTTCAGCACCATGTTGTCCTCCTGCAGACGCACTATCCTGTAGGCAGTGTCATTCACAAATGACTGGGTCTCCTCCATGGGCTTCCTAGGGATGTGTCTGTAACAGGATAAGACTCCAGTGATTACTGAAGAACATGACTAACCATCTCAAATTAAAACAGGGTCTCAACTGAATTGTATTAATTTTTTAATCTCAGAAGAAAAAAAAGCCACTTAAGTATTAGCTAGTGGGGAGAGTTATGAGTCAGGGATTAACATTGAAGTCTGAAAGGCACTTGCCCATCAGGCATGTCAGGAATATTTTTTGGTTGCCTGAAGATCAAAAAAGTACATTTGCTATTTACATGCAAAAGTGCCATATATGGCCTGCCTTTCACCTACACATCAGAAAGATCAGTACTGGAGTTTTGTATCTTTGTTGTTATCATTTTTATTTTTTAAATCAGAGCAGTCTCAACATGTCCGATTGCCTGAAATTACACAAATTGACTGTTTTTGACATAACATAGGGCAACATACAAGCAGGCTCAACTTATTCCCCAGGGATTAAGGCAACACTTAATGTCAATCCGTGTGAGCTATTGTAAGTTATAAGTGTAAGGTTTACCATAAATAGACAGCACAGTGTACCTTGGGAAAAGGTTGTACGTAGAGCGGTTGACCTTGCCCTGGGCCAGACTCCGTACTGACACTGGTTGGCCAAAGTACACATGAATGCTGCCATAGTCTTCACTGAGGATTCTCCTGGCTTTCAACAGTCCCTGAAAGGCAAAATAGCAGCCTATGTTTGAGTGTCAATATGCAATTGCCTGGCATTGTGCTGTGTTAACACAGGTGCATGATATCAACTAAGTGAGGTGAGATATCAATGTATGCAGGAAGTAAGTTATTTTCAATCAATACTGAAAAACCGATGAAATCAAGTGAATGTCTAATCCGATCCATCAATACAGTACAGCACTAGGCACATAGTAGAGACTCACAGAGGTGGACTCCTTAGGCTTGGGCACTCCCAGGAGCTCCCTGGCATAGAGAGATTCCTCTAGTATCCTCTCATAACTGATGCTGACAGGCACTAGGTTGACATCAAACACTTCTCCTTTGAAGAATGGTTCAATCACGATATTCAGTAATCCTGAAATGATGAGAGCCATTGTCCAAAATGATTACAGTGGATTGGTTTCTCATACATCTGCAGACAAGAGCATTGTGTTGTTTTGAAATAATGCCACTGCAAAAAAATGACATTTATTGGGGTCAATTCTGGCACCTCTCCCTGGGTATATAACAGAAAATCTGGCAATGGTAGCAGAAAAGCTATTTCCTGTCACCTAGAGGTTTTTTGCTGAAAGAAGAAAATGTCATAAAACAAAACACTTAAATGCTACATACTGCACAACAAATGCAGAGCTCAGCAATAAGCTCAATCAAAAGCAAGGAGCCAAGTCGGATATATGAAAATAAGGATTTTGGTCAAGTCTCCAATCAAAACGGATGTTTATTTACCTAATTTAGGGGTGAGGGACTTGCATGTTCGGCTTCTTGTACCCTCTAAGAAGAACTCAATAGGTGCAAATCCATTCTAAAGAACAGATTCAGAGATCGACAGACATACAAATTAAACACTCAGCACTTGCTCTGTTACAGCAACAAAGCACAATACAAGGACAGCAGAACAGAACAGTAGGTCATTGTACATACCCTCAGCATGGTCTTCACATACTCTGAGAACACAGCCCAGTACAGCTTGTCTCCTCCAAACGAGCGCCGGATAAAGAACGCTCCTGACATCCGGAGCATCTCACCAACAAACTTCATCCCCATGAAATCTAGATCACACAATAATATCCTCAATACTAAGGCGAGCAACAACAACAGAAACGGCCAAACAAAAGATAAAAGAACAAAGGAGAGAGTGTCTTTACACAGAGTGAACATTAAGGTGTTCAGAGAGACATTGGAGCAGATGCTTACCCATGCCTGCAGCGATGACAGGCAGGGCGAGGTCATAGGTGTATAGGATGTAGGACATCAACAGGAAGTCCATGTAACTACGGTGACTGGGGAGCAACACCACCGGATGCTCCTGGATGGCCTGTTGGAGCTGGGGAAAATAAGAATATGTGGATATGAATTAACTTGTTAATAGGACAAATAGTTAATATCCCATATGTCCCATGCTCCTTAATCTACTACTTTGCATTACATTTCCAACATAACTCAGAATCAGAATGCTATTTGATGAGGAAGTGAGCTACCGTTTTTTATTGTCAGACTCAGAACACTCACTCTCTGGATGCCCTCCTCGTTGACACAGACATGTTGGAAGAGGGTTTTGAAGGCTTTACTAAGAGCGAAGGCAAAGAAGCGGACGGTGCTGATCTGGAGCCGGTGGGCCATCTCCTCCAGAATGACAGAGGCCTCTTCTTGGATGATGTCAGGGGCCTCGCCAGACTCTTGTGACACCTGGGCATGATCATCAACCAGAAGGCAGGGGTTATGAATAATACATGTCTTGCCATATCCCTAAAGACGGTTTCAGAGTATGTTGTCAATACATACGTCATTGGTAGTCAAACTAGTTTAAACACTGAAGGGATGGAATTAACCCTTTAGGTGACAAAGTCATGCAGGATAACCCTGCATGCATGCAAAGCAATGTCAGTTACATTCATGCACACATTGTATCAACACATTTTGTAATCTACATGTAGCCTAAAATTGTGGATCAGAGGGGTTGCGATGTCACTGTGGTGTGAGGCACAATAGAAGAACTGAGATGACAACCTATAACAACCAATGACAAACGTTGCACATGCGGGCTATGGCACTGATTACCTACTTGATTAATGACATAGTGTAGCTGATCAGATTGGAGAACGATATTCTTGAGCATGTTTGCTTTACAGGGAGTGACTCCCTTGTAAAGAACCGGTGCATAGCACCTCAACGCGTACTTCAAGTCGCTGGAGTTCCTCCTCTCTTCTAAAATGTCTTCAAAGCCATCTCTCTTTAGCATTGGGTCCCTTTGCTGTAACGTTACAAACACAAGAATGTTAAAACAGCTGGCACAAACAGTTGACATTTAGCTAAAGTGTCAAACATGTGGGTGGGTGGGGCAAGCTAGCAATGTATAGCCTACGTACCGAATAAAGAGTTTTTGATGCCATTCCTTAGCAAGTATCATAAAAACATAGATGCTGCTTTGGCTGAAGAATCGTCAGCAGAGATTTAAGCTAGATATATATGTTTGACTCGCTGGATAATTCCCTGCTGTGAATGGCTACTTCCTTGTTTGTACATTAAACTACGGTGGCCAAGAAATGACATCCTGATCCTGTTGCTTTTCAGTTGCATAGGACACACACGTGTGTACATTGGTTTGTTATCAGTCGTCCACAATCGTGTTTTTTCTTTGTTTCCCTATTTTATTTCGTCTTTACATGGTATTAGTTTCGTCACTGCTTGAAATGGACAACAACGAAAATGGAAAGGAAGAAGACACGGATCAGTTTTTTCTTGACCATGTCCTGAATACGCTGTATGATTTCGGTAAGCAAAAGTTAGCAATTTAGCTTGCTAGTTAGAAAACAAAGCAAAGCTAGCGTGTTGGAATCTAGCTAGCATTAGCTATCCAGAGATGGATGTCTTACTAGTAGTGGTTGGACGTCATCCTTTATTTACCAGTTTAACTCTGCTTTTTATACTTGCTAGCCATTAATTTAGCTCGTTAGCAGAAAAGCTAACGTTAGCTAGCTGTGTTTGTGACGTGTTGAAACAGGGCCAACCTCTTCCTGGAGAGTAATTGGGTGTGCAGGCTTTTGCTCCAGTACTGCATTAACATTTGTTATACTAATGAGCTGCTTTTTAGAAACCTTGATTAGCATAATCAAGTGTATTTGAGCAGGTTTGGAGCAACTAGCAGCTCTCCATGAGCTGTGGCTAAAGGTAGCTAGTTGCTCATTTGTGTGGCTTGGTGCAGGTGGTCTTGAAGATTTTTCTAACAGCATGTTGTTACAGGTGATCGAACAGTATCAAAGAGAGAACACAAGTCACAGAAGAAGAGATCCCAAAGGAGTGAGGTGGAGGACGAGGACACCGCTGCAGACGATTGCAGTGATACTAAAGACAGTCTGGAAGTCAGGCATTCAGATATCTCAGAGATTGACCTTCCTGGTGCTTCTGAAGTTGGAAACACAAGTTCAACCACTAAACAGGCACCACCAGTAGAGGTGATCACATTCCAGGATCCTACAAAGAGACCGAGACAAGCCAGAAAGCCACCAGTGCCCGAGGTCAAGGACAAGGTACTATGCCTAACAGCATTTGTAAATGGCATATTACGGTTTCACCTCAACCTGAGCCTCTTGTCAGAATCATTGCATCTCATAAATTTTTCCTCCCTTCCAGCCTCCTCAAACAAAAGAGAAAAAGAAGGTGGACCCAGATGAATTCAGTCTAGAAAAGGTAAAAGTGAATGTCCTAGGATATTGAAATTCTACCCAATTATGATACAATCTTATACCAATGATCCAATTATTTTGTTGAAATACAATGTTTTCCTGTTTTACTTTGTTTGTTAGGCTCGGTTAGAAGTTCACAGATTTGGAATCACTGGATACCAGAAAGTGCAGCAGAGGGTTTTTGAACAGGAGCGAGCCATCATGCTTGGAGCAAGGGTAAACTGTGGTTGCATAAAGTAAATTATTTTATGCACATTCCAGAAAATGTCATCTCTCCTGCTATTTGCACACCAACAGTTTACCGTATAATTTCCCTCCCTCGTAATCTACAAACATGATCCTCGGACAAAGTTGTGTAAAGTGGGAGTTGGTTATGATGAAGCAGAGTAAATGGTCTGACAAACTTCTTTTTTTTTATCACAGCCCCCTAAGAAGGAGTATGTAAACTACAAAGTGTTGCAGCAAAGGGTTAAGGACAAGAAGCAAAAGGCAAAGGACGAGATTCAGACGGTAAATTGAATGATATCCCCCTAATTTCGCATTGAGTGTGATGTCATCTCAGTTCTGAATTTGAATACCAATTATTTTCCATTCTAGGACTTAAAGAAAAAGAAGATGACTAAACCAAGGTTAGTGATGTTAATCTAAGTTTAGCTTTTAAATAGATTTCCAAATATGTGGACATTTTGCCACAATTGAATAGGTTTGAACCACTGTCAGTAACTGTTATGTAGTACATGTTTGCTCCATGCCTCCACTTATTATGAATTTCTGCCTCCCTTAAGTGTTAAATCTCCATGTTTCATACTCTGTGTTCACTGAATGTTTCATGCTGTACCATTTACTAGGGATGAGAAGAGGAAGTCATCATCCAGTAAAGCTCCAACAGGCCAGGTGGGACGCTTTAAAAATGGAATGCTGGTCCTGAGCACCAAAGAAATTCAGAAAATAAAAGCCTCCATCAAAAAAAAATAAGTTTAAAATAAATGCCACAAAAGTGATGAAGTGAAAACAATGATTAAGAGTTGCATTTTTGGGAGTTAAGAGACTTTTCACATGAAGATGCAGTAACGGACAATTGATGTCCAAGCCACAAATAACATAATCCCAGAAAGACTACAGAAAAGATATGAAGAGCACATTCATATTCCATCACAGTTTATTCATTATATAAAGGAAAGACAGCATTTTTCTTCTTTTAAACTGTATAATATGAAAACAATGCCAACTCATTTCATATACAAACCACTTAGAAGTACGAAACGTTTACATCGTATGATAACTAAAGAACATACGTAACAGAATTCTATAAAATAAAGCACAGCTTTTTGTGAACACACTGGACACGGATGCCAGTGTCCTAATGGACCAGATGACATTCCCTGTGAGGTTTGGTGGTGCACCCTGTCTAGTTCTCTGGTAGTGTGGCAGTGAGGGGGCACTAGCCACGACCCCAGGGCATGAGTTGTATGCCTGTGTTTAGAAGAGAGATGTCCCCCAGACATGGCAACAACCTTCCCCACATGGCATACTGAGGGTGGGAACAGTAAACGTGGGCAAAATAAACCTCTGAAATGTATTATACATTTATAAATAAATAGATGAAATAAATGTGTCTACTGTCAGTCTCTTGAGGCAGAGTGTAGGATTCAAACCCAATTGTAATCTTGACAGTCATGACTGTTTCTAGCACTATTTTCTTTTTGGAGGGGTGGGGTGTTCACATTCAGAAGCAGGCTGGTAAATGCATGCCAAACACTACAATATGACATTTAGAGACGATAAGCTACTATGTGAATTTACTACAAAGATTCCTTTGATATTATGGTCTGTACCGGCAGTGTGTTTGTGAACACCATTTCCATGGTGATTGTTGAGCGGCTACATGGAGCCAATTTTGTTTGTAGGCCTCTGCAGTCATCCCTTTTGGGTACATGACACTTCACTATACTGTAGTTGCCAACACAAGCACTTATTGAGTTTTATAAGAATATCTTCATAACAGAGATGATTCTCTCATTGACAACATTCACTTGGAGACACTCAACCAACTGTACATGCTGCAACCTGATGCATTGGCTTGTCTATACAAAATGGCTTTAGTCAATATAATTTATGTACCCTGGGAATGGTCACCTCCACATTTTAGCTTTGGACATACTGTAGTTCTGTAATCAGACAGTCTGCTCTACATCATTTCAACATGTTTAATGTACAAGGCATTGGCTCTGATCAGAGAACATTAAACACAGCTAAATAAACCCAACATTAGATTCTAAGACCATTCAAGAATGCATGACTATATTTGGTGTTTTTTACAAAGCGAGGATACAAGAACAGTACAAATCATTTTCACCAAGGGTGTACCACCATGCTTCAACACAGACTCGGAGTAGAAGTTTTATTCTAATAACAATAGCTTTATTCTTAATCCAAAAACCTATTACCATTTTGGATTAAGGGCACATCACTTTAAAGCAACACTTTTAGTAGCAGTTGGAGATTAAAATGTTCAAAAAATTAGAATTACAGAATATGATACAAAACAACTAACTGCATCTAATTATGATTAATGATATACCAGTATGTGAAATTTATGAGGACATGGTCAAATGTAAATGTGGGATAATAAGCCTGCCCAGTATCTACAATTCCATTAAGGCTCCCTTAGACAAATCACAAACGCACTGATAACCCTCGAAATTAATTTTGTCATCTGACATTGTGCTTGAGCCCCATAAGATATTAAATTGTCACATAAATGGTGAAACACTTGTTTTTTTAGGAAATGAAAGTGATGCTGTAATTTTGACTTCAAACTCTAGGGGGCAAATGTATTTTACTGTACTAGGTAGTTTGAAAGGCTTCTGCATATCACTGTTTTAGGAATAGTTTTACTATGTACAGATGGAGTTTAGTAAACTAGTTTGCTTAGAATGCATGCTTAGGACACATTAGTCATATTTACAATTTCCTTACATACTATCTTGACCCTCTAGTGGTCTGTCAATACAATATTTCTAACTGCTTTACAATACCTTTAACAATACTTGTTTATTCACATGAGCATACACCCTCTTAATAAATATTTCAATAGTGTAGTAAAACCCAATGCATATACAGTAAATCGTTTGAAAAAAGATACATATTTGCATTTTAAATAGTTTGACAAAATATACATGGCTATGTTACATCTCAATGTCACAGTGGTTTGGCTTCACTTTGAACCAAGATTTGTCTGTAGGTACCGTTTGTCCTCTGATTAGTCCTTTACACAGATCTGACGATCTATGCGGGGGTGAATTCAATTTCATTCAATTAAATGTATAGTGTATAAAATCCCCATAGGTCATTTTCAATTGAGCAGATTTCAAGTTGAATTTATTCTAATTCTGGTATGGAAAGGCTTTGTAAAGTTGCAAAGACAGTATTTCACTGATAATGTGTCTAAGAAAAGCTCGATTATTCTCAACTTTTGAATGAGAAGGGAAAGGAGGATAAATAGTCAGTTGTACAACTGAATGCATTCAACAGAAATGTGTCTTCCGCATTTAACCCATCTAGTGATTTCCTATAAAGAAATTGGAGTATAGAAAGTCTCTATGAAGGAACCTGAGAGAAGAGAAGTAGAGGAATGGTACTGTAGGACATCTCATGACTCTACCCTCATATGGGATTTCGTTCTAGTGATGCACTTCATTAAAGCACCCTGTGGCATTTTGACTGTAAACACAGAATCTGATTGTACGGCTTGAGATGCAATTAGGACTTGGAAAATTACAAAAACAACAGAATATTTTATATACAAAAGTCCCTCGTATATAAGACTCCCTCCAAGGGTGATATTTGATCGTAGGCATTTAACAGCAGAAGATATGCTGTAGTAGCAAGAACAGATGGGGATGGAGCAGGAGGAGTACATTTTGACATTGGTGGGACTGTGCCAGGACACCTTAAGAGGCTACTGCTGCTTAAAATTCTTTGGCACCTCCATTCCTGTTAGTAGGGTAACCTGTGAAGGACAAACATTACAAAATGAGATCATGACAGACTAAGCTGCTGGCTCGAGATCCAGGATTTGACTTTCAGGAGCCACAGAGTGTACTAATAAAAATATGTGCATATGCAAATATTTCTCATTTGGAGATTAATTTAATTTCTAAATTAAGCCCATAATCCTTGAATTTCGAGACAAAACTACCCAAATTTGTACAAAAAAAAAAATATGTTTTCCCATCTAAGCAACTCTGTCTGACTGTCTGTTCACCTGGACATTCCTGTTGATGCTGACAGCAGGCATGAAGACTCCCTCCAGGTTCTCGAAGGCCACGGGGCCATGCTGCTGTTTGTTGATAAAGAACGTTACAGTATGTTTGTTCAGGTCCAGCAGGATGCCCACAGTGGCACCCTTGCTGATGCCCCCCTCGGCCCTGCAGAACACATACACACACACACACACACACACACACTGAGTCTAGGCCTAATGGACCATATCAAAACAGATCAAACAGGCCCTTTGAGAGTGGTATGGGATCTCAGAGGGATAGAGGGTTGCCAATGACTCCAAACACAGTTTGCAGCAAATGGCTTTCAGCAGTTAATAGTTTCCTCTATTCAAAACATTAGATTTGACCTAATTGCAAAATAATGTGTGTTTTGTATGTAGGCTGTGTGTGAATTGATGTACAGTAAATCCGGATTACTTGTGGTTCAACAAATATATGAAAAACGCCTCTCGAGCTTTTCCTTCAGGGTGTGTAGCTTGCTCCATTCCAATGGCACAAAGTCAAATACATACATCAGTATCCAAACATCTGTATGTAAATAGTTCAACTCAATCCAGTCAACTCACCCAAAAAAACAGCAGATTTTTGGTTTTCAAACAACAAAATGGTGGAAGTGTGAAAGCATCACCGTTGTCAAACAGCTATGTCACAAAGCTACAGGACTTCCTAGTGGATTTCCAGAGAAATCCACTAGACGAAAGAAACAAACAAGCAGGATTGCAAGCAAAAATCTGCCTTTGATGATTACCTGACATTCATGTATACCTGGCACTTTAATGAGGGAAATGAGTGAGTCATTGTGGGTGATAGGCTCCAACGTGACAGCTGACAGGAAGAGAAATAATGAGGGTGAACAAACACGAAGATGATCACAGGGAAACTTTTGAATCAGCTGGTAACTACTACTGCATTATTGTTCATTAAGGGGGAAGGAGGATTGTGCTTTGTGTATTCTTGTCCCTGGAGGTAGATTGCTAAGCCTGTGGAATTTGAATCTATGTTTTTTCATTACTCTATGCTACTCAGTAAGTATACAGTATAAGATAAGTAAACATGGATTATCACAAAATAATAAGATTATTGTCCTACAAATGATCTCTTCCATTTACAACTAACTGCCTGCCAATATTGTTCGTGCGTAAGTGGGCTATTTCTGACAGTATGACACACAATGAGGATGATGATTATTTCTAAACTCGGAAGCTGTGGAGGAGCAGGAGTCCGCCTTCCGCCCCTGAGAGATGTCCCACCTACCTGTTGGTGTGGGAGTTGTTGTGCATGAACCAGCTGCGGTTGTTGTCCACGTACATGGCCCAGGCCTTATCATCCTTCCCCAGCATCATGTCCTTCATCGTGTTGATCCTCGCCACCCCGAATGCTGGGTCCGGGTGGTTGTCATAGCGATCCACCATGAGCTCCCAGTAATGTACCCCCTTGGAGAAGGCGGCAGTCCCCAGCACCACACGGTCATCGTAGCTGTTGCAGCTCACCGTCTGGTTCTCATTGGTCAACACAATGTCCCTGTGAGCCGAGGCGGGGTCGAAGGTGAACCAGGCCACTGCAGGAGAGACAAAGTAGAGCAGTAGGATGAGTCAGAGAAACGAGAACATTTCCAGGTCTCTAGGCCATGGCTGCCTGAGTGAACCTTAGTGGAAGATGTGGAAGATGGAGAGCAGGAAAGAATGAAACATGATGCTATTATAGAACAGCACGATCAGCTAGGACCCTATGGTGGGCTGCATACCGGGAGATGACACATGAAATATTCACAAAGCGCCACAATGAAAAATTCAACGTGATGTTCTCATTTAAATGTCAAGCACTGGATTAATTCTCATTCCGCAGCACTTTGCCCATAAGGCACTGCTGTATGAAATCATTGCAATGTATTGCTTTAATTAGCCCCATTCCTCAGAGAGACACTGCTATTTTGGAATGAACAGTTATCTGGCACACGACAGGCACTTTCTAAGGCCTCCACATGCAGAGATCCATTGTTATTGCAATTGGCAGAGCCATAGCTGGAGCCGCCTGTACTCTAAGTCTAAACTCTCTCCCTGCCTCACCGCTCTGTCAGCCGTCAGCACATTGCCATGCTTTGCCTCCCAATCCCAGCCTTACACTCAATCAATGGCATCGACAGCCTATTCTCTCTCCCTCTGCTCTCTCTCTGTCTTCCCTCCAGAACTGACAGGCTAGAGTAATCACAGTCTGGCATGCGCTCGCTGTCATGCTTTGCTAAACTGCAAAACCACTTCCACTGTCTGCCAGCACTATATCAGGACTGGACACCTCTTTAGTGGAGCTCGTTCAGCTCTGGTTCTGGCATGGCGCTGCCTGATGTTTACTGCTCTCAGCTTTGGGCAGATAAACCAGGAGGATTCTGGGGACTCGGTCCCGGCTAGCACCACCACACCCAGCCAGGACAGTGACAGATTGCACAAGTCAAATCAAACTTTATTTGTCACGTGCCAAATACAACAAGTGTAGACCTTACTGTGAAATGCGTACTTACAAGCCCTTAACCAACAGTGCAGTTCAAGAAGAGTTAAGAAAATATTTACCAAATAATCTAAAGTAAGAAATAATAAAAAGTAACACAATAAAAGGACAATAACAAGACTATATACAGGGGGTACCGGTATTGAGTCAGTGTGCGGGGGTACAGGTTAGTTGAGGTAATTTGTACATGTAGGTAGGGGTGAAGTGACTATGCATAGATAATAAACAGCGAGTAGCAGCAGTGTAGAAAACAATGTAAATAGTCTGGGTGGCCATTTGATTAATTGTTCAGCAGTCTTACGGCTTGTGGGTAGAAGCTGTTAAGTAGCCTTTCGATCCTCGACTTGGCCCTCTGGTACCGCCTGCTGTGCGGTAGCAGAAAAAACAGCATATAACCTGGGTGACTGGAGTCTCTGACAATTTTATGGGCTTTCCTCTGACACTGCCTATTATATAGGTCCTGGATGGCAGGAAGCTTGGCCCAAGTGATGTACTGGGCCGTACACAGTACCCTCTGTAGCGCCTTACGGTCAGATGCCGAGCAGTTGGCATTCCTCAGAGTCGCCTTCCATTAAAGTGGGATCGGGATTAAGGACACAACCAAGAGTGTTGCTGGTTGATGGAAGGGAGATGCACTGCCGGCAAACAGCAGGCTCTGGATGTCCCAGAGGACTAGCTTGGCTCAGCAGTGCTGAATACAGAGTATCATACTGCACCCCGGGTACTAATTAAGCCTGCCGTCCCCTGGTCCCCAGTCAGAGAGTGGTCTTCCCTTTCATGTCTACAGTTAGGTCCACAGAGGGAGAAGACAGAAAGAAGACCCACCGTCAGATGTCTTCAGCACCACAGTTTTGCTATAGGGCCCCACCCCGGTGGAGTTGTAGGCCTTGACTCTGGCGTTGTAGGAACTGTTGAAGTGGAGGCCGTCCACGGTGCACACGGTCTCCTTCCCTACATACACCTCCTAGGACATGCAGATATACAGTACAGCACAGGACCTTCTGGCGTTAGTTAGAGCTCTGACTCCAGCATAAGCACTATGAATAATAAAAGATTCCGTAGAGGTGACAACTGTTGTCTATAGGTGAAATTTACTCCACATATAATTACAGTGGAAATGTATTACACATATTGAAATAATCTTGGCTAAATAAAATATTTCCCATAGATTCCTTGCATTTCATCTTTGATTAAAGTATTCAATTCTTTGACTAAATCTACTGTTAAAACAGCAGAGCGTGAAGTGCTCCATCCTAGTGTCAGACTACATGGAGCGTCGGACATGACGACACACACCGTCTCTAATATATGAAGTATTATCTGACCCTGTATTGACCCCCGTTGCCGTCGTCCAGCTCCAGGACGTAGCCTTCAATGGGGTTGCTAGGGGACACACTGACCCTCCAGGCCAGGGTGGCACTGTTGTTGCGGGTGCAGCACTTCTCCAGCTGCAGCAGGGGGGCCGGGGGCACGTTGGCAGACTCCACTGGAATAAAAACAGATGGCAGGAACACCACAGAAGAGTTAACATCTATCACTGCATGGATAAGTAGCGGTGATAGTGGTTGTTGTCAGGCAGGTGTCAAATGTAAAAGGGAAGAGTGTAAAGGGTAAAACATGCATGGGATGAGAGCACTGTCGGGACCACTCTATGCCCCTTAACGTGGTGGCCTGGTGTGGGCTGGCAGGTCTCAAGGAGGAAAAGGGGACAACTTGGATTTGGATGATTATATAGCAGCTCTGAAATACCTCCTGAGCTCTCCGTGTCTTTCAGTCCACCTGCATGCATTTGTTTCAATAATGGAGTCTCCTGAATATCTGAAACACGATATTGGACATTTGTTCATGTGTGATGCTTGAGTTATTTTGCAACATAGTGGAACTGATCAACTGCAGTACTTTCTCAAGAGAATGCTGGTTCAACTCCCCATGGGTTCAAAATCACATTTGTTTTACATTACGTTTTATTTGGGCCAGACTGAGTTGGCAACTGGGTAAGGGAAAATCTTGTCTGCTTCAGTAAGTGTTGAAGCGAACTGAAATACATATTAGTTTATGAAAAATATATCCTGGTATTCTAGGACATTGCCAGGGGATATACACTACAAATCTTCCTCAGATTTACTCAAGCATAATATTTTGTTGCATGGTTAAATAGACTAATGGCAAAATAGCTGTGGATGGACACATAGTATACTCAGAATGTTGAACTTGGTCACATCAGCCAAGCATTTGGATTGTAAAACATAGACACCTTTCTGGTCAGTTTTGCAAAAAACATTTCTACCACTTCACCAAGCAATTAAGCACAGAATGAGTACAGATTATGCATTTCACAAGAGACAAGAGTATCTGCTCAACTGATGAACAGCCATACAAAAACACAGTACAGTCAGGCACACTTAAAAGATGAGTCCACTGAAATCTAAGGGACAGATTGAAATTCACTGGGGGGAGGTGTGGTCCAAAATAGGGGAGGGTTATCAAACTAAGCTTATTTGTTTAAATAGGAATATAATACAGTGGGCATGCAATGCCCTGATACATTTTGCACTAAAATCTCTGACAGCTGAACCGTGAGGTGAACAATGATTTTTTTAGGAAAGTAGCCTAAACCCCCCTCAAAAAAATAGGCTTTAAAGTTTTTGCATATGCTAGACGCTCTCTCAGAGAGAGAGATGCCGGTGCTACGACACCGATGTGATTTCATCGAAACACAAAGAATAGCTTGAGAGAATTGTACTTAAACTCCCCCTTCACACTCATCTGGAGGTTGAGCATTTTTTTTGTCTATCTCTGTAATGTGTCTGTATTTATGTAAACAAATAGGGACCACAATGGAAATAAGTTGCCGACTTTATTGTGAAATCCTGGTCACTTCTTTGTTTACAGTATATGTATTTTTTTAACTGACAAAATCTATCGATCAATCAATCCAAACTGCAGCGGCCAATTGATGAATGGAAAGAGACATCTGTTACAAAACATCAAAATGTTTAATGACATTCGGCTTTTGCCAAGCCAAGCCTTTAATACAGGGTAAGCCTACAAGACAGGGAGGGATGTATTCTGTTTGTCCAGATTGATATAGTCTATTTATTGTGCTGTTGAAAACGGAAACCATGATATTGAAGTGCCCGAAGTCTGTATGCTTTGCTTATTGGTTGTGTGGTGCATTAGCACAGAAACCTAAGATTTGTTGCATATATTTTATAGAATTATAAATATGGCATCAAAATGTTGGAAATCAGATTTCCCCCTAGCTGATCATTGTCTGCACCAGGCTCTGATCGTTGTGTAATGAAATAAACAGGGAGAGGGAGCTCGTCTGTGGTGGTCGGCGAACCCTCAACATTCTGGCCCGTAGCCCTGCGTGGCATCGACTGTTCCACAAAAGCATGCTGAAGTGGTAAAGTAGATATCCACGTTTATAAATACATGGTTGCTACAGTTATTGTTATTTGTGGTCTTAAACATTATTTAGAGTTAATTCTATGCAGGGGGAGGGTGTCTAATTTATTTTACAGTACAAGGGGAGGGTCATGTGAAAACTTTGGGGAGGGGGTGCATTTGTTTTTCATGACAACTTGAGTTGGACCAGCCCCCCCCCAGTAAATTTCGAACTGTCCTTAACAATGTAACAATATATTAAATGTGTATGAATAGACTCACACTATACAAACTGTAGCAAGTATATGAATATGACGTATAAAACGGATTAAAACGGTACATAGATTGGGTACCTTTGCTCTGGACAAAGTCCAGCTGTATTATGGTCTGAAGCAGGGGGTCGGTGTTCAGGGTCAGGTCAAACTCAGGGCCCACCTTGGGCTCCAGAGCCCCTTTGACCCACTGGTCCTGAGACGATGTCACACGTTTGATCAGCGCATCGGAGATCTACACAGAGACACACACAGCAGGAGGGATCAGCATCAAAGAAGATACAACTCCCCTAAAACTTGAATCTACATAGTAAATATACTATTACAGAGCGCAATATGGCTTTTTATGATTTATTCGAGGCTTTGTGCTTCTGGAAAAATGCCAGCAGGAAATGTGCTGCATTTAGGAATAACCCTGTAGGGCACTGGTTCCCAACCTTATTCAGTTACTACACCAACAACTGAATTTGGCTCTGCGCGAAGTACCCCTGAAGTACCCCCTCATGTGCATTTTACCAGTAGCCCAGTGGACTCAGGAGTCTTCTCAAGTACCCCCTGTGGATGGGCCGAGTACCTGGGGTTCTAGTACACCTGGTTGGGAATCACTGCTGTAGGGTACCAGCTTTCATGCTACCTGCAGAGCTTTTGTAAGAATTTATACAAGCTTTTATGTACAGAGCACAGATTTGTTCCAAGGGGTATAAGAAACTGTACAATCAATACTTCATACAAATTTGAAGGGAGGAGATAAGCATCGATTCCCAGAAGATAGTCTTTCCACTCTATTTCATCTGATTCAGACCACTCCTATCAAAAGACCAGGAGAATCAATGGCTTCCGGCTAATGGTGTGGGGAACTAAATATGACAAGTCACCTAGATGAGGGTGTCACATACCAACATTCGGTATCACGTTAATCTGTATTAGTGCAAGCCAATGAGAAATGGTTTGGAATGACCTATCAAGTATCAATATCTTCATCCACACTTCGCCAACAACAAAAACATGTATTCACATATTTCTACAAACTTATCATATGTACTCAATCAATATTTATTAGTATAGTAAAAGATATAAGCGGTTCTTCAAAGGTCTCCTCTATTTGGTCTTAGCATTTATAGCCCAGTAGGAGACAGGGACATCTGAGGGAAGTTTTCTCTGCGTGAGAGGCAGACCGGCAGGCAGCAAGGATAGCCTCATCCATAACCTTCTACTAGCAGACCTCCTGACCCATTCATCTATCCTTCCATACATCACTACTGTACCTGCAGGAAGCCGCTGGGGTCGTTCTCTTTGATCACCTCCAGACAGTACTCCATCATGCCTGTAGTCTGACGTAGCTTCATAGTGCAGTGAGTGATCTGGTCACGCACCACCTGAACACAACACATGAGAAGCCAGAAGGACACAGACAGGCACCCTTTAATGTCATATTAACACTGGGCAGGCATTTCACACACACACACACACACACACACACACACACACACACGCACATCAGAGGAGGCTGGTGGGAGGAGCTATAGGAGGGCAGGCTCATTGTAATGTCTGGAATGGAATATATGGAGCGGTATCAAACGCATCAAACATATGGAAACCACATGTTTGACTCTGTACTTCCCCCTCTCCACAGAGCACTGGGGAAAAGGGATTTGGGTGAGTGTCAAAGGCATTCATTCACAGCTAATTGAAATTCAGTGGACTGTCACCATTTTATGAGCCATTTTTTGGGTAGACCACTTATACCAACTCATGTGTTCAACTCATCTTTGCATTTTCAGGAAAATATATATGACTATCAGATTATAATGAAAAGGTCATACAAGGTAGATTAATTTCAAAGCAGTTAATCACTCTATTATCAAATTAAGCCTTACAATTCCAAACTTATCCAATAAATAATTTGATTAAGTCACTGACACATTCAGGCAATAAGCCCATAATTAATTAAATGCTCATAAACTATTCAACTGGATCTTAATTTAATAAAATAAGCATAAAATTAGCATTCCGAAAGGTTAGATTGAATAAAATATCACACAAATATAAACACACCAGAGGACAGTCAGGAACTGTCATATCTATCCAATGATAATGAATGGGCAGTAAGGTAAATAATTGTAACAACTCAGATTGAATTGACTGTATAATCCTCACATCACGCAACATTAAAACAATAACAATCCAGCACTCTATGGATTATGCCTGGACTAGACTGTCACGAATCACATGACATTACTCTCTCCTTGGGAATGTGTAGCGTGGCGAAAGAGGCCACTGATAAAAACACAGCCGACAGACTACTGGCTCGGAAGAAATGAATTAGAGGAGAAAATGACGTTCACCGACACAAACTAACACAACACTTGACGATTGAACAGGGGGAAACAAATGCCCTGATGTTGGGATTACATGATAAAAAATAAGATATTTGTGCCTTTGATGATAGAAACAGCTGCGTGATAGCTGAAATATTTTCATTGTCTTGTAGCTGATATAAAGTAGCTTACCGCTAGTAGCTTACCGCTAATCACTAACCATCCATCTCCACCACACTGTAGGAGATCAAATGTAATGGACACCAAATGCTGTCACGACAGTAGTTTGGTAAAAGCCCAACAACTGCTATTTACAGTCCAGTTACTGACTTTACCATATGGCCGTGAACTAAAGTCCATAAAACTCTTATTTTGTAATCTTCTGAAAAGGGCACATTAGTGTGACGGCCTTAATCAAAGTGAAATGAAAAGACCCTTTTTTCTGCTGTGTGATGCTACAGCAGCCCTAGCTGCTCTTCAGCTCCAGCCCTGATAAACACAACAGCTGTCCTCTGAAGCCCCAATCCTCCAGCCGGGCACGTTGAGCCTGGGCATGGATCCATGTGACCCACTGAGAGCTTAACGCCAGCCAGCCTGCAGGCCAAGGCCCACCCCTCAGCTGGGGCTTCAGAAGGAGAGGACAGGTGGAGGAGAGGAGAGAGACCTGGGTCCAGATGCACCTCGACCTAGGCCAAAACAAGTGCACAACCCTGGATGCCCTTTGTTGCTAGTCTATCACTACTCAGAGTTGTATTATGAATAACAGTTATCTATTGATCATATTTTTTAAGTGTGCAAAGTTATGTTAACATATTTGATGCAGAGAGAGTACTGTGATTATTGTTATCAATAAACCATAAACCATTCACCGAACTGAATGATGCCATCTGTACATTACAGCCAACATAACTTGGTCCCCAGGCTAATTGTGCACAGTATAATCCGAGCTTGGTCTGGTGTGTGAGACTGCAGTCAACATGACGTTCCCACCCAATCAAGCTGTTGGGGCGTCCATCAGATCAGACCCACTGACCCACCTTGAGCTTGTACTCCCTCTCTTTGGTAACCTTGGTGAGGAGCTTGGCTTTCTGCCGCGTCAGAGCCTCAATAAGGGCGTCACACTGAGCCACCAGGCAGGCCTCGAACTCCACCCCATTCTCCTGCCAGGGACACAACACAACACATCGCTTAATGACAGAACAGGGAGGTACAGGGCGCTAGGGCGAGACACAGGGGGCAAGGACACCACCGGACTGCATATTCTGACACCACGCTGACTCCTGTTAAATCATCCATCATCAACACTGTATATCAATCATTTATGTGAGAGTAGATGAGGCCTGAGATAGTGAATTCTAATCTAGAAACACTTTGCACTCAGTTCAAGGATGAGCAGAGCTGGGATTTTACTAAAATACAATCCTCTCAAACAAAGAATAAGAGTCTTAATAAATCAAATTTTATTTGTCACATGCACAAAATACAGTACATTCCACATGCACCAAACAGGTGTAGAACCTACTGTGAAATGCTTCCTTACAAGCCCTTAACTAGCAATGCAGTTCAAGAAATAGTTAAGAAAATATTTACTAAATAAACTAAAGTAAAAAATTATAAAAAGTAACACAATAAAATAACAGTAACAGGGCTATATACAGGGGGTACCAGTATTGAGTCAGTGTGCAGGGTACAGGTTAGTTGAGGTAATTTGTACATGGGGGTGAAGTGACTATGCATAGATAATAAACCACAAGTAGCAGCAGTGTAAAAACAAGGGGGTATTGTCTTTGACAATACACAGCATTGCTGTGACTGATAAGACATGGAGGTGCAGTATAAAAACTGTGATTGTCTGGGGCAGTCTCTGTGGACAGTGTTGCCGTGCTGATTAGAGTGGCACAGCAGCCCTCTCCTGCTTCAGCTGTGAGCGTGGTCACAAACAGATACCTTTGTACCCGCTGAGCGACAAGAAGTGCATTATATGTAGTGCCAGCCTAAAAATATATAAAAACATTTTATAGTCCCCACAAGTTTCCTGCATAATAAAACAATTCCAGAAAGTGACATTGTATGAATCTGGAGCTTATTTCTTCTTTCTTTTAAGTATTTGTTGAGCATCTGTATACCCTTGATCTACAAAGTTGACTACAGGTAAGTAGTTTATAGGGAATACAAGTTAAATTGATAGAGGACAGAAATAACAGTATTCTATTTCAATACATGTGGATATTTCAATTGGATCTGCAAGACCCAATGTTACCTGTATCTGCTGAAGCATGTTCTTCAACTGCACCAGAAATTCCTTGGCATCCTTGGCTTTATCCGACACACCATTCAAAGCTTGGGACAGTTGACACTGTGAATCAAAAACACACAATTAATCATCCAAAATAAAATAAAAATACAATCTATGCAGACATTTCAATTGAATGAGTTTGAGAATGCAGCCACTTCTGAGCAATAACTCTCCATTTCACTTCTCTAACTTGGTTAAGATTAAAGCCTGGGGCAGTACCAGTGACGAAATACTCAGTACAGTACCAGCGATGATGCAAACAACTAATAAACACTTCACTCAAGCCCACCCACATGACCTCTTTGGTCATAATAATCAAAGAGATTCAAACGAGCACCTCAAAGCCATGTGTAGAAGTCAAGCCCTCACCTTGTAGTCCTATAATCATTTATTTCTCTATCTTTCACCAGATCTGCTCTGTGCTGAGGCTCATGGCCCATGAGTGATGGGTAATCATGGTGTAAACCAACCCTGCTGTGATCAATCTGGCCAGGATCCAACCCCCCCCACCCCCCACCCCCGCTCCTCCCACCTGCTCCTCTTCCTCTGGGCCTCCCTGTAGGGCTTCTCTGGGGCTGGGCCTGTGGGCTATGTGCGTAGGTTCAAGAGGGCCGCAAATCAAGCCATCTGGCAAAACAAGCTGTCTGTCTGCACCGCTAACAAGGGGATGAGTGATTCCCCTCCTCTTTGCTGTTTCTTTCTACCAGGGCCCGAGTCACAGCCCCAGACAGATAGGACAAGACAAGGGGGCATTGCCAGGCCAGTGTATGTCTGCTAAGCCCTTTCTCTCTATACTGTGACACTGTGTCTGGGTGACCTCCGGGGGTCAGGGGGAGGTGTCCGGGGGCCCTCCTATGGGGACAGAGCCTGCCACACGGCAACCTCCTGCACAACACCAATTAATGTCCTTTCACTGGGTTGTGCTTGTTTATCCTGACAGTGCTGTATGGGAGAGTTGGATTCAATATGGTAAGGAAGGATGCTACTGCTCAAAATGAAGAAATGACCAAGGGAGCTATATCTTCAAGGTTTTATCGGTCTTGTCATGAGCCCCCATTGTAAGATCCAGTTTTTCTTTATGAGCTAATACTAAACTTCATGTTATAATTAAGTTCTGGATATTGTCCTCATGTGGCTCAGAAGTGGTAGCGATCTCATTTGTAGAGATGGATTACAGCATCAGTGGTAGACGACCTACATAACCCCTTCACTGTCACTAAGGATGGCAGGTGAGCTATGGCAGGAAGAAACACCTGTTGTGAAGTAATGATTAATACGGGTCATAAGATGAAAGGTGAGGCTCTATTCTTCAAAGAGGAATCCAATTAATCATTTTACAAATGTACCCTTAATAGTAATGTATTTCTTCCAGAAAAAGGGGGGGAGAGACATCCTTTTTCCTGTCAACAAATCAAATCAAAGTTTATTTGTCACATGCGCCGAATACAACAGGTGTAGACCTTACAGTGAAATGCTTACTTACAGGCTCTAACCAATGGTGCAATATTTTTTTTAAGTATGTGTGTGTGTGTGGGTAAGTAAAGAAATAAAACAACAGTAAAAAAACATTTGAAAAAAGAGTAGCAAGGCTATATACATCTGTTAGTCAGGCTTATTGAGGTAGTATGTACATGTAGGTATCGTTAAAGTGACTATGCATATATGATGAACAGAGAGTAGCAGAAGCGTAAAAAGAGGGGATGGCGGGTGGTGGGACACAATGCAGATAGCCCGGTTAGCCAATGTGCGGGAGCACTGGTTGGTCGGGCCAATTTAGGTAGTATGTACATGAATGTATAGTTAAAGTGACTGTGCATATATGATAAACAGAGAGTAGCAGCAGCAGCGTAAAAGAGGGGTCTCTGACCTCCTCCCTATAGGCTGTCTCGTCGTTGTCGGTGATCAGGCAAGGTTTCCTGTTTGCTGTTGTGTCGTCAGCAAACTTAATGATGGTGTTGGAGTCGTGCCTGGCCATGCAGTTGTGGGTGAACAGGGAGTACAGGAGGGGACTTAGCACACTCTGCTGGGGAGCTCCAGTGTTGAGGATCAGCGTGGCAGATGTGTTGCTACCTACCCTTACCACCTGGGGGCGGCCTGTCAGGAAGTCCAGGATCCAGTTGCAGAGGGAGGTGTTTAGTCCCAGGATCCTTAGCTTGGTGATGAGCTTTGAGGGTACTATGGTGTTGAATGCTGAGCTGTAGTCAATGAACAGCATTCTCACATAGGTGTTCCTTTTGTCCAGGTGGGAAAGGGCAGTGTGGAGTGCAATAGAGATTGCATCATCTGTGGATCTGTTTGGGCAGTATGCAAATTGGAGTGGGTCTAGAGTTTCTGGGATAATGGTGTTGATGTGAGCCATTACCAGCCTTTCAAAGCACTTCATGGCTACGGAGGTGAGTGCTACGGGTCTGTAGTCATTTAGGCAGGTTGCCTTTGTGTTCTTGGGCACAGGGACTATGGTGGTCTGCTTGAAGCATGTTGGTATTACAGACTCAATCAGGGACATGTTGAAAATGTCAGTGAAGACACCTGCCAGTTGGTCAGCACATGCCCGGAGCACACCTTCTGGTAATCCGTCTGGCCTCACAGCCTTGTGAATGTTGACCTGTTTAAAGGTCTTACTCACGTCGGCTACGGAGAGCGTGATCACACAGTCGTCCGGAACAGCTGATGCTCTCATGCATGCCTCAGTGTTGCTTGCCTCGAAGCGAGCATATAAGTGATTTAGCTTGTCTGGTAGGCTCTTGTCACTGGGCAGCTCGCGGCTGTGCTTCCCTTTGTAGTCTGTAATAGTTTGCAAGCCCTGCCACATAAGACGAGCGTCGGAGCCGGTGTAGTATGACTCAATCTTAGCCCTGTATTGACACTTTGCCTGTTTGATGGTTCGTCGCAGGGCATAGCGGGATTTCTTGTAAGCTTCCGGGTTAGTGTCCCGCACCTTGAAAGCGGCAGCTCTACCCTTTAGCTCAGTGCGAATGTTGCCTGTAATCCATGGCTTCTGGTTGGGGTATGTACGTACAGTCACTGTGGGGACGACGTCCTCAATGCACTTATTGATAAAGCCAGTGACTGATGTGGTGTATTCCTCAATGTCATCGGAAGAATCCCGGAACATGTTCCAGTCTGTGATAGCAAAGCAGTCCTGTAGTTTAGCATCTGCTTCATCTGACCATTCTTTATAGACCGAGTCACTGGTGCTTCCTGCTTTAATTTTTGCTTGTAAGCAAGAATCAGGAGGATAGAGTTGTGGTCGGATTTACCAAATGGAGGGCGAGGGAGAGCTTTGTACGCGTCTCTGTGTGTGGAGTACAGGTGATCTAGAATTTCTTTCCACTGGTTGCACATTTAACATGTTGATATAGATTTGGTAGAACTGATTTAAGTTTCCCTGCATTATAGTCTCCGGCCACTAGGAGCGCCGCCTCTGGGTGAGTGGATTCCTGTTTGCTTATTTCCTTGTACAGCTGACTGAGTGCGGTCTTAGTGCCAGCATCTGTAAACAGCCACGAAATGTATAGCTGAGAACTCTCTAGGCAAGTAGTGTGGCCTGCAGTTTATCACAATATACTCTACTTCAGGCGAGCAAAATCTAGAGACTTCCTTAGATTTCCTGCACCAGCTGTTGTTTCCAAATATGCACAGACCGCCCCCCCTCGTCTTACCGGGGTGTGCTGTTCTATCCTGCCGGTGCAGCGTGTATCCCGCTAGCTGAACATCCATGTCGTCATTCAGCCACAATTCCGTGAAGCATAGAGAGAGGGCAGCCAGCAGCATCCTTCCTCTCTTATTATCTGATGCAATGAAGAGACCCAGTAATGTCAATAGAGAGAGAACTCTTAAGTAATGTGCATGACATTCAAGAGCAGAGGCTTTCAACAGTGGAGGAGCATAGCTATTCATTTCCAGCCCAATGTTTGGGGATCTGGGTAAGACTATGCAAAGCTGCAGCGCTCATCTGCGGTGTTGGCCATGATTTCAAATGGGTCTTTAGGGACACTCCTGGAGGAATAGCTTAGATTCTTATCGCCTCCATCTCCTTTTTTGTTTCCCCTCTCTTTTTGTCTCCACCTCCTCCCTTTTCTCCCTCTCTCAGCAGCTGTGTCATTAGCGCTCCACATCTGGATGAGAGCAGAACCAATCTCCCTCCCCGGCTCAGCCTCACACAAATCCTCTGGCCGTATGGCACACTGCTGCTCCACGAACGACTAACGCTCAACAGCATGTCCACGACAGCCAGCACAGCACAGTGCTGCACAGCACAGCCAGCTCAGTACAGCATCACAGAGAATGCACACAGTTTGTGTTTGCATTGCCACGTACTGTGTACAAACTCCCTGGAAGGACATGTATCATTCTTGAGGAAGCTTGGAATTAGTGATGGCGACTTTCCTTTCCCGAAAGCCAGTACCTCAGCTTGGACCGAGGTACAGGAAGCAGAGACAGATTAGGTGGTGGGAGCAAATGTCATCTGCCTGCACCCAACCCGGCTCTTGTGCACTCTGATGCCAGTTACGGGAGGCTACTCGAAAAAGAGAGCGCAGCCAGGTTTGGTGTGTACCCCCCGCCACCTGTGTCTGCCTCGGTCAAGCACTGCTTGCTTCTCTTCCCAGACTTGTTGATGAAGGGTCCGGTCCCACCTCAGTGATACGGTCCTACGTGGACTTTCGAGACCGGACTAGCTAAATGAGCCCTGCATAGCATGCTAGCCAGGTTGGCTAACTATCTGAGGCAAGCTAGCTATTGCTAACTATTCCTGCCTCGCCACAGTGGTGTTGCTGGGTTAGCGCTCTTGTTTAGTATACAGTATGTAGTGTTAAATTGCTTGGTTATTCTAAACGGACCACGCTGAGGTCAAAGACGCAAGCTAGCCTAGCTTATGCTAAAAAAGCCACCTGGTTAAAGTCAGCAAGCATGCTTAACTTCTGGCAAGTCAAATTTACTAGCTTTCCCCAGCATTATGGCAACCCCATTCCTATTTTCTGGTCCTAGAGTTGGAGGGAGTGAAGGAAACCGGTTTTGCGCGCACCTCCAATGAAAAAGTAGCCCCCTGAGCACTTGGCTGGGGTAACCCCCGGAGCAAGGGGCCATGACCAGTGCGCCCCTCCGCAAAAACATTACTGTTCAAACAGTGCCCCCAAGCTTGGCAAACAGTCTCACGGAAGCACAGTCTTTCTGGCTTCCGAGTGGCGCAGGGGTCTAAGGCACTGCGTCATGGTGCTAGAGGGTCGTCACCACAGACCCTGGTTAAATTCCAGGCTGTATCACAACCGGCCAAGATTGGTAGTCCCAATGTCGTCTGAGTTAGGGTTTGGCCGGGGTAGACTGTCATTGTTAATATGGGAACAGTGACATCAAGCTACAATTTGTTGTACATCCCCCCACGCTTATGCAACGTCATCACATTGACCGTTTCCGAGGCCTCAGAACCCATTTTGAGGGAGGAAGAATCCTCCCATCTCCAGAAGCAGGCAATCCGAGTGGGTCCTATGTCTATACGGCCGGTATTCCTGGTTACGAAAAGAGATGGGACTTTTGTTCCCATTGTAGACCTACAAGCCCTCAGCAAGCACCTCAGAGTCTATAAACTCAGAATGCTCACAAGCAACCAGCTTTCACAGCAATTGGCTGGTAGCGGCGGAGATGGAAACTCGATTCGGGGGGCATGGACACTTGTGCAGAGCGCACTGCATGTCAATTACCCAGAGTATCTGGCACTCAGGCGATTCCCCCAGTTTTTGTTGGGCTGGCTTGTGTTGGTCAGAACCGACAATATCTCAGTGGTGGCGTGCATCAACAGATGGGAAGAGACTGTCTCTCTCCCGCCTAACCTTTACTCACTCCCTATTGCTGGGGAAAAGTGTGCACATGCTTTTGCTTTGGGTGACGCATGTCCCCAGTTGCCTTTACTCGGGTGCAGATATTTTATCTAGGTGGGACCCTCTCTCCCAGGTATGGGACATTTTCAGCATTTTTCTCGATGAAGGACCCAAGTGCCCCATTGGGAACGGACAGTCTGATGCACCAGTGGCCTTGGAACCTCCTTTACACGTTTCCGCCAGTGGTTCTGATTCACCTCACGTTGGAGTGTGTGCACCAGGAGTGCTTACCATTGATTCTTGTGGCTCTCCAGTGGCCCAGGCAGAGACATTCATCTTTTAGGCGGGGACCCGTGGAAACTCCCGTAGCACAGGGACCAGTTGTTCAAGGTACAAGGGCAGGTTTGGCACCGAGGCCAGAGATTTGGTTCCTATGGGCCTGGCCCCTAAGAGGGCCAATTTCATGGCTAGAGAATTACCTCAGAATGTTATTGTTACCATTCAGTCTGCAAGGGTGCCCTCCATGAGAGGGCTGTATGCGTATAAGTGGCATGCATTTGAGCTCTGGTGCCAAGATAAAGGACTTGTTCCTTTTCAGTGCTCTTTTAGGGACATCCTGATGTTCCTACAGGAGCTTTTCAAGCATTCTCCACTTTAAAAGTGTACATGGCCGCTGTCTCAGCGTGTCATGTGGGAATTGACGGAACCTCACTGGGAGCAACCTGGTGGTGCAGTTCCTAAAAGAGAGAACCGGTCTCTAAAGATCGCTCTCTAAACCTATTGCGCCCACATGGGACTTGGCGCTGGTTTTGGACGCACTGTGTGCATCCCCTTTGAGCCTCTGGAATTGGTTGATCTGAAAATCCTCTCCTACAAAACCTCCATGCTCATGGCTTTGCCTCAACATGTTGGGGACCTCCATGCGTTTTCCGTACACCCTTCCTGTACTCAGTTCGCCTCGGGAAACTCTAAGTTGGCGTTGCGTCAAAATGCCTCCTTCGCTCTGAAAGTCATGGCTATGTCCTACAGGTCCTTAGCTTTTGAGCTATTTCCCTTTTTGCTTCTGAAGAGCAACAAAGGTTGCATGCCCTGTGTCTGGTGTGAGCTTTATGCACGTACATTGGACGGAACCGGGATATCCGCTTATGTGACCAACTTTTTGTCTGTTTTTGCTAATCCAGCTCGCGGCAGGGCACTCTCTATGCAGCGTCTCTCCCAACGGATTTTCTGGATCTCCCTGGCATATACCAGTAAGGAGTCAGGTTTACATATGGGTGTACACGCCCACTCCATCAGGGCTCTGGCAGCTTCTTGAGCGTTGTTTAAAGGGTTAACTATAGGAGATATTTGTGCTGCGGGAGGTTGGGCATCACCACACACTTTTGTGAGGTTTTATCGCTTGGATGTCACTGCTCCCAGTGTAGCACACAGTGTGCTAATGGCTGGGATAGGGAAAAGTCACCAGGCAGTGTGCCGTGTGCGCAATACCCAGACTGCCGCATTTGGCGGGGTCACGTCTGGGTGGTCTGCCATGGGCCGTTTCATTTAGTATCTGTTGGGGTCGGCTTGGGTTGCGATTATATTTCCCCATAGTATGTTCTACCTTAGTTGACTGACAAAGGGAACGTCACTTTATCACCATAACTACTGTTCCCTGAAGGAGGTACAACACCTGTTTGGCCCCGCACCGTCTGTTCCTGGGCTTGGTGAAGAGCGGTATTAAATTGAAGGAATGAATTTGAGCCTCACACTTATCACCTGTGGAAAGCCGGACTTCCAGCCGGACTTCCAGCGAGGTGCAGATTTCATTGGCCTTGTCAGTTGTGATTGTAGATCCTTCAACCAAAGTCGCAAGAGTGCGACTCCCCGTACTATTTTTTACCTAATTTTCCTTAGTTATAGTAATAACGTTATGTTATATACTTAAAAGGAAGCGCCTTAACAAGATATCAAATATTGATAGGATTTGCGACATTAATATATGTATATATTAATAGATCCAGTATGAACGTGCAGAATATGGACAATTTCCATGACATAAAGCCCAGTTCAAATTACACTTGCAAGGAATAATTCATTAATTATTTTTTCATACTATGGGTCAGTCAGCTTTCAGCTGTGTAGCTAAATACACCGAAAAGCATTGATCATAAATTATTCCTGCTATTTGAGATATTACACATATTGTAAAACCTGTTACATACACTTACAAAGTTAGGATATATTAATCCCAATTTTTTCCAACATTCTGGTAACTTGCCACTGTGTAGCCATGGTAACACTTGCAGTATTTGCGCACAGCACTACAATCTCATGTCCACACACTTCACAAAGGTCTTGCCCAAGCACTCATTCTCTCTAAAAATAGCTCAAAAATTCTCCTGTTCCTATGCCTTTGGTTACAGTAGTTGCACACATAAAGTATACGCACTCATCCTTTTACCCCTGGCTCCCCCATCACCAAACGTTTATTCATCACAGCATTTACCAAGTCTAGTGTATCAGGAACTATGCAGCACACATATTCAATGGGATGGGAGATACTGTACTTTACATGACCTACATTCTGGAGCCAACGCCATTGCTGGGTCTGGGAGAGGGGCTCCCTTTTTCTGTATGCCTGAGGTAGCATAGCAAGCTGTCTCCAGCTGCAGTATCATCTGTATCTACAAAGAGGAACCATGGTTTCTCTAATCTCCTAAAAGAGTCTTTGTGGCTATTTATAATGTGCAGTATTTGGGAATTCAGGACAAAACAAAGTTGGTTTTAACAATCGGCGAGCTGCCCTTCTGGACTTGGGCCCGATTGCGCATGTCTGCCTGCTGGTGCCTAGTGAGCAATGCCCTGGAATTGTGCATGCAGGTACAGAGGGGGGGGGGGGGGGGGGGGGGACATTGGATGCCTCTGCTTGGCTGCCCACAGGACATTCACAGGAAACTACACCCCTGTGACTTACCATCCAATCCCTCATCTGTGGTTTATCCTCCAGGTAATACATATTCATGATGTATTCCTGGCAATATTTTTTTTCACTAACTCACAGTGGCACTGTAAAAGGAGAGAAAAAATATCATTGATACCCTAAGGCAGTCCCTTGTGTTCCGTTGTTTCATTTGACATACTGTAAATAACATAAACATAACAATGTCCTTCTTTACATTACTTTCAAATCATGTTTGTAAAACCATCCCCATATAGAAAGATAAGATTGACAACTGAAGGTCCAACAAAAACTAATGGGGGTTTATTGTTATTCTCACTAGCAAGCCAAGTGCAATACAACAGCTTGAGCACTGTAATAAGAGACACACCCCACCACACAAGAGCTCTCACACACACACAGTCTCTCATTCCCAGTGGACGTGGGTCAGATTTGAGGAGTGAGACAGCAGCAGTCCGGCAGAGGAGGTGTGTGTGTGTGTGTGTGTGTATGTGTGTGTGTAGTTGGACTTTCAGTGCTGATTATGTTCTCCACAGTCCACAGACGGTCAGCACACACATGCCTCTCCATTATCAGCATGAAGGATCTCTGCAGCATGAAGGATGACAATTGCCTCTGGGCCACATGCCACAATCCATCTGTGGTTATAAAAGAAACCTTGGACGAGCAGCCTTTCTCTCTCTCTCCTATCAACACTGCAATCTCCAGGCATTCCTACCCTAACTAACAGACTGGTTGTTGAGTCTGTTCAATTGAGTTTTCTGTCAGCTCCTAGAGGAGGACAAATGATAAAGCATGTCAGAGCATGAGGGTGGATCTGGAGCTGTGGATGAGAATGTGAGTAACAGATGTGAATTAGTCCCCTATGTCACAACAGAATTACATCCTAGTGACAGTGACATGAAGGGCTGCCTGGTGTAGTGGACTCATTCATACATTTGGTCTCTTTTACATTTGGGCTCAGTTGGTGGAGCATGGTGCTTGCAACGCCAAGGCTGTGGGTTCAATTCCCATGGGGGAACAGTATGAAAATGTATGCACTCACTAAAGTATGTTGCTCTGCATAACAGCATATGCTAAATTATTTCAATGTAAATGTGCAGTGACATGGGGAGCTGTCTGGTCACTGATGTGATCATCCTGTCTGGGTTGGCGCCCCCCCCTTGGGTTGTGCCGTGGCGGAGATCTTTGTGGGCTATACCCAACCTTGTCTCAGAATGGTAAGTTGGTGGTTGAAGATATCCCTCTAGTGGTGTGGGGGCTGTGCTTTGGCAAAGTGGATGGGGTTATATCCTTCCTCTTTGGCCCTGTCCGGGGGTGTCCTCGGATGGGGCCACAGTGTCTCCTGACCCCTCCTGTCTCAGCCTCCAGTATTTATGCTGCATTAGTTTATGTGTCGGGGGGCTAGGGTCAGTTTGTTATATCTGGAGTACTTCTCCTGTCCTATTCAGTGTCCTGTGTGAATGTAAGTGTGCTCTCTCTAATTCTCTCTTTCTTTCTTTCTCTCTCTCGGAGGACCTGAGCCCTAGGACCATGCCTCAGGACTACCTGACATGATGACTCCTTGCTGTCCCCAGTCCACCTGGCCATGCTGCTGCTCCAGTTTCAACTGTTCTGCCTTATTATTATTGGACCATGCTGGTCATTTATGAACATTTGAACATCTTGGCCATGTTCTGTTATAATCTCCACCCGGCACAGCCAGAAGAGGACTGGCCACCCCACATAGCCTGGTTCCTCTCTAGGTTTCTTCCTAGGTTTTGGCCTTTCTAGGGAGTTTTTCCTAGCCATCGTGCTTCTACACCTGAATTACTTGCTGTTTGGAGTTTTAGGCTGGGTTTCTGTACAGCACTTTGAGATATCAGCTGATGTACGAAGGGCTATATAAATAAATTTAATTTGATTTGGTGCAGTGGACTCATTCAAGAAGAGGTGTGAAGAGTGATAGTGTAACTTCAACAGTACAGAGATAATTTGCCACAATAGCAGACCAATACATCATGTCCTCCCCCTCTTCATCAACACATACTCCCATTCCATCTCTCTCTCGTTCGCTCACACACACACACACACACACACACACACACACACACACACACACACACACACACACACACACACACACACACACACACACACACACACACACACACACACACACACATCCAACCTGAGAAGAGCTCATTTGACCATCCCATTCTTGACAATACAGAATGTTGGCCATAAAAACACAAAATGGACAATGTACTGGTGTGTAATTGAGCTCACTCAACCCCAGGAAATATATGGACTAAGCGCTTCTGCATCTTTTATTTATAGGGCTCATTACTTATACATGCTGCTTCACACTTATGTGATTTTCACAGTCCTTTTGTGGGACAGTAGGCTAGTGTGATAAAAGTGAACTGAACTCAGAGCAACCCTTCTAAACAGTGAGGGTGAGTGGGAAGACGGATGCATGCTGTTTGATATATGATGGATGGAAGGAAGGTCGTGGGGCATACAGACAGTCCCAATCATGCAAAATGTGAGATTAGTGACCCAGTTTGCTCTGAGGGTGATAAAGGCATTTCATTTCATTTGTGATAGCTGTGTAATAGCTCAATGTAATGTGTGTGTGATTGGGTACTACTCTACTATCTCTCAGTCCACATTCTGCCTTTAGAAATGCTATGCCTGGGAGGAGCAGAGCCCAGCTCTGAGTCACAGCCTCCTACTCCTCTTCACCATGTAGTGGGAGCTGAGAAAACCATGGGGAATGTTACACAGCACTGGTGACCTTTTCACAAACCAAGAGCTGTACTGTAGGCAGGGAAAATCTGGCCTAGAAACTGGAGTTTAGTAAACTGACACTAGTGAGTCAGACTTGTGGGCTCCAATTATTTATTAATCTGTGATTAGGCTATAATGTTGCTGGCTGGCTAGGCCTACTATAGGTTACCACGGATGAATTGTCCCTTACAGTAAATTGTTGGTATGATTTAAATGGCACTGATGACATCGGTGATATGATGCTGCACAGAGCAGCGGATTATGGCCAAGGCATCCCCACCACCTCCATCCTTACCTTGTGCTGTTTCCACATGGCCGCTAAAGGTTTTACATCGTGACTCCCATGCTTGCCACCCTCCAGACACTTCATGCACACTGGAGTCTTGCAGTTGATGCAGTACATGCTAAAGTTCACCGTGTCATGGTCTGCACATGTTCCCTGTTTGCGCAAGGTGGCGGTGGGCATCTGCTGTCCTCCTGCAACTGGCGATTGGGTCGGTGGCACTAATCGATGTTTGGCCAGCGGTCCACGGGAAGGGTGGCATCTCTGCTGGCAAGGTGTGCAGTAAAACACGTCACACTGCTCGCACATCACAGTGGCATCGACAGGGTTGCGGTCACATAGCTGACATTTCACGTTGGCAGAGCGGCTCTGTTGATACCGAGACACGATCGCCTCCAGTAGCCGGTTACGTGGAAAGCCCCTCAGCCCCCGCTCATCCAGAGAGACACTACGGTGACAGAGAGGACACGTTATGGAGCAGTGGCGGTGCACCAGAGTCGGAGGAAACACCCTCACCCCATTTGGAGACTTGAGGCACGGCGTGTATGATCCATAACCGCTGTCCGTTTCACTATACATGCTCATTTTGTCCATATCCAAATAATCGTAGTCCGAGTTGGAGGCACGGTTATGCGGTGGTGTTTCGCCTTCTGGGGTCTGTACAATGATATTTCGGGCGCACGCCAAACACACATTGTGCGAGCAAGGTAAAAGAATAGGATCCTTGAAAAGAGAACCGCAAACGGGGCATTTTAATTCTTCATCCATCACGTCTTCTATTCAACGCTCCTCACACAGAACGCAAGAGCAGCAAGCACTATTTAATACTGGCAGCTCCCTTGCCCGTTTTACGCAGGCGCGCGCGAGTGGGAATTGTTGGCGTTGTAGTCCGAGTGGATCAGTTCTGCAACTGCAGCTTCACAATAAGAATTTCACGTTTATCAACAACAAAAAACTACAACCCCCTTAATCACAGTGAGGAGCCCCAACGTTTGTGAAAAAAATGGTCATTGTAGGCTATTTACACATCGGTAATACTAAATTTGTTATTAACCAGTAGGCTGTCTATAACCATATGGGTAGCAGACGCACATGCCTGCACATTTCATAGGCTATTGAATGTGCAATGCATGTTGGTGGTGATTTAATTTAATTTAGATTTTCAACCTAACCATTTAATTAAATGCTGGATGCATATTCTGAAAATGTGGCACATTTTCCCAGAACGTTTCCCTTTACCTACTGATATGTAGGTCAAGCTATATCTATTCATGATTCACATGTTTTGCATATGCACCCATTGTCCTTGACAAATTGGTTGGCATCCCTGTGAGCACACTGTCAATGAAATGTCCTGTCAGGCATAATTAACTAGTCAGGACAATGTGTTCCCTGGCCCTGATGTGTGCAATGCAGCAGGCTTGGAATAATTTACATCCATTGTGGCATTTTATAAATCAATTGGTCTCAGATTATCTGAGATCCAGTCAAGGGGCTGTCATTTCAAGAGTATAATTGCTTCATACAATGGGAAAAACACCACAACATGAACAATTTATAACTAATGCTTTGTATGACACAATCCCAAATTAGACTATCAAAAAATTTACTATAGGCTATCTTTGATTTAATGATGAAACATGTATTCCAATGATGCAGGAAATATGGTAGCTGTCAAGACTGTACGCCAGAATTTCTTTCTCCCCAAAATTGTCAATCATATCCATAGCAGTTATTTCAAATGGAAAAGAATTGCCTATCGAAGAGCTTGTCACACAAAATAATATTTATCACCTTACCCTCTGTTGTCTTTACTATGTGAATTGAGTTTGTTACAACAATAATTGAAATATTTTGAATATCCATCCAATCCATTATCCATTTAGAAAATCCTGAGACTTACTACGTGAATTTTGATGCCATGTTAGAAGAATATAATCAGTTATGATGGAAAACATTGAACATGAAACCCCTATTTTATCCGGAAATAACAAAAGGTATTTTTGAGGCTTTGTTCTAAAAATCTTCACTAGGGATATGAAAAAGATTGTATAAGAAGATTATAGTGTCAAAAAAATTCCCTGCCCTCTTGATTTTTTGAAAATCATAACACTCAATCGTAGGGTCAACATCCTTTTTCACCATTTGGTTCAGTAATCCTTAGAATTTCCATTGTCTTGCAGAAAGTTAATCAAACAGTATATAAACAAATAGTTTTTTCATTAATTGGACAAAATTGTTATAATGCATACACTTTTTATTTTGAAAGATAGTTTTTGGGATACCATAGCGATTTTCAGAGGCGCAATAACATTCCTAACTGCATTAAGTTAATACATGGCTTTATGAATCAGTCATCTTATTCCAGTTAGCCTACTATTCATAATGTTATATCATCAAGCACAGGAAAAATGTGTGAAATTCTAAAACCACAAACTATATCGATGTCATTGTCTTCAACATCACATTCAACAGAAAGAATCATCACGGAATAGACTATATGACATAGCAGAATACAGATTTCATCAGTTCTGGCCAAAGATTTGAAGTTCAACAGTGGCATCAATACAACAAAAAGTGCTGTTCACAACAGGTTATCATCCACACACTAGACCTGAGACATAGTGCTATCAGGATTGACACGAATGTGCCGTGCACTTTTTCTCAAGTCCTGTAATTGCTTAGCAGGTTTCCCAACTCCTTCCTCAAACCTCTTTTCCACCACAGGGAGGACAGTATCGTGCAGGAAGGAGGCATTTTGGAGAATGAAGGCTTTCTTCTCTGCCTCCTGTTCACACCGCAGGCTGTAATCGACGTGCTGCACAGCCACAAGGATGATCTCCCTCAAGCTCTCCAGCAGGACCATGTGCAACTCTGGGAAGTAGAGCTTCAGCCCCTCCTCCAGGAAAACCATCATCTGTTTGGTGAAGGCCACGATGGTGTAGCTGAGGTTGACCCAGCAGTCATCTCCTGTATACTGATTGAAGCTGCTCATGCCACAGCTGCGCATTTCCTCCTTCAGCTTGGTCAGAGCCTCTGGAGTCATCAGGTTCATCTTCCTCCACATCTCCTCAGAGTTTCGGTGCTTGGTGGCCTCAATGATGATCTCCTTGTAGCTCTGCAGGGCTGCCTTGATGTCTTTCACCAGGAGGGACTGCAACGTGAAGGTGAGGTCCAGGCCAATTTCACTGAGCTGCTTGCAGTGCTCCTTGGCCACCTTGACACACTCAGCAGCAGTGGAGAGGCTCTCCTTGCTGTCAAACACCTGCCCACTGAAGGCATCCACAAACGTCTTCATGGATGAGCGCGACCAGACCACAAATGCAGAATAGCAGCCTGTGTTACCGGCAAAGTCCATCTCAAACTCTTTGGCCGTCTCCAGCAGGCTAGTGAAGAAGATGTTGCAGAGCTTGTGTATGTAGAGCAGAGTAGCCCCCTCAATGCGCAGCTGGCGGATGGCGGTCTGCACAGCAGCGGCTCGGTTCTTCAGGAAGAGCTCACAGGCCTTGGTGGACTGCCCCAGCCGGATTAACTGAGACACTGCCCGACGGGTCGCTTTGGGTCCCCCACGGAGGGAACGGTCAGGAGAGAGCTCAAACACCAGCACCTCCGTCAGCTGTCGGACACGCTCATCCACCTTCACCCTGAGCTCCTTCACCCTCGTATTGACAGGCTGGTCCTTCAGGTACTCGTTCAGCTTGTCCAGGAGGTCCACGGCACCTTCAAAGTCCCGTTGGGCAATGCACACGTCCAGGTCCTCGGGAAGCTCCTGGATCCACTCCAATCCCAGATCCACTGCCTCCTCTGAGTCAAAAGGGTTGGTCTCTTCGTCATCAAAAGGGTTGGTCGAGACCAAGACCTCTGGTCTCACAGGTGAATTGGGCAACTCTACCTCTTCCGTCTTATGTTTTTCCTTCGTCACTTTATTTTTCTTTGTCTCATCGAGGATCTCCAGCCACTCCTTTTTAATCTTGCTGTTCTCTGCCTGAAATATGCGGCTTTCGGGGAACATCAGGATTTTGAACATGTCCTTCATTGGGGGGTGGTCTTTCACGTTGACGATTGCAAAGCTCTCCAGATCATACAGTGCATTGTATTTGTACTTCACTGTACCGTGGCGATTCGCTAACCAGGTGGCAATAAGAAGGCAATCATTCATCAGGAAGGCATGCACTTTTTGAAGTTGTGCCATGTTGTCCACATCATATTCAACCAGGTCGCCATTGTACACTAAATACCTGCCTGGGGTGTCCATAATGTTTTTGCACCCCTCTACTTTCTCAAGCAGTGTAGTCAGTGTTCTCTGTTTCACTTCCTCTGTCTCTTTGGGGAATGCTGCAAGCATCTCCTTTGCCGTTTCATCCTTATCTGTTGAAAGCAAAGACTGGGTAATACTCTCCATGATACTCTTCTGCTCTGTCAAAATATGACTCAGTTGGTACATCTCACTCTCCAGGTACGAAATCTCTTTGGCAGTTTCGATGAACTGTCTGTAATTCTTGTAGACATTTTTCTTCAGGTTTTGAGCCGTTTCATCTGCTAGGGTCTGTATTTTTTGACGATGTTCCTGCAAATCTCTGTCGCCATCAGACTGTTGTGAGAGATGCTTGACATAATTTTGGGGGTCGAAATTAGCTGATTCCAATTGCTTACGCAGTTTGTTCGCCTGGTCTGTCATCTCCAACGTTTTAAGGTATATTCTTCAGATTACAAACATGTGCTAGAACAATAATAATATACAGAAATAGGTGAGAACGACTGCTGACCAGTTTGTTCTTTTTTAAAATTTTAGCTGCACAGTGCTAGCAGTCAGGAAGAGGGAAATAGGTTAACACCCAAAACGTCACGAGACGTCCGGTGACTAGGTGGCCAACAAAATGTGTATTATGGTCAAAGACTTTCGATTATAATGGCAAGATAATCGAGTGACCGCTCTAACAATCGAAATACATGTCGTTAAAGATGGAAGGCAGACAGAAGGTTGTGAGATCAGGTGTAACCATTATAGCCAATAAGAGGGCAGATACTCACGTGTACAACAGGCACAACCCGATATAAATACGACACTCTTTTTGACCGCCATAAAAAAAAATCCTCACTTGGTCTTATTTTCGTGGACAGATTTTGGGCAGAGTAAACCCTCCCGCCTCTCCTCTCTGGTATGGTTTTAAAAATAAATGGATTGAATCAGAAAATACATGGTGTGCTCAGTCATCGAAGTTGTATTGATATTGAGAGATCAAAATGACAGTCAATATTAGTTTAAAAGTTTTATTTTATTTCAGTGTAAGTGTTACGCAAAATCCCGAGTAAATGTTTAGTTGGACAACATTTATTCGCGAGTGCTACTGTAGAGTGTCATCACTAGTTACTTCAGCCACAAAGTAATAAACCCCGCCTATTTCTACAATTTATTTTTAAACCTAACCATAACCTCAGCCACACTGCTAACTTTATGCCTAACCCTAAATGAATGTCTGTAAAAAATAATATATATATATATATATATATATATATATATATATATATATATAGCCATTTAGACTTTGTGGCTATGGTAACTAGTGAAATCTCAGTGGAGGACAACGTATCCCAGAATTCCCAAAAGCACCATAGACTGAAATTACACATATTTTGAACAAGCGAGAATTTTATGTAGTTTGTGCTGTTATCTACCTAAAAATCACCAACATTAATCTATATTTAACTTAAGCTGGATATTGAGGTAAGCTTACGTAGATAACAATAATATTTATCAGACCACGATGACAGTCATCTGAGTGTTGGTAAAGTAAAGCGCATTCATTAGCTCGCTAACGTTATCTAGCTAGCTAGTTAACGTTATAGGTCAACGATATTTTAGTCAGTACTACCAATCTAGCTCTACTATACTGAACAAAAATATAAACGCAACATGTAAAGTGTTGGTCCCATGTTTCATGAGCGGAAATAAAAAGATCCCCGACATTTTCCACACGCACAAAAATGTGAATTTTGTGCACAAATTTGTTTACATTCCTGATAGTGAGCATTTATCTTTTGCCAAGATAATCCATCTACCTGACAGGTGTGGCATATCAAGAAGCTAATTAAACATGATCATTACACAGGTGCACCTCGTGCTGGGGACAACTCTAAAATGTGCTGTTTTGTCACACATCACAATGCCACAGACGTCTCAACTTTTGAGGAAGCATGCAATTGGCATGCTGACCACAGGAATGTCCACCAGAGCTGTTGCCAGATAATTGAATGTACATTTGTCTACCATAAGACGCCTCCAATTTTGTTTTAGAGATTTTGGAAGTACTTCCAACCGGTCTCACAACCACAGACCACGTGTATGGGGTTGTGTGGGCAAGCAGTTTGTTGATGTCAACATTGTGAACAAGAGTGCCCCGTGGTGGTGGGGTTATGGTATGGGCAGGCATTAGCTACGGACAACGAACACAATTGCATTTTATCTATGGCAATTTGAATGAGATACCGTGACAAGCTCCTGAAGCCCATTGTCTTTCCATTCATCTTACGCCAGTACCTCATGTTTCAGCATAATAATGCACTGCCCCATGTTGCAAGGATCTGTACACAATTCCGGGAAGCTGAAAATGTCCCAGTTCTTCCATGTTCTGCGTACTTAACAGACATGTCACCCGTTGAGCATGTTTAGGATGCTCTGGATCGACATGTACCACAGCGTGTCCCAATTCCCAACAATATGTCAACTGTGCTCCCGAGTGGTGCAGCGGTCTAAGACACTGCATCTCAGTGCAAGAGGCATCACTACAGTCCCTGGTTCGATTCCAGGCTGTATCACATCCGGCCGTGATTGGGATAGGGCGGAGCACAATTGGCCCAGCATCGTCCAGGTTTGGCCGGGGTAGGCCGTCGTTGTAAATAAGAAGTTATTGTGGTAAATAAGAAGTTGCCTAGTTAAATAAAGGTTTAAAAAAAATCTATATAATATCCAGCAACTTCACACAGCCATTGAAGAGGAGTGGGACAACATTCCACAGGCCACAATCAACAGCCTGATCAACTCTATAGGAAAGAGATGTTTCGCACTGCATGATGCAAATGGTGGTCAATACCAGGTACGGACTGGTTTTCTGATCCACACCACCAACTCTTTTTTTTAAGGTATCTGACCAACAGATGCATATCTGTATTCCCAGTCATGTGAAATCCATAGATTAGGGCCTAATTTATTTATTTCAATTGAATGATTTCCTTATATGAACTCTAACTCTGTAAAATCTTTGAAATTGTTGCATGTTGTGTTAATTTTTGTTCATTGTAGATATCCATCTAACTTGAATTATCTTTTCAACACCAGTAGCTAGCTAGTTGAACATGGACAAAGATGTTGTGCTTGCCATTCAGCTGCAGGAGCAGTTTGACTTCGAGGCATCCTCATACACACCAACTGATGATAACTATGGCCAAACCAGCAAAAAAAATGAAAGTTGAGTCTAGCAGCAACGATGTCATTCCCTATTTAACGTCCATCTTGACCCAAGTCCAGATGTGAGGGCAATGCTTCTGGAGTTCGATGACACGTTCTTCGGGGGAAAGCTCAGTGGTGTAGAAATCAAATGGAGCCCCTGAATGATACTGTAAGTCTGAACGATTCACAGTGTTGTATCAACCATCTGATATGATAAACGTGTCCATGATTATATCTCATACATTAGAATAATGGCTGCCCATCAACTGTCAGAATTTAAAGCATGTGGGAACGTTGGCTGTCATGGCTATAACTGGTCCATGTGATTGTTTTCCTGTGGTTAATTTTCCATTATTCTATACCTGTCTCTTTATACAATCTTCAATTGTAGGTATGCAGGTGTGTGTTCTTACGAAGGAAGAGGTGGACTGTGTTTTATTCGACTCAGTGAGCCTTTACTGAAACTTAGACCCCTTTGTGATCTTGCACAGGTACTTTGACTAACCAACCTGAACCTTTTCAGATTGATGGCAATTGTATAAAATACAGTTGAAGTCAGAAGTTTATATACACTTAGGTTGGAGTCATTAAAACTTGTTTTTCAACCTCCACAAATTTCTTGTTAACAAACTATAGTTTTGGCAAGTCGGTTAGGACATCTACTTCGTGCATGACTCAAGTAATATTTCCAACAATTGTTTACAGAAAGATTATTTCACTTCTAATTCACTAAATCACAGTTCCAGTGTGTCAGAAGTTTACATACACTAAGTTGACTGTGCCTTTAAACAGCTTGGAAAATTCCAGAAAATGATGTCATGGCTTTAGAAGCTTCTGATAGTCTAATTGACATCATTTGAGTCAATTGGAGGTGTACCTCCCTTTGCTTGACATCATGGGAAAATGAAGTGAAATCACCCAAGACCTCAGAAAAAAATTGTAGACCTCCACAAGTCTGGTTCATCCTTGGGAGCAATTTCCAAACACTTGAAGGTACCACATTCAACTGTACAAACAATAGTACGCAAATAGTACAGACGGGTTCTGTCTCCTAGAGATGAACGTACTTTGGTGCGAAAAGTGCATATCAAACCCAGAACAACAGCAAAGGACCTTGTGAAGATGCTGGTAGAAACAGGTACAAAATTATCTATATTCACACTAAATATCGAGTCCTATATTGACATAACCTGAAAGGCCGCTCAGCAAGGAAGAAGCCACTGCTCCAAAACCACCATATAAAAGCAACTGCACATGGGGACAAAGATCGTACTTTTTGGGGAAATGTCCTCTGGTCTGATGAACCAAAAAATTGAACTGTTTGGCCATAATGACCATCGTTATGTTTGGAGGAAAAAGGGGGAGGCTTGCAAGCCGAAGAACACCATCCCAACCGTGAAGCACAGGGGTGGCAGCATCATGTTGTGGGGGTGCTTTGCTGCAGGTGGGACTGGTGCACTTCACAAAATAGATGGCATCATGAGGTAGGAAAATTATATGGATATATTGAAGCAACATCTCAAGACATCAGTCAGGAAGTTAAAGCTTGGTCGCAAATGGGTCTTCCAAATGGACAATGACCCCAAGCATACTTCCAAAGTTGTTGCAAAATGGCTTAAGGACAACAAAGTCAAGGTATTGGAGTGGCCATCACAAGGCCCTGACCTCAATCCTATAGAAAATGTGTGGGCATAACGGAAAAAGCATGTGCGAGCAAGGAGGCCTAGAAACCTGACTCAGTTACACCAGCTCTGTCAGGGTGAATGAGCCAAAATTCACTCAACTTATTGTGGTTATATTATTATATTATTATTATTTATTGCTGAAATAAATAATTCTCTCTACTATTATTCTGACATTTCACATTCTTAAAATAAGGTGGTGATCCTAACTGACCTAAGACAGGGAATTTTTACTATGATTAAATGTCAGGAATTGTGAAAACTGAGTTTAAATGTAGTTGGCTAAGGTCTATGTAAACTTCCGACTTCAACTGTATAACGTAAGCAAAGTAGCTGATGTAATTTCTTCAGTATAACATAACATGGAAATACCCTGTTATTCCAGACACTTCTGCATGAGATAATCCATGCACTGCTCTTCGTGACTTAGAACAACAGAGGTCATGATGGGCATGGACCTGAGTTCTGCAAGCACATGGAAAGAATCACCCAAGCCGCTGGAACTGAAATCGCAGTAAGTTATGCTCGGTGTCCCATCAATGTCAACTGTCAGTGTACTTTGTGTTAATATGTCTCTGAATCCTGAATCAACTGTGTTCCACCAGGTCTATCACACTTTCCATGATGAAGTGGATCTCTACCGTCAGCACTGGTGACGGTGTGATGGGCCCTGTCAGACTCGTAAGCCCTACTTTGGATATGTAAAGAGGGTAATGAACCGTGCCCCCTCAGCCCAAGATACATTGTGGGGGGATCACCTACGCTCCTGTGGGAGCACCTATACAAAGGTTAAGTAGCCAGAGGGTTATGGAAAGAAAGTAAAAAAGACAGACAACAGCCGAGGCAAGACAGACACCAGCAAAGACAAGAAGCCTACAGACAAGCAAGTGCAAAGCTTCCAGCACATCTACTGCAGGTAATAGATGTCTTTTAATCTTCTAATGAGTGCTGAGAGCAGTAATATTATTTGCAATTCAAAATATGGCTTTGTGAATGTGTCTTTGTGAATCTATGAACCCTATGTTTTGGTCTCAGGCTCTGGATTACAGGATATAAGGAATATCATTCCATTCAGTGACAAAGGTTTTTTGCTTGGAGAGATTCACAGCCACCATCATCAACTCAAAAACCTCTTGTCAACAGTCCCACAAAACCTCTCAATACTCCTGTGTCTCCCAGACCTGTACTGTCTCCTCCACCTCAGGCAACAGCTAAAGGAATCAACTCACCTGAACGGCCGGGTCTGATTATCCCACAGAACAAGGGGAGCACCACAACCTACATAGCAGGGGGAGCCCATGGTTCCTTCAGAGGACAGAAACCACCAAAAATGTCAGCAAAACCAAGGCATTTTTAAACATCAATGGTTCACCTGCTAGGGTTCACAAACCCAACAGCACTGTGACCAAGCCACATAGTGACTCCTCAGATGCTTTAAAGACCAAACAAACTTTTGTCCAAGGCCTTGTTAATGCCAGTGGCTGGAAGTCTAGAACTGCAGCTAGTACAAGTACCTCCACGGTCTCAACCAGCAGCTGAGACCAAAAGGGCATCTTCATCTGTGGGTGGTTTGAACTTTGGGAAACCAGCCAAAAACTGCCATTTCCTCAGATACCAGACAGCCATCTCTCTGGTGTTCCGGCCGCATCAAAACCTGGGTCCCCCGAGCCTTACCATTCCAACTATTTCGAAGGCCCTGAAAATCCTAGAAGAGTCAACATTCCAGTTTCTAGGAAGAGGCCTTGGGAAGACTAAACTTCTGCTCACATCTTTGACCATCAACGTCTAGGTGTACAACGGAGGACAAAGCAGCCCCTTCTACAGTTCAGAACAGCACTGCCAGCTCTGCAAGCCTTAATGTGACTGTCAGCGGCCCAGTATGCCAAGCCAAGGTGCAAGAGTCAATAATCAATGCACATTTAGATTCCTGTCTCTCATGAGAACGGAAACGTGAGCTGAAAGCCCAGCAACCATTTTATATTGCAAAACTTTTAACAAGTCTCAGCATAGGTGAAGTTTTAGAGTTGAATGGGGCACGTGTAACGACAACCCTCTTGTAAATCGTACTTTTCCAGGTTTCCTAGTTCCGACTAGTACTTGAACGCGGCATACACCGCATGGATTAGATAGGACCGTCATTCGAACGAACGAAAAACACTGGTATTAGGTTATGAATATTCAACCTCCCTTTCCTGCCCGTCACTGCGGGTAACGCCCAATCAGCCTCGAACTGTGTTAAAGGGACAGGAAGTGCGAGTTAGCCAGAGCTCGAAAGGAGAAGATTACTGCTGTCTGGTGTCAACGGCTGTTGCATGTTGTTTGTCGGAGATGTGCTTTTCATTCCCGAATGTGGTGATTTATAACGACTAAAACTGAAAGTACTATATTTGTTTGAGTGAGAGGAAGAAAAAAAAGTTTAACGATGAACGGTAAATCTGCGAATGGCACAGCGGGCGGAACACTGGCCTCCATTGAGGGGCTACCCCCACTGCCAAAGAGCCTAAGCGGCTTGCTGAATTCAAGCGGCGGGTCTTGGAGAGAGATGGAGAGGATGTATGCAAAGAAAACCATGATCCAAGACGACCTTAGCCGTGGGCGAAACAATTCCGACAATCTGCTTGCAAATAAACCGGCCAATCTTGATGCGGCTTTAGCACTCCTCCGAAAAGAAATGGTAAGAAGTGAAGGGGAGGTGAACAATATATGATCGCAAACAGAATCGTGGGGGGTTCCTTTTATGAGGTGAAATGAGAGTAACAGCTGTTCTGACAGAATCAAGAAATCACTTCGTTACTGTTAATTACTTCATGGTCTAATTAGTATCCTAGCTCTTATGGTCGGCGTTAACATGTAAACCAAAAATTTTACACTGGCAGTTGCCAATGTATGTGTTTTAACATTTGCAACGTTAGCTAGTAACGGTGCCACAACAATGAGACATTTATACATTGTTGCTTGTAGAATTTGATAGCCTACAATTATACCATGGCAGCTCTGCCAGTTTGGTTTCATTTGAAAGCCTACACAAGCTATACTCCATTGATTTGTATGAAGAGGATTAGGAGTATCTCTTTGAAAGTTTACAAATCAGACTTTTTCAGCCTCACTGTAGGCCTATCCTCCGTTGGGATTAATATTTGAACCCATCAAATATTTCTGCTTAATTGAGAGAAATTCTAGTTAAAGGCATGAAGCACCTCTGCCAACGTTTGTCTAATTGCTAACGGTTAGGCATAAGTATAGTATCAAGCACCTGTTTGGGAGGTCTTAAAATAATTCTGGGGTCATTTTTATCTTTCCAGGTGGGATTGCGTCAGCAGGATATGTCTTTGCTGTGTCAGCTCTGGTCCCTCCATGAGTCAATCCAAGAGTACAAAGGCAGTTGCCAGGATCTCAGCGCCGGGCATGGGATAGAGAACGGCTACTTTGACGAAGATGATGAATACTACCAGGAGACCAGCACAACACCAACTGACCAACCGGAGGGAAGTGAGGCAACATCTCCCAAAAATGGGACAAGCAAGGATTCCTGGCTACAAGACTCTTTTCACATCACCATTTGAGTGACCCAAGAGCTGAGCTGTTTGCTCCTAATCTTGACTCTACACGTTTGCGGCAATACGCTTTTTATAAAGAACTGTGCCATGCATTGAGTTTTGCTGGCTTATAGTCCTTTTTCAGCAGACTGTTTTTTCATATAAATATATACAGAAATTAATTATTTATTATAAATGTTTTTTCCCTTATTACTATGGACATTTAGAGTTTTCTATGATTGGGTAGTATGTACTTCCAAGCTCCTTGTCATCTTCACAATGTTTACAGGATTGAAATCCCAGACACGGGGACAGTCTTGATAAACTAAATGGATGGGATTCCTGTCCCTGCGATCGGGAGGAAATCAACTTTTAGATGGCATGTAGTGGCAGCTGTGACTGGTTTGTGTTGTTGCATAGGCTGGAGAAAAGTATAAAATGCTGGAAATTGCTTACTTCTGGAAGGGTTTAAAAAAACAGGGGTAAGTAAAGCATGTGCTTCTCAGAAGCCCTGTTTATGGTGTGCAGACGCCAGACTGTGCTTCCTTTCATAATGTGCTGTGGCTCCATACCTTTTCAGTTAATAGTTATTCAATGAGACTGGGAAGTCTGCATTGTTGAATTAAGTACAGTTGCTTCCATAAACCTTGTTTTCAATTAACTCAATACAGGGTACCCATTACGAAGTCAAAGTATGTTGACCCCACTAGGACATGCATTTAGTGCACGTATGGCAATGTTGACTAGTCTCCCATAGCCAACTGACCCCTATCTTGAGTTTCTATGCGCACTCAACATTTAATTGCATAGACCGTATCAAAATTATTTAAGCTATAAATGCATTCTTTAACTTTGACAATTTTGTGTGTAAACTGGTCCACAATTCATGTGCTTCTGGTACGTAAACCAAAGAGTATATTTGATGCTCGTTTGCTAAAATGTATTTGGTTTTAGGTAAGATAGTGTAAAATGCAATGCTCTTCCTGATGCATCTAGTCTGTTTACTCTCTGAACAATATATCAAGAATGTTTTGTAATACAGGTGGTTGATCTGTTATGTATGTTTTCTTCACTGATTTAATGCAATTGAACAATATACACATCAGAGGACGATTGGAGGTCATTAACAGCATGCTTTCAAAATGGGGAGTTGAAAGAATGTTCACGGTACCTTCTATGCCTCAATGTGAGTGATCACGTACTGAATTTTCTACCTCCAGCTTCACTGTAAATGTATATTACCGCCACCAGCCGCAAATTGAAAATCTGTATTTAAACAGAATACTTAATCTCCATTTAGTGCCTTTTTTGGTCTCAGACCATGGTTATTGTTGTCTGTCCCTTCAACTCACAGCACTTTTCTCAACCTGGTCATGTCTTTTTGACAGTCTCATGGCAAACATGTTGTGCACCGCATACTGTAACTCCAGTTACTAGTTCAATTCCCACCTAAAAGGAAACCTTATGTTCACCAGTGTCAATAATCCAAATATGAAATGTACATGAGCATCCTGATTAGTTCCTTTTTCATGTGTCAATATCCAGATGGATATTGTCTTGATTTCATCCAATCAGAAAGCTGTGTTCTTGTACCACAGTTCATCTCAAGTTGTTGCCTCTGAATCCAAATCTACAGACCTAAAGGAGTCAATAGAGCCTCAAGCCAAGAAAATTAAACATCAGTCTAGTGGCATGGTCAAGGTAGATGAATCTGTCATCAAAGGAATGATATATGAATTTCATCTATGAATCTGGAGGATTTAAAATATATTGTGTTCTCTCAGATACAAAACTCTGTATTTTGTATCCATTCCTCATGTTTGTTATTTTTCAGCGAATGACCATACTACTGTTTTTGGAAGATTGTTATTATGCTCATGTGATAGCTATACTTATGGATTTAATAAAAATGACTTGATACTCCGATGTGTGTTATTCCTGCATGAAACTCATTCAATGAGGCAACTGAACACAACTGTCTACTGTGTAGCTCTAAAATTAGCTTTGGCTTTACGGGTCAGCACTCACCCATTTTTATAGTGTATTGATCAACCTTAGATCATTGCACTTCCTGAGAGTGAATTTAAATAGTTTAGTTTTATAGCTGCTATAGAGACATCCTTTGTGTTTTGGAGAATTGTTCACTACAACTTATGCTGTTCATTTTTTTAAAATGAATCTCTTATTCAAAAGAGGCATCCCTGAAGTTGCTATATAATTGATCTAAACTCGTGGAAAAAAAGAAGCGTCTCTTTTTCAGGACCCTGTCTTTCAAAGATCATTCGTAAAAATCCAAATAACTTCACAGATCTTCATTTCAGAGAGTTTAAACACTGTTTCCCATGCTTGTTCAATGAACCATAAACAATTAATGAACATGCACCTGTGGAACGGTCGTTAAGACACTAACAGCTTACAGACGGTAGGCAATTAAGGTCACAGTTATGAAAACGTAGGACACTACAGAGGCCTTTCTACTGAGTCTGAAAAATACCAAAAGAAAGATGCCCAGGGTCCCTGCTCATCTGCGTGAACGTGCCTTAGGCATGATGCAAGGAGGCATGAGGACTGCAGATGTGGCCAGGGCAATAAATAGCAATGTCCGTACTGTGAGATCCCCAAGACAGCGCTACAGGGAGACAGGACGGACAGCTGATCGTCCTCGCAGTGGCAGATCACGTGTAACAACAACTGCACAGGATCGGTACATCCGAACAACAACTGCCCGAGTTACACCAGGAATGCATAATCCCTTCATCAGTGCTCAGACTGTCCGCAATAGGCTAAGAGAGGCTGGACTGAGGGCTTGTAGGCCTGTTGTAAGGCAGGTCCTCACCAGACATCGCCAGCAACAACGTCGCCTATGGGCACAAGCCCACCATCGCTGGACCAGACAGTACTGGCAAAAAGTGCTCTTCACTGACGAGTCGCGGTTCTGTCTCACCAGGGGTGATGGTCGGAATCGCGTTTATCGTCGAAGGAATGAGCGTTACACCGAGGCCTGTACTCTGGAGCAGGATCGATTTGGAGGTGGAGGGTCCGTCATGGTCTGGAGCGGTGTGTCACAGCATCATCGGTCTGAGCTTGTTGTCATTGCAGGCAATCTCAATGCTGTGCGTTATAGGGAAGACATCCTCCTCCCTCATGTGGTACCCTTCCTGCAGGCTCATCCTGACTGCTCCATACTGCTCGTTCTGTGCGTGATTTCCTGCAAGACAGGAATGTCAGTGTTCTGCCATGGCCAGCGAGGAGCCCGTATCTCAATCCCATTGAGCACATCTGGAACCTATTGGATCAGAGTGTGAGGGCTAGGGCCATTCCCCCCAGAAATGTCCGGGAACTTGCAGGTGCTTTGGTGGAAGAGTGGGGTAACATCTCACAGCAAGAACTGGCAAATCTGGTGCAGTCCATGAGGAGATGCACTGCACTACTTAATGCAGCTGTTGGCCACACCAGTTACTCACTGTTACTTTTGATTTTCACTCCCCCTTTGTTCAGGGACACATTATTCAATTTTTGTTAGTCACATGTCTGTGGAACTTGTTCAGTTTATGCCTCAGTTGTTGAATCTTATGTTCATTCAAATATTTACACATGCAGTTGATAGTGAGGATGTTTATTTTTTTGCTGAGTTTATGTGTACAGCTGAAGGTAACATTGTTATTGTCTCATACTGAAAACTAAGAAGCAAAGCTTCTGGAATTTGCAGTTTAGGTGAAGTAGAGAGCTATTGCACAAATGGCTATGTAAGTGTTTTTTTTTATCAGGTCAAGGCTCCGTAGACAAGTCATGTGATCAACACTGGTGGACCCTCAGATAGTTACCCTGTTACTGTATCTTCTCACAGACAGAGAGCAACGGTCAACCATCGTTATAAAGCAACCAATCCGGTTGGGCAGCTAAAATTAAGGCAGATCTGAATGAATCCCCTCTTCACACACTCACACTTCATACACCAGCGTGTGTCCCTTAGAGTACAATATGAGCTACTTGTATTCAAAGGAGAAGTAGGAATAAATATTGACTAGCATGAAGTGCCCTTTTGGCAGTGGTGGAAAAAGTACCCAGTTTTCCTACTTGAGTAAAAGTAAAGATACCCTAATTGAAAATGACTCAAGTAAAAGTGAAAGTCACCCAGTAAAATCCTACTTGAGTAAAAGTTTTTAAGTATTTGGTTTTAAATATACTTAAGTATCAAAAGTAAAAGTATAAATCATTTCAAATTCCTTATATTAAGTAAACCAGACAGCACCATTTCTTATTTTGTAAAGTTACGGGTTGGCCAGGATCACGGTCCAACAGTCAGACATAATTTACAAACTAAGCATTTTTGTTTAGTGAGTCTGCCAGATCAGAGGCAGTAGGGATGACCAGGGATGTTCTCTTGATAAGTGTGTGAATTAAACAATTTTCCTGTCCTGCTAAGCATTCAAAATGTATCAAGTACTTTTGTGTTTCAGGAAAATGTATGGAGTAGAAAGTAGGTCATTTTCTTTAGGAATGTAGTGAAGTGAAAGTAAATGTTGTCAAAAATATAAATAGTAATGTACAGATACCCCAAAAAATGACTTAAGTAATACTTTCAAGTATTTTTAAGTACTTTACACCACTGCCTTTTGGAATGCAGCCTGTAGTGAACATGCCTCTGTGCTGGGCTGAGCAGCTGAGATTGTGGTAGATTAACATAATCTTGATTGAAAGCAAATCCAAGGTATGTGTAATTCTGCCGCTGGGGTGGGACAGTTTACAACACAAGCAATGGGCTATGTACAACTGGGCTGTGCCAACATTCACAGACCACAAACACACTGCTCACCACAAAGCTTGAGCAATTAATGGGAAATAACACCAATAAATTCCCTTGGTTCTGCTAACGCCAGAAAACTAATACAGCTCAGGAATTTTCAGATGTATCCTTGAAGTTTGGTTTTATTCAGAAATATGATGAACACAAAACTAAAAACATCAAACAATTGTTGATGAACACTTACATTACTGGCAATCAAATATGGTGTGATTAGAAGCACATATGACCTTTATTGTGTCAACAGATGTGCTGTCTGAAACCTTGGTTAACTTGTCCAGAGGGTTTCGAAAAGCTGATTGAGAGTTGACAGCCCAGCTTTGGCACAGAACAGTCAGCCCTCCTTCAGTGATCCTGTCTGACTTTTACTCTCTGAGCCCTGGACCTGGCTGGCACTATCCTCATGAGCTTACACTGAGCTCTTCTTCATCTCCTTCACGGAGATAGAGAATTACAACCGCAAATTCTCTATTCTTCATGACATCTTTTGTCCCAATGACTCAAATGTTGTTTCCCTTTAACAGCACATTTATGCACTGGTCTCAACATTCTAATAGCTCTGATGTGATTCTTGTTATACTAAACTGATTATCCAGGCTCATGATCTACCACTACACCAGGTTGAATAATGCTGCACTCACTACACGCTTGCTGGAACACTTTCAGCATGTGTGCTTCAAATCAAATCAAATGTATTTATATAGCCCTTCTTACATCAGCTGATATCTCAAAGTGCTGTACAGAAACCCAGCCTAAAACCCCAAACAGCAAGCAATGCAGGTGTAGAAGCATGGCTAGGAAAACCTCCCTAGAAAGGCCAAAACCTAGGAAGAAACCTAGAGAGGAACCAGGCTATGAGGGGTGGCCAGTCCTCTTCTGGCTATGCCGGGTGGAGATTATAACAGAACATGGCCAAGATGTTAAAATGTTCATAAATGACCAGCATGGTCAAATAATAATAATCACAGTAGTTGTCGAGTGTGCAGCAAGTCAGCACTTCAGGAGTAAATGTCAGTTCGCTTTTCAAAGAGTTGAAAACAGCAGGTCTGGGACAGGTAGCACGTCCGGTGAACGGGTCAGGGTTCCATAGCCACAGGCAGAACAGTTGAAACTGGAGCAGCAGCACGGCCAGGTGGACTTGGGACAGCAAGGAGTCATCATGCCAGGTAGTCCTGAGGCATGGTCCTAGGGCTCAGGTCCTCCTAGAGAGAGAAAGAGAGAATTAGAGAGAGCATACTTCAATTCACACAGGACACCGGATAAGACAGGAGAAGTACTCCAGATATAACAAACTGACTCTAGCCCCCCCGACACAAACTACCGCAGCATAATTACTGGAGGCTGAGACAGAAGGGGTCAGGAGACACTGTGGCCCCATCCGAAGATACCCCCAGACAGGGCCAAACAAGAAGGATATAACCCCACCCACTTTGCCAAAGCACAGCCCCCACACCACTAGAGGGATATCTTCAACCACCAACTTACCATCCTGAGACAAGGCCGAGTATAGCCCACAAAGATCTCTGCCACGGCACAACCCAAGGGGGGTCGCCAACCCAGACAGGAAGATCACGTCAGTGACTCAACCCACTCAAGTGACGCACCCCTCCTAGGGACGGCATGAAAGAGCACCAGTAAGCCAATGACTCAGCCCCTGTAATAGGGTTAGAGGCAGAGAATCCCAGTGGAGAAGGGGGACCGGCCAGGCAGAGACAGCTGCCTGTCTCCAAGGCTTACTACAGGGGTTGAAACCAGTTTGATTTCACAAGCAGTGGAATGTCTTTCAAAACATGGATCTACAATTACCCGCGACCACCTGAGGCCTTTCATAACACATTCCCCCTGTTTGAAGGCACCGGGCTGGGTCAGCACGTCAGGCATTAGAGATGATTTATTTGAGATTACACATTTCCCGTAAGTGACCGCCACTACTCTTTAGAATACACATTGCCAATTTACTTGATACATTAGCGTACAGTATGTGTCCGAGGAACATGTGGTGTTTAATCTCTGTTCTAGCATTGTTGTTTACATTTCCATCCACTTGACATGCCTTGTTGTTTGGATAAGGTACCGATTCTCACTATTCATTCAAGATACTCCTCTTACTATTTTCTCCACTTATGCCACGTGCTTGCAAGGCAAGCAGTCTAAAAACAATGACTATTTGTCATCCTGGACCATTCATGGACAGATGCTCAGATCCACTTGAGGTATCCTCGTAAGGATACCAAACAAAACATTTCAAAGCATAGTTCACTCAACGATGTAAAGGCTTGTTACAACTTGTGAGCACAACATGAATCGTGAACCGAGTTATGGCAGGAATGACAAAAATTAAACATTTGATCACTGTACAAAAAGGAGAAACAAAAGATAAGACCAGTTCGAAAAATCTCTAAGGACAAAACAGTAAGTAATCAAAAATATTATTTTATTCACACTGACTTCAGGCTCTGTCTGCATACAATAATAGCATTTTCGCAGGACATTAGTGTGCTTCATACAGTTAAGAAACACCAACAAAGCAACTGGCTTTGGTCAGAAAAAATATAAAGGCTCTGTGTATGCACTACTTAACCAATATGGTCTCAAGGGACCTCAGCATATACATTGCCTTCAGAAAGTATACCCCTTGACTTCTTCCATATTTTGTTGTGTTACAGCCAGTATTTTGTTTTTCAGTCATTTACACACAATACACCATAATGACAAACTGAAAACAAGTTTTTAGAAATGTTTGCTAATTTATTGAAAATTAAATACAGAAATATTTCATTTACATAAGTATGCAAACCCCTTAATCAATACTCTGCAGAAGCACAACCATTCTCAGGTCTTGTCATAGATTTTCAAGCAGATTTAAGTCAAAACTGTAACTCGGCCACTCGGGAACATTCGCTGTCTTCTTGGTAAGCTATTCCAGTATAGTTTTGGCCATCTCCCAGTGTCTGGTGGAACGCAGACAGAACCAGGTTTTCCTCTAGGATTTGCCTGTGCTTAGCTCCATTCTATTTCTTTTTTTATACTGAAAAACTCCCCAATCCTTAACAATTACAAGCATACCCATAATCTGATGCAGCCACCACTATGCTTGAAAATATGGAGAGTGATACACTGTAATGTGTTGTATTGGATTTGTCCCAAACATAACACTTTTTATTCAGGACAAAAAGTGAATTGCTTTGCCACATTTTTTGCAGTATTACTTTAATGCCTTGTTGCAAACAGGATGCATGTCTTGGAATATTTGTATTCTGTTCAGGCTTCCTTCTTTTCACTCTGTCAATTAAGTTAGTATTGCGGAGTAGCTACAATTTTGTTGATCCATCCTCAGCTTTCTAATATCACAGCCATTAAACCCTGTAACAATTTTAAAGTCACAATTGGATTCATGGTGAAATCCCTGAGCCTTTTTTTTCTCTCCGGCAACTGAGTTAGGAAGGACGCTTGTAGTGACTGGGTGTATTGATACACTATCAAAGTGTAATTAATAATGTCACCATGCTCAAAGAGATATTCAATGTGTGCTTTTTAAAAATTGTACCCATCTACCAATAGGTGCCTTTCTTTTGGAAAACCTCCCTGGTCTTTGTGGTTGAATCTGTGCTTGAAATTCTCTGCTCGACTGAGGGACCTTATAGATAATTGTATGTGTGGGGTACAGAGATGAGGTAGTCATTCAAAAATCATGTTTAACACTATTATTGAACACAGAGTCCTGAACTTATTTAGGCTTGCCATAACAAAGTGGTTGAATACTCACTAACTCTAGATATTCAGATTTTCATTTTTGATGAATTCCACTTTGACATTATGAGGTATTATGTGTAGGTCAGTGACAAAAATATCTTAACTTAATCAATTTAAAATTCAGGCTGTAACACAAGAAAATGTGGAAAAAGTCAAGGGGTGTGAATACTTTCTGAAGGCACTGTAAAGCCACCCTCTGTGAACATGTGTGTCAAATGCTTATTATTCCACAGCTCCTATACTTAATCATATAGGCTGCATCACCAAGAGAGTATTGCTCTCTTTTACTGTACAGCTTCAATGAAATAAGGCATTCAAGGCAATACGTTTGATTTCTCTCTCTCATCTGTTCCATATCAAAATATTTGTTGCTTATACACAGCCTGTGGGTGTTGGCATCGCACAGATTAAAGAATATGTTCAATATGTCCTTTCTAAGGTGGTAGGTATTTCACAAATAGCCTCAGGAATGCCCAGTATCCTTATTAACTCCAATACCAACAGAGAGGTTTTTGTCAGTGTTTGACTATATGACTAGGCACACTCCACACAGCACTGATAGTTCCCCTCACCGCTCTCTGGTCCCGGGTATAATAGGCGCCATTGTAACAGTGTGTTCTTTAGGACCGGCCTGAAACAGGTCACTGGAACGGCAGGATGTCCGGTATGCTCCATGGAAGTGTCTGAAATGCCTGGGCTATGCACGTCTCCAATAGCAGACCCACACACACAGCCAGTGGGGAGAGCTTTCTGCTGCAGTATAGAATGACTGGAGAAGAGAGGAAATGATCAGAACACAAACATGACAATATGCAGGAAAAGTACTTGTTTTGAACAACTTCACATCATATTAATCTCCTACTTGCTGTAGAATTGAGAAATACTGCTATCAGTACAATAAACTATGAATTCTACAGAAATCCAATATCAATCAAATGTATTCATAAAGCTTTTTACGTCAGCAGTTGTCACAACGTGCTAAAACAGAAACCCAGCCTAAAACCCAAAGAGCAAACAATGCAGATGTAGAAGCACAGTGGCTAGGAAAAACTCCCTAGAAAGGCAGGAACCTAGGAAAAAACCTTGAGAGGAACAAGGCTCTGAGGGGTGGCCAGTCCTCTTCTGGCTGTGCCGGGTGGAGAATATAGTACATGGCCATTAAAGCCAGATCGTTCTTCAAGATGTTCAAACATTCATAGATGACCAACAGGGTAAAATAATAATCATGGCGGTTATAGAGGGTGCAACAGATCAGCACCTCATGAGTAAATGTCAGTTGGCTTTCCATAGCCGAGCATTTAGAGGTTGAGACAGTATGTGCAGTAGAGAGAGCGAGAGGGGGAGAGAGAGAGGGGGGGAGGGGTGGAAACCGCAGGTCCAGAACAAGGTAGCACAACTATCGAAGAGGTCAGGGTTCCATAGCCGCAGGCAGAAATGCAAAAACTGGACCAGCAGCACGACAAGGGCCATTACCCTGTGTATTATGAAAAACCACAGGGGCCACACATAGACTAGTGCTTGCTTTGGGGGCCTGATTGTTGGGTGAAAAAAACATAAAGCATAATGGTAATGCAGTTTCAGTGAATGAATGGATTCGTTTTGGACAATTTTGGGACCATTTATAACTATTTAGTAACTCTAGAGAATAATAGAATTCATGTTCGAACATGGATTTTCAAGCTAGGAGTAAGAGCTGCCATCTGCTGGTGCACATCAATGCTCCTGCTCCTAATCATTACCCTGTGAGCTGATGGTTTCTATTTTAATAAAACATGACTGATGTGAAAAGTAGATAGATATGGGGTTCGATGTGTGAAGTAGGTTATTTACTAGTATCAATAATGAGTTATGAGAACTTTTCAATCCAATTCATTCGCTGAATTAAAAGGAACAGAGATGGCGCTAAATGTGAGTGACTCTAATGGGAGAATTGGTACACTGAGGGAGGAGTTGGCTAATGTACCTCTGATAGCCTGAGAGTTGGAAGTGAGCACAAACAGTTTGATGAGGCTGAAACAGGGCGGGGAATAGTCATGCTCCCATATGACTATAGGGATGAGCAGAATGTTGCCATAGCTGGACAGCAGTATGGCTTTCAGCATTAAGCTCAGTTCAAAGTCCTAGCCAAGCAGCATCTAAACCAGTTAAAGGAAGGACAGCACTCCGACAGAGAACGCACCAAATTCTGTAGACAAATGAACATGAAATCAGTACCAACCAGCAGAAGACTGTCATTTGTATGGAATCATTGTGAAAAGAAAGCAGAATTTGTCACTTCAACCAGACTTGGAAACATTGTTATAACATTGATATTAACATTGTCATATGCATGTTTGTTGATGAGTGCATGAGTTGTTATAGTAATAATGTGCTTTTTCCATGAGCAATACACCAAGAGCTGCCATCCCAAACATTCCCATTCGTTGGTGTATCTAATGATGTCTGCAGGGTCATTGTTCTGTTCAAATCCCTGCATTTGTGACCACCTCAGGTAGGACTCACGCAGCAGGCAAAACACACACAGCTTCTAGTGAATCTATAGAGGAAACCATCAATAAGACATACCATCCTGTCTTGTGTCTCTCTGCAGAGAAAATGAAAATGCAACGCAACGTGCATCAAGTCTCATCCATTTTTGAAAGCATGCACTGTAATCTGACTCGGGTGAATCGTTATTTGAGTGTCTTACTGTACATACGTTCAATGTAATGTTGAACAGAATGTGTGTGAAGGCTTGAGTTTAGCATAAAATGGCACCAATCAGAATAATGACTGATCATATTCAATGTACTTGTCCACAGGCCTTTGGAAGGATTCCTGAAAGAAGTAGAGACATTTACCCATTTCAGACAGAAGATGTGGTATGTTACCTGTAAAAAAAATATAAGGCAATGTTTATATGACCCCTGTTCGAACAGTCCCTTATTTACCACTGAATTGCAGGTAAAATCCTTTTACATATCAGTGGGTACCTGGCAAATTGGGAGGGGTGTTGTTAAACCATGGGGGCTGTTTGCAGTTCAAATTTGGGAGGTGTTAAACAATGGAAGTGTTAATGAATTTACCTGCAAAAAGCAGAGAACCATTCACACAGACCCGACACCTGTATTTTGGTTACATGGTATATCCAGGAATCATGTCGAGGTCTTTTGGTGGCTTTTATTTTCCACGTTTTTTTACCCCGTACCCCTTTCCGATATACGAAATGGCTGTTGTAAAAATGCAAGCATGGTAAATTAGTGGGATTTTGGTCTGTGTATGAAAGAGATAAAACAGGCACTCCACACCAAGCATTTCTCTAGCTTCTATGGCTAAACTAGTTAGACAGTTTACTGTTTAATCTGTTATAAGGTTAGAGACCCAACCTCTAACCAGAAATGTCAGCTAATAACTTGAATAGAAAAACAAAACCCTAGCTAACTACACCGCTGGCAGTGACAGCACCCTTCATTTCTAGCTAGCCTAGCATCATCAGTTAGGTAATATCTAAACCAGGAAATGAATATGGGCCAGCTAGTTAACTCACACATATTATTCTCTTCAAGATCCCATTACTGTAATCTCGTGCGCGTCCTTATTGCATTCAAAACATCTAAAGAACCCATTTGCCATTCTGTTTTATGTTGGCAATTTGGCAACGATAAGCAACAAGCTTGAGGAATCTGACTTCCTGGATTTATGCATGCTTGGTCGGGAAATGTAGTCGTTTGCAGTTTGGCTAGCGGTTTGGGTCGAAAGGGGGCGTAGGTACCCGGGAACTACATTACCAATGCTCCCGCGCTCCTCATCTCACATGAAACACAACATGGCACCTGCTTGCCGGGGTGTTGTTGTGGTATGCCTCTCATTTCTGTATTTATCCCGTGCTATATTTTCCACTGAACACTTCTCTACACTTACTTTCTTTAATAGCGAACTGCATAAACATGGTTGCAGCTCCCCGTCAGAGTGGGAGGAATACGCAAGTGATTGCGGTAAGTTTTGCCACGTCCTCGTAACTCGCTGTGTAAATGTAGCTAGCTAGCAAAAGCTCTCTTTTTCCGCACCCGTTGACAGGAGGTTGGCTACTGTACGAGCTAGCAAGCGAGGGATATTACCCGCTCTCTCGTAGAGGTTAGGGTTTGATGGTAAAGGTCAGGGTAGAATCAGAGGCTCCTCAACTGATATTTCAAGATTTAATAGTACTAATAATACTTCGACAAGGTCCTCAGTTCCCCTAATAATACGGTGTTATGATGTCCTCACCTAAATACATTTTATACACAATGTCAGCTAGTACATGCTGCGCGTCTTTCCTGCGCGTGAACGTAACCCAGAGCGCAACTCAAAAGCACGCTGTTGTCTTGCTTGCACAGGTTCTGTATTGGAATGTGTAATCAATGTATTCAAATAAAATCTAATTACATTGCAACTGTGACTGAATCAAAAGATCTAGGATAATGAATGAAATATGAATGACTTTCCCACTGAATAATCACAAAGCTTGTAGTTAAGGCTTTTATGAATCAATCAACAATAAAATATGAGTATTTGATGTGACCAGTCCCTTCATTGCAGATCAGGTAAGAAGCCTGCAAATGTTTGTGATCCTTCTCTATCCCCATAATGACCAAGTTGGCAGCAGTCGGGTTGCTGTGTTGTGTCTGATGCTGTATATTTCCCCACAGAGTCCTCCATTCTACAGTTGGACAGCCCAGACTGTGAGGAAGGAAGCAACCCGCCATGCGAGTCTGTCTTCTCTCTCAACGCAGAGAAAATCCTGGTGAAATGCACAGAATTCACTAAGATCTCAATGCTTTTGCCTTGGCATTTTGTTTGACTGACTCGTCATTGTAGTGGAATATGACCCTTTTGTTTTCACAGTGGAGACTGAATGTGTACCTAACTACAATGATCTTCTTTCAATCAGAGCCAAGCCAAATTGTTCATAGAGCAGAAAAGGTTCCCGTTTGCAGTGGACAACCACAACACAAATGAGGAGCTTGGTAAGTTAATCCTGTAAGAGTTTGGTATGTGGAGTGCATGCTATACATTTCTGCTATCAATGCCCTTTTGCTTGACTCTCATTTTCTTTTCATTGCAGCTATAGGATATGTTCTTATTGGCAATGGACTCTACGATGAGGCCATTAAACACTTCTCCTTGTTACTACAGGTTGGTTAACATTCATAGATGCATGCATTATAACACACATCTGTAGATATGTCTTGGGCTGGCTTACTTGAGAGTTTGATTAATGCATATTATTTTATTTAGTCATATACATGAATAGTAGAGAGACACAGACTTAATTTACATTACATTACCTTTTCTCTTTCTCCTTGCTTTGAATATGTTGTGTGGTTTGCATTTGCAATAAAGGGCACATTTCTTATCAGTGTTTGTTGTGCTCTGGTGTAGGGGGATCCAGAGGTGGTCAGCGCCATCTACGGGAGAGGGATAGCATACGGGAAAAAGAGTCTGCAGGCAAGTGATCACATTCGCATGATACTGGAGTTCACAGAATATTGATACCAGAAGTTCTATTCAGTTAGCCAATATTTTCATTGTGACACATAAAAATCTAATCTGTGCAGCCTTTTGGTTATGAGAGTGCCTCCCCTGGGGACCCTACTCAGCAGTTAGCATGTGTGCGTACAGTGGATGTGATTGATAAAGGCTGAGAGTGGTGCTTTTTTGTCCTAGTGTGTCCAATGGAGGTGACACTGTCTCTTTTCTTCTATGGAAGGACATCAAGAATGCAGACTTGGCGCTGTTCGAGTTAAGCCGAGTTATCACTCTGGAGCCCAACCGTCCTGAGGTGTACGAACAGCGGGCAGAGGTGAGGATAATGCTAAGCCTGTTATGGGTTAACCCTCTGTTGTGTTAGACCTTGTGTTAGGATATTGGCTTTTTGGGGGGTTCACTATCATGCTTGAATTGTATTTCTCTTTGAATGGAGCAGGTTTCTATGTCACCACATGCAAAATTGTTACAAATGAGTGAGAGCGGTGGTATTCACTCAAACAGGCATTAAAAAAACTCTTCCACAGGAGGAAACCACTGTTGTATTAACAGTATGCCTTGACGTAGCCTAGTTACTAGAACATTGAACCCCCCCACACAAGTAAAATGATGGGAAAGTATATTAGCCTCTGACTTTCAAGTTTTACTTGTATAATGTGCTTGCAGATTCTTTCTCCTCTTGGAAGGATCAGTGAGGCTCTGAGTGATCTCTCCAAAGCCATCCAGCTCCAGCCCTCCGCCCGCCTCTACAGACACAGAGGAACTCTGCTCTTCATTTCCGAGGTCAGACTGGCAATATATTCAAGTTTCTGATGAGTGTTGATATAGAGTTCAGTTCACAGAGTGGGTTTTATAGGCTTTTGTTTTCTCTAAATAGGATTATGTGGCAGCTATGGAGGATTTTCAACAGTCTTTGGATCTGAAGAAAAACCAGCCCATTGCCATGCTATACAGAGGTCTAACCTTCTTCCACAGAGGAATGCTCAAGGTATAGACATTTTTGTAGAAAACCATAGTTGCTCAACTTTGAGTACTGCCAGTATAACCAGTTTTTGGTTATATCCCTGCTCGTTTACGATACAGTTTTGTCTCCGATCCAGGAAGCCATTGAAACATTCAAGGAGGCCCTGAAATTTAAATCTGACTTCATAGATGCGTACAAAAGTCTCGGACAGGCCTACAGGTACAGTGGGAATGCTCTATGACTTGCTTTGGTTTCAACCAATGTGCCTCAAAGTTCGGGCCCTGAGTTCTTCCTAGTCAGGAAAAACTCAGGGCCTTTGCACTCATGGGCCAGTGCAGTAATTGATCCCTTTTGTGTGTCTGTAGGGAGCTGGGGGACTTTGAGGCAGCCATGGAGAGCTTCCAGAAAGCCCTGATGCTCAACCAGAACCACATCCAGTCTCTGCAGCTGAGAGGCATGATGCTATACCACCACGGCAGCCTCCAGGAGGCCATCGGCAACTTCAAGGTAATGGCCGTGTAACACACAGCTTCTTTCTCCTGACACAATCAGTCGACCACACATTACAAGTGATAACTAAAAATAGTTTTTATGTAGTTTAGTCTTTGTCATTTTGACCAAAATATCAAAGTTTTAGTCACATTATTGTAATTTGAATAATTATTTAGTCTAGTTATTGTCAAAAGGACGAAGACAGTGGGCCATTTTAGTCATATTTTAGTTACATCACATTTTTATTGCCTCATCAACCTATAGTAAACATAAATCACTGACTTCCATGTGCACAAACATAGCCTTGTCCTACCAACATATTTTTCTGCATAACATCCTATCACATGATTCTCTTTCCAACAGCCCAATTGGCAGCAGAACACATTACTCAGCAGCAGATTAAAATCACATCTCTTGACAGGGCTCCAGATTAGCATTTTCCTCTGGTGGCACTGGTGCCCCTAACTCTTTCAGTTGACTTGGTCGCACCAATTTTTTCCTGTGGCATCACACAATGGAACAAATTATGAATCACCTTATAAAGTCATTCACAGTGCTTTAGTACTGTAGACTACTGAGATGATAGGCTATTCAATAACTAAGTTGTTTCATCTAACATGTCCAAGCAGGAAGGCATGATTCAAGATATTTTGATGTGCAACCTAATCCAGTAATTGTCATGAATTGTGGGTTGACAATTAGGCATTGTTATATTTTACTGTTAAAATAGGGCTCCACAATATTCTGAATTTTGTGGTTCAATATAGATGAATTTGCCTACATCTTTATGTGTACTAATATCATAGGCTCATTTATTTTGGGGATAATTCACCACACGAAGTGAAAACTCAAAACACACTACTAGTTGTCATGTACAATGGTGTAAAGCACTTACGTAAAAATACTTGAAAGTACTACTTAAGTAGTTTTTTGGGGTATCTGTACTTTATATTTTTCTCAACTTTTACTCCACTACATTCCTAAAGAAAATATTGTACTTTTTACTCCTTACATTTTCTTGACACCCAAAAGTACTCGTTACATTTTGAATGCTTAGCAGGACAGGAATGTGTGTTATGTAGGCCACACTCTGACTGTCATCACCTTCCATATCCCCTATCTGTCTCCATGATGGCCTATTTGCCTACTGTCCCATCGGCAGCCCCTCTGTGGTGACTCCGTAGGCCTCATGCATTGATGTGGCCTTAGTTTGACGGCTACTACCAGGATGGCAGTTAGCCTAGCAGATAGGAGTGTTGGGCCAGTTACTGAAATCTGCTGATATGCCCTTGAGCAAGGTACTTAACCTTAATTCACCTTTTTTATAATGGCTGACCATGCCGTGACCCCACTCTCCGAGGGTGTCTTGGGGAGTTGGGATATGCAAAAAACACCAATATAGGCAACCACCAAATGAATATTATTATTAACTCTAATTGCTCCTGTAAGTTGCTCTGGATAAGTGTCTGTTAAATGACAAAAATGTATACACTACCGGTCAAATTTAGAACACCAACTCATTCACAGGTTTTTCTTTATTTTTACTATTTTCTACATTTGTAGAATAATAGTGAAAACATCAACTATGAAATAACACATGGAAACATGTAGTAACCAAAAAAGTGTTAAACAAATTAAAATATATTTTAGATTCTTCAAAGTAGCCACCCTTTGCCTTGATGACAGCTTTGCACACTCTTGGCATTCTCTCAACCAGCTTCATGAGATAGTCACCTGGAATGCATTTAAATTAACAGCTGTGCCTTCTTAAAAATGAATTTGTGGAAATTCTTTCCTTCTTAATGCATTTGAGTCAATCAATTGTGTTGTGACAAGGTAGGGGTCGTATACAGAAGCCCTATTTGGTAAAAGACCAAGTCCATATTATGGCAAGAATTCAAATAAGCAAAGGAAACGACAGTCCATCATTACTTTAACTTCTCTAGGGTAGGGGGCAGCATTCGTAATTTTGGATGAAAAGCATGCCCAAATTAAACGGCTTGCTACTCGGGCCCAGGGGATATGATATGTATATTGGATAGAAAAACACTCTAAAGTTTCCAAAACTGTTAAAATAGTGTCTGTGAGTATAACAGAACTGATTTGGCAGGTGAAAACCTGAGAAACTACTTCCTGATTGGATTTTTCTTTTGGTTTTGTAGTTTTCTATTCAATGCCATTACAGTATCCATTGACTTAGGACTCAAATTGCAGTTCTTATGCCTTCCACTAGATGTCAACTGTCTTTAGAAATTGTTTCAGGCTTGTATTCTGATAAATGAGAGAGTGAGATCCGTCTGAATGAGTGGACCCTACCGTGTCACAGAGCTTTTTCATGCTCAGTCCCGAGAGAGTGCCTTTCTTGTTTACATTTTATATTGACAACGTTATTGTCCGGTTGAAATATTATATATAATTTAGGCTAAAAGCAACCTGAGGTTTGAATATAAAGATCATTTGACATGTTTGTATGAACTTTACGGATACAATTTGGATTTGTTTGTCTGCCTTTTTTGACTGCTTTTGAGCCTGTGGATTACTGAAGAAAACGTGCAAACAAAATTGAGGTTTTTGGATATAAAGAGACTTTATCGTACAAAAGGAACATTTATTGAGTAAATGAATATCTTCTGAGTGCCACTATATGAAGATCATCAAAGGTAAGGGATTAATTTTATCTCTATTTCTGACTTGTGTAACTTCTACTTAGCTGGTTACTGTTTGTAATGATTTGTCTGCTGGGCTATGTTCTCAAATAATCTTAAAGTATGCTTTTGCCGTAAAGCATTTTTAAAATCTGACACCGTGGTTGGATTCACAAGAAGTTCATATTTTACATAGGTTTAAAGATTTTTTTGTTTTCTGAATTTTTATGAGTATTTCTGTATTTGGCGCTCTGCAATCTCACTGGATGTTGGCCAGGTGGGACGCTAGCATTCCACATTCCCTAGAGAACACGTTCTCATTTGCAGCAATGACCTGGGGAATAGTTACAGGGGAGAGGAGGGGGGATGAATGAGCCAATTGTAAACTGGGGATTATTAGGTGACCGTGATGGTTTGAGGGCCAGATTGGGAATTTAGCCAGGACACCAGGGTTAATACCCCTACTCTTACGATAAGTGCCATGGGCTCTTTAATGACCTCAGAGAGTCAGGACACCCGTTTAACGTCCCATCCGAAAGACGGCACCCTACACAGGGCAGTGTCCCCAATCACTGCCCTGGGGCATTGGGATATTTTTTTAGACCAGAGGAAAGAGTGCCTCCTACTGGCCCTCCAACACCACTTCCAGCAGCATCTGGTCTCCCATCCAGGAACTGACCAGGACAACCCTGCTTAGCTTCAGAAGCAAGCCAGCAGTGGTATGCTGCTGGTTCTAAGACATGAAGGTCAGCCAATACGGAACATTTCAAGAACTTTGAATGTTTCTTCAAGTGCAATCGCAAAAACCATCAAGCGCTATGATGAAACTGTCTCTCATGAGGACTGCCACAGGTAGACCCAGAGTTACCTCTGCTGCAGAGGATGAGTTTATTATAGTTACCAGCCTCAGAAATTGCAGTCCAAATAAATGCCTCACAGAGTTCAAGTAGCACACATCTCAACATCAATTGTTCAGAGGAAACTGTGTGAATCAGGCCTTCATAGTCAAATTACTGCTGACCCACTGGAATTGTGATACAGTGAATTATAAGTGAAATAATCTTGTGTCATGCACAAAGTAGATGTCGTAACCAACTTGCCAAAACTAGTTTGTTAACAAGAAATGTGTGGAGTGTTTGAAAAATGAGTTTTAATGACTCCAACCCAAGTGTATGTCAACTTTTGACTTCAAGTGTGTGTGTGTGATGAGGCGTCACTGCAGTACCTGATTCGAATCCAGGCTTTATTACATCCGGCCGTGACTGGGAGTCCCATATGGCAGCGCACAATTGGTCCGGGTTTGGCCGGGGTAGACCATTTGTAAATAAGAATTTGTTCTTAACTGACTTGCCTAGTTAAATAAAACACATCAGCTAACAGGATCGTGTCACGTGCTTCCCACACTACCTGTGGAGAATGTGGTTTGGTGGGGTCATGATTAATCAGTCTAGAGCCGTCACCCGCAGGCCGTTCAAACAGTCATCAGCGATCTTCAGTAATATCCATTTTGAGTCAGAATTGTATGTGTGAATTTGAGGTTCCCTCCCTTTTGTTATTACACCTATGTGTGTCATTGGACTTGATGTGCAACACTTTCATGTTGAATTGTGTTTTGCAGAGATGTCTACAGCTGGAGCCCTACAACGAGGTATGTCAGTACATGAAGGGTCTGAGCCACGTGGCTATGGGGCAGTTCTATGAAGGCATCAAGGCTCAGACGAAAGTCATGTTGAACGACCCTCTGCTGGGCCAGAAAGCAAGCTCGGAGTATCTCAAAGTGAAATACCTCAGAGGTGAGTGCAGCATTCATGACCTCTCAACTAACATTTCAACCTGAAGCTGAATGTTTTATCTTTGATCGTTTCTTGCCTCTGGAGATTGATGGTTTGAATCTCTCATTCCCCCCCTCCCCCACAGAATACTCTCGCTACTTGCACTCACATCTTGACATACCTGTGGCAGAATATAATGTTGATCAGGATCTTCCAGGAAACTTCAAAAACCACTGGGCAAAAAACCTCCCTTTTCTAATAGAAGACTATGAGGAGCAGCCAGGACTGCAGCCTCATATTAAGTGAGTTCTAAGGGATATAAACCTGCTTCTGACTGAACACAGTTCTATATATTCTGCCAGCATTGCGGTATAGGCTAACTGATAAGTTATAGAGTAGGCTCAGTTACTGTAGTTGACATGGACCTACTGAGTGTTTGTGCTATTCAACCCATTTGTAACTGATCTTGTTTCATGCCTTGTCATTGTAGGGATGTTCTACCTCAGAACTTTGAAAGCTACAACACTGAAGTTCAGAAGCTCATTTGCACAGCTGATCACCTTGGTGCCCTTATGCAATACAATACACCAGGATTTCTTCCAAATCGCAGAATACACAGAGGTGGGTGAGTCACCTAGACACATTAGAATTCATACTAAAATCTGTTGTCCTCTTGTGTACCTTCTCGGCTGAAATCAGATTAAGTAACTCTATAACTTTAATGTACTAGTATCAGCCCTGAACTTGTTAAAAAAAACCTATGCATGCTGGTATGAAAGTATTTTTTTCTTTCTGGAATACGTCATCTCTGATCCCATCCTATGTCTTAAGTCCGGTAGCTCCATAACAGTATATTTCAAAGTTCTGAAATGTAACATGTTCTGTGTTTCACTTCAAAAGCTATGGGTCTGGCGACCCTAGAGGTCATGCAGGCTATGCAGCGCACCTGGAGCAACTCAAAGGTGCGAGTCAATGGCAAAACCAGGCAGATGCAGTGGAGAGACATGTTCGATATAGCTGTCAAATGGAGGAGGTGAGGTTTGGGCGTGAGACTGTTTGAGAAAGTTACTATACAATAACGTTATTACAACAATGCACATCTGCAGTATCGATCAACACCCGGTCTGCAGTTTCTTTATTGTCAGTCTGTGAGGTTTGATACATCTTTCATGTCAAGTCATTTTGTTGTTCTGTCCCTGTGAAGGATCGCTGATCCAGACCAGCCTGTTCTTTGGCTGGACCAGATGCCTGCCAGAAGTCTCAGCCGAGGGTTCAATAACCATATCAACCTCATCAGGTAACCTAAAGGAAAATGACATATCATCTCAAAGATAGATTTACACAGAGACTAACAGATAACAAACTGTAGAGTCAAGTTGTATTTTTAGATATCCTTTTTGATAATGTGGTTTTCCTGTTTTTTGCCTCACAGAGGACAGATCATCAACATAAGATACTTGGCGTATTTTGAGAAAATACTCAACTTCATCAAAGATCGAATATTGGTTTACCATGGGTGGGTCTTTTAAAGAAAATACAGATAGCTTTCTATTGGAGAAATATCTTGGCTTACTTATGCATTGTCCTCAGGGCATACAACCCAAGAGGCCTACTGGAAGTCAGACTAGCACTGGAAAATGTGGACAAGGTGGAAGACCTTCTCCCCATAATGAAGGTAGTAATAAGGAACATCACCCAGATAAGAAAATATTGACTCCTCGAAATAGTATGATATAGTGTTTTCAGATTCTGGACCCAGGGGGCATAGCTCTGAGGCCTGATATATTCATGGACATATAGGTCCTAGGAACGACTAAGTGGGGTGTGCTAGATACGATATAATGTGCTAAAAGGTCTATTGCAAAAACATCCAAATTGAGATGTCAACTTGGCATGACTTTCACAACTGTCTTTTCATTTTTATCCTGAAGCAGTTTAACAGTAAAACAAGGGATGGCTTCACAGTGAACTCCAAGGTGCCTAGTCTAAAAGATCCCGGGAAAGAATATGATGGTTTCACGATCACCATAACAGGAGACAGGTCAGTTTATTTCTTTCTAATAAATTAATAATGAACTCCTCTCTTGACATTATAGTTTCCATCAGTGGTTTGCCTAAGCTTTTCCAATCGTACAGAAATTTGAGACACATTTTCTCATCACTGAACATAATTTAACGTGGATAAACATCACGGTTTATTATGTCAACTCAGCTCAGTTGAAAGCAGTTAAGTACTTCAATGCATTGTATATTTTTGTTCATTCGAATTCAGCGCTCAGGGGTTTCTGTTAGGGAACCTCTATGGATTTCACATGACTGGGAATACAGATATGCATCTGTTGGTCACAGATACCTTAAAGAAAAGGTAGGGGCATAGATCAGAAAACAAGTCAGTATCTGGTGAGACCACCATTTGCCTCATGCAGAGCGACATTTCCTTTGCATGAAGTTGATTGTGGCCTGTGGAATGTTTTCTCACTACTCTTCAATGGCTGTGTGAAGTTGCTGGATATTGTCGGGAACCAGAACACGCTATCGTGCACGTCGATCCAGAGTATCCCAAACATGCTCAATGCGTGACATGTCTAGTAAGTATGTGGAAATGGAAGAACTGGGATATTTTCAGCTTCCAGGAATTGTGTACAGATACTTGCGACATGGGGCTGTGCATTATTATGCTGAAACATGAGGTGATGGCAGCTGATGAATGGCACGACAATGGGCCTCAGGACCTCGTCACAGTATTTCTGTGCATTCAAATTGCCATCGCTAAAATGCAATTGTGCTCATTGTCCGTAGCTTATGCCTGCCCATACCATAACCCCACCGCCCCCATGGGGCACTCTGTTCACATCGTTGACATCAGCAAACCCACAGTTTCATCAGCTGTCTGGGTGGCTGGCCTCAGACAATCTCGAAGGTGAAGAAGCCGGATGTGGAGGTCCTGGGCTGGAGTGGTTACACGTGCTATGCGGTTGTGAGGCCAGTTGGACGTACTGCCGAATTATCTAAAATGACATTGGAGGCGGCTTATGGTAGAGAAATGAACATTAAATTACCTGGCAACAGCTCTGGTAGACATTCATGCAGTCAGCATGCCAATTATACGCTCCCTTAACTTGAGACATCTGTGGCATTGTGTTGTGTGACACAACTTCACATTTTAGAGTGGCCTTTTATTGTCCCCAGCGCAAGGTGCACCTGTGTAATGAACATGCCATTTAATCCACTTCTTGATTTGCCACACCTGTTATGTGGATGGATTATTTTAGCAAAAGATAAATGCTCACTAACAGGGATGTGACATTTGTGCACAAACTTTGAGAGAAATAAGCTTTTTGTTGGATGGAACATTTCTGGATTTTTTTATTTCAGCTCATGAAACATGGGACTGACATTTTTTCCTGTTGCGTTTTATATTTTTGATCAGTATTGAAACAGCCAATACCCTATTTGAACCTATTGAATTCTTTGTCATTCAGTTCGGACTTAAAAAAAAACAAAAAACTTGAAATACAAAGCTTGAAATATGATTCAGCTTGTTATTCTACCTCTAACCCTACAGCTTTCACCAAAGTGTGCCTTGTTATCTGTCCCATGATGAATGTTGATGTATGTACAGTTGATGTCCATAGAGACCAAGGTGTTTGTTCAGACGGTGTGTATTTGTGTTACCTTAGAGTGGGGAACATGCTGTTCTCAGTGGAGACCCAGACCACAGAGGAGCGCACTCAGCAGTACCAGTCTGAGATTGAGTCCATCTACAAAGACCTGACTGCCAAAGGCAAGGCTCTAATGCTGTCCACTGAACTTGGGGTATACTCTCTCTCTTCCCCTCTCTTCTTCACTATTCCCTCTGTTTTATTTTCTATGACTGTCAGTGTTGGCTTCCAGTTGTGCGATTAAAAAAAAAAAAAAAAAAAAATTAAATGCCATCTCAACAATCTGATCCATACTGTTGCTTTCCTATCTGATGTAACGCACATGTTTTTCTATTTTCTATTGTCGTGTTGATAGATTTATTCTCTACCACTGAAAATGTGGAACAGTTTGTTTCATATGAGGCTACCTAACCTGTTAAAGGGAAAATCCACTCAAAAACATATATAAACTCAGCAACAACAACAAAAACTTCCCTTTTTCAGGGCCCTGTCTTTCAAAGATAATTCGTAAAAATCCAAATAACTTCACAGATCTTCATTGTAAAGGGTTTAAACACTGTTTTCCCATGCTTGTTAAACGAACCATAAACAATTAATGACCTTTCTACTGACTCTGAAAAACACCAAAAGAAAGATGCCCAGGATCCCTGCTCATCTGCGTGAACGTGCCTTAGGCATTTTTTTTCCCACTTTTATTTAACCAGGTAGGCTAGTTGAGAACAAGTTCTCATTTACAACTGCAACCTGGCAAAGATAAAGCAAAGCAGTGCAACACAAACAACAACACAGAGTTACACATGGTATAAACAAACATACAGTAGAAAAAGTTTATATACAGTGTGTGAAAATGAAGTAGGATAACGGATGTAAGGCAATAAATAGGCCATAGTGGCAAAATAATTGTATAGCAATTAAACACTGGAGTGATAGATATGCAGAAGATGAGTGTACAAGTAGAGATACTGGGGTGCAAAGGAGGAAAAATAGGTAACAGTATGGAAGAACTGGGATATTTTCAGCTTCCAGGAATTGTGTACAGATACTTGCGACATGGGGCTGTGCATTATTATGCTGAAACATGAGGTGATGGCAGCTGATGAATGGCACGACAATGGGCCTCAGGACCTCGTCACAGTATTTCTGTGCATTCAAATTGCCATCGCTAAAATGCAATTGTGCTCATTGTCCGTAGCTTATGCCTGCCCATACCATAACCCCACCGCCCCCATGGGGCACTCTGTTCACATCGTTGACATCAGCAAACCCACAGTTTCATCAGCTGGCCTCAGACAATCTCGAAGGTGAAGAAGCCGGATGTGGAGTTAGGCTATGTATAGGTGCAGTAATCTGTGAGCTGCTCTGACAGCTGGTGCTTAAAACTAGTGAGGGAGGTATGAGTCTCCAACTTCAGTAAGTTTTGCAGTTCCTTCCAGTTATTGGCAGCAGAGAACTGGAAGGAAAGGTGGCCGATAGGAATTGGCTTTGGGGGTGACCACTGAAATATCCCTGCTGGAGCGCGTGCTACGGGTGGGTGCTGCTATGGTGACCAGTGAGCTGAGATAAGGTGGGGCTTTACCTAGTAAAGACTTATAGATGACCTGGAGCCAGTGGGTTTGGCGACGAATATGAAGCGAGGGTCAGCCAACGAGAGCATATAGGTCGCAATGGTGGGTAGTATATGGGGCTTTGGTGACAAAACGGATGGCACTGTGATAGACTGCATCAAATTTGCTGAGTAGAGTGTTGGAGGCTATTTTGTAAATGACATCGCCAAAGTCAAGGATCGGTAGGATAGCCTTGTAAAAAACTGACTATGTTTGCAAGGAGGCATGAGGACTGCAGATGTGGCCAGCACAATAAATTGCAATGTCCGTACTGTGAGACGCCTGAGACAGGATGGACAGCTGATCATCCTCGCAGTGGCAGACCACGTGTAACAACACCTGCACAGGATCGGTACATCCGAACATCACACCTGCGGGACAGGTACAGGATGGCAACAACAACTGCCCGAGTTACACCAGGAATGCACAATCCCTCCATCAGTGCTCATACTGTCCGCAATAGGCTAAGAGGCTGGACTGAGGGCTTGTAGGCCTGTTGTAAGGCAGGTCCTCACCAGACATCACCGGCAATAACGTTGCCTATGGGCACAAACCCACCGTCGCTGGACCAGACAGGACTGGTAAAAAGTGCTCTTCACTGACGAGCCGCGGTTTTGTCTCACCAGGGGTGATGGTCGGATTCGAGTTCAGCGCGAAGGAATGAGCGTTAAACCGAGGCCTGTACTCTTGACTATCCTACCGATCAATTTGGAGGTGGAGGGTCTGTCATGGTCTGGGGCGGTGTGTCACAGCATCATCGGACTGAGCTTGTTGTCATTGCAGACAATCTCAACGCTGTGCGTTAAAGGGAGTCTTTCCTCACGTTAAAAGAAGTCTTCCTCCCTCATGTGGTACCCTTCCTGCAGACTCATCCTGACATGACCCTCTAGTATGACAATGCCACTGTGCGCGATTTCCTGCAAGACAGGAATGTCAGTGTTCTGCCATAGCCAGCGAAGAGCCCGGATCTCAATCCCATTGAGCACGTCTGGGACCTGGATTGGAGGGTGAGGGCTAGGGCCTTGGTGGAAGAATTGGGTAACATCTCGCTTCAAGAACTGGCAAATCTGATTCATGAGGAGGAGATGCACTACGGTACTTAATGCAGCTGGTTGCCACACCAAATACTGACTTACTTTTGATTTTGACCCCCCCCCCCCCCCCCTTGTTCAGTTTGTCTCAGTTGAATCTTAAGTACATAGAAATATTTACACATGCTAAGTTTGCTGAATATAAAACGCAGTTGACAGTGAGAGGATGTTTCTTTTTTTGCTGAGTTTTATTTTTTTCTTCATAAAGTCCCAAAAGGTTTGGAAGTCAGCGGTCAAGCCTTCAAGATATTGGACTTTCAAGAAGCAATGTGTCACTGGCCACATCATCATTGTGTAATGATATTACCTCTAAGTGGACCCTGTAGCATGAATTGTGGTGTTTTTGTTTCTATCTTTTAGGATGCAGATGCAGTGTGTAATTTAATCCTCTCCCTGGTTTACTACTTCTGTAACCTTATGCCCCTCTCCAGAGGGTCCAGGTAAGTTTTGTCCAAATCATATTTTCTGCTATAACCATCAATACATGTTAAGGCATGTGTTTCAGTTGGTCTTCTCTGAATGGTGATTTAATTTTGTGAAGCGGTTTTTAGTTATGAAATCAGTCCCATTTCCCCACCAATTTTTTTCTTTGTTGTTGTTGTCTCTATTTCCCTTTTTTCAGTGTTGTGGCATACTCTGTTGTCATGGGAGCACTGATGGCCAGTGGAAAGGAGGTGATAGGCAGAATACCCAAAGGGAAGGTAATAGTGGCGTTTTGCTCTACTTCATTCTAATACGTTACATTTCCCAGTGGTGGTATCAATGTGCCTGGTTTAAGTATTTTTCTTGTTTTTTTTTCAGTTGGTTGATTTTGAAGCCATGACAACACACAGTCCTGACAGCTTTAGTAAAACAGCTAAAAACTGGATGAATTTAAAGAGGTGAGTAGCTCGGTGTGCCCACTGTTATCAACTTTAACCACATCATAAGTTGGCCAATTATTGTGTTGATAACCTTTTTTTTTTTTTTACCTCAGCCTACCATTGTGGTACCAGAGTCTTCCATCGGTAGCAGAAACGTTCCAGACGACTAGAACCATGATAGAGGTCCTCAACACGGACTCGACATCACACTGTCCAAAGAAGTCCTAACACCACTTCTCCTGATGAGAACAAGGGCCACTTTCCCTGTCCACTCTCTCTGCTCATAGTCTCCGGCCAAGCTCAACCCCCAAAGCACAACGTCTGTCTAAACATGATTTATGGGAACTCCATGTTGTTCAGATATGTATGCAATACCAGCAAAACCCTAGTAGGGTCTAGTATGTAAAAGCTAAGAAGCATAATTGATTTGAATGGGAGGTAATCTCGATTGTGATTGGCTCTAAAATTCAAACTATTTTCTTTTTAAAAACTCTGTCTATAAGCAGAGAAAGTGGGGGAGGAGATTCTAAGATATAAACTTTCCTTCAGGGCTATTCTATTCCACTTGGGATACTTGAACATTTTAGAAAACTCAAGCAATCTTTTTATTTAGTCTTGTCGATGGTGCGATTGTGGAGAATGTCACTCTTTGGCATTGCCTTTTTCAGTAATTTATTTGAACTTGACCAATAAAGGGCATGAGGCAGGGTTGGTTTTAGGTTAGGTCAAACTTGTTTTGGGGAAAGCACACAACAATAGTCCTCTGGTCTTATTTTGAGACATCTGTTTCTGTCTTGTTGCTGATCTCTGTTTATTTGTTCCTTAAAATGTTTTTAAATAATTAATAATGTTATATAATGGTCTTACCCACACACAACATTTGAACAAATGTTCAGGGATACATTAAGGGGAGTTTGTTCAACTGCTCTGAAGAACCTCTTCATGTGAGGACAAGCTTCGATGTTCAGTTTGTATGTTCCCCACTTACCCTTAAAATGAAACCTCTTCAGGATCGGACCCTTTTTTTTTTCAATTTTCGCCTGAAATGACATACCCAAATCTAACTGCCTGTAACTCAGGCCCTGAAGCAAGGATATGCATATTCTTGGTACCTTTTGAAAGGAAACACTTTGACATTTTTGAAAATGTGAAATGAATGTAGGAGAATATAACACAATAGATCTGGTAAAAGATAATACAAAGAATGGTTGGTTTTTTCTTTGTATTATTTGAAATGCAAGAGAAAGGCCATCATGTATTATTCCAGCCCAGCTGCAATGTAGATTTTGGCCCCTAGATGACAGCAGTGTATGTGCAAAGTTTTAGATTGATCCAATGAACCATTGCATTTCTGTTAATTTTTGTATCAAGACTGCCAAAATGTGCCTAATTGGTTTATTAATAACTTTTAATGTTCAAAACTGTGCACTCCTGAAACAATAGTATGGTATTCTTTCACTGTAATATCTACTGTAAATTGGACAGTGCAGTTAGATTAACAAGAATTTAAGCTTTCTGACAATATCAGAATGTCTATGTCCTGGGAAATGTTCTTGTTACTTACAACCTCATGCTAATTGCATTAGCCTAGGTTAGCTCAATGTCCCGCAGGGGACCCACCAATCATGAAGAAGTTTCTGAATCCTGCCTGAGTCCTTACGTAATGAGCTCAAGAGGATCAAAAGAAATAACCAACAACAATTTTCAGTTCTCTGCTTAACTTTTTCATTTTTTGGCAGAACTGTTTTATCATAATCAATGTTAGTGCTGAATGGCTGGGAGATTTGTTTTAATCTTCTTCTTTTTTTGCACTGGGTGAATTGGCTATGTTTATTGAAGCGCTAAGGTGGATTTTTAAGCATATGTCCCAGCTTGAAGTTTAAACTTGAAGGAAAGAAATCTGTGGAGATTTTAGGGAATTGGGGATGTTCAATGGTCAATACAATTGGTTGACAAATGAGTTGTTTGTTTCTTGTTATTTCAATTCAACCAGGAGTGATACTGATAGGGTTATCTAAAGTTATACCAGATCACCCACTAAGACATTATTAATTCATGAGCTTTCTTGCTACCCCTTTCAAACACACCTTACTTGTACTTTCATTCAGGTCAGCAGATGTAGCACACGTGCTCCTAAATACTGTAAACCACCATGACTTTAGCCAAATCATGTGATGTTTCTGATAAGCCGAATAGGATATGGTTTGCTTGCTAACAGTGCAGTTGCAGCTAACACTACTGTTTCTGTTTTGCTGGAGGAGGCTGGCAGTTTCCAGAGATGGCTGAAGATATCAGTGAGGGAGGGGATACTCTTATTTATGGCTTAACAGGCTTGTATACTATGGGAAGAAATCTACTCGAAAATGGCAAGAAAGAAGCAGCGGTTACAGTATACTACTGATATTTCTGTAGCTATCTTGTGGCGCTAGCTACTGTCACATATAACCTATGCAGTAGTGATGGGTCGTTCTCGAACGAGTCGGCTCACATATCAGGAGAGCCTAACTATTTATAAAAATATACAAAAAATAATTTATGAATAAGCAAAATATTAAAATGAATATTAATTAACTAATTCAAAGAACAAAAAATTTAATATATGCCTAAATGCTCAAGCGCACGCACATTCGTTCTGTCTGCTCAGGCTAACAGCCTCTCCTGTTGTTCCTGTCAATCAGACACGCAGTCTCAACCAATGAATCAAAGATGCGTGAGGGAGGGCCGAGCAAACTGTGGCAAGAAAGAAGCAGCGGTTACAGTATGCTACTGATATTTCTGTAGCTATCTTGGCTAAAATAATTGCCAGCCATTTTCGATTGTGGAGGACCGAGGTTTTAGAAATTATAGCAATAGTCTAAGTCCAATGTACACAATTCCAAGCAGGAAAACACTTTCAAAATCACTTATTCCACAACTGTACGAGAGCACACAGACTTCAGTGCGGGAAAGAGTCCAAAAAGCTACTGCAGTTTGCCTTACCACTGACTGCTGGACATCAAGGGTAACCACTTCTTACATGTTGATTACATGTCACTTCATTGAAGATCTTTCGATGTCCAGCTGTCTTCTGGACTGCTTTGAGTTCAGTGACAGACACACCTCAGAGAACTTGGCAGAGGAACTGTTGAGAGTGGCCTGAGAATGGCAAGTAGATGGAAAAGTGGTCTGTTGTGTTAGCGACAATGCAGCTAACATAACCAAAGCCATGTTCAAATGGACCCATCATCCATGTCTTGCCCACACAATCAACCTGATTGTAAGAGATGCTCTGAAGGTGATGAAGACCACTGTGGACAAAGTGAAAGTAGCTGTGGAATACTTCCACAGGAGCACACTAGGTGCTGAAAAACTAAAGTCTACACAACGCCAGATGGGGATGCCTGAGCTGAGGCCTAAACAAGACTGCCTTGTTCTTCCACCAGCTCAGAGGATCTACAGATCCTCCAAATAGGATTGGACTTCCATTATGGCATCTGCTGAGGGATTCCTTCGTGCTGCATCCCCAGTTGCTCTCTCGTCAAACAGCAGACGTTTGTGGCACTACTGCTGGTGCTTCTGCTCCATCTGATCCCTCTTCTTCCTGTTGCCCTGGTGCCTGAGCCAGCTGACTGCTGGGGCTCTCCCTCCCTGCTGCTGAGATTATTCTTTGAAGAGCATCAATCGCTCTGGCATCACTGACCTACCCACGGCTCACTAAAGTCATGACAGGGAGACACTACATAGTGGCCACATCCGTTCCCTCAGAGGGTCTTCTCGAAAACGGGACAAATAATTACTGAGAGAAGAAACTGCATCAGCCCCTTGAAAGTGAGGCAGCTTGCATTTCTTAATGCAAATCTCTCATAAAAGCAAAATATGGTCAGCATTGCTGTGTGCTGCTGGTTATAACATGGCAATACAGAAGAGAGAGAAATGAGGGACCAGTTTAATGTTTTAAGTGGGATGCTGCAGTTTTGCACATTGTTATTTATTTTTCTTTGATATGGTGCAATATTCTATTATTATGTTGTTCAGATTGTATTTGTTTTGAATGGTTACATTTATATGCACTTTGTTTATATACATTAAAAAGTTATACTTTAAATGCAAATGTTTATTAGCATTCTTTTTCATACCGTTTTGGAGCTGAAAGAGCTGGCTCTTTTTGGTGAGCTAAGCCGAAAGAGCCGGAATGCCCATCACTACTATGCAGAGTGAGCCAACAATAGCAATAGACAGGGAATAGCTATGAATATTAAAATAATATTGACTATGATCTGTAATCCCGAGAGTGAATTGCATGTGCTGTAGAATACAGCAGGCTTTTCAAACTGGGACGGAGGTAGCCTACCTGTCACGACTTCTGCCGAAGTCGGTTCCTCTCCTTGTTCGGGCGGCGTTCGGAGGTCAACGTCGCCGGTCTTCTAGCCATCGCCGATCCACCTTTCATTTTCCATTTGTTTTGTCTTGTCTTCCTGCACACCTGGTTTACATCTCCTACTAATTTACATGTGTATTTAACCCTCTGTTCCCTTCATGTCTGTGTGGGGTATTGTTTATTGTCAAGGTTGGCACTCTTCCGGCTGGTTTGTGCCGGGTTTTGTTTTACCCGTGCTTTGTGTAACTGAGCTAAACGACTACCGCCCCGTAGCACTCACTTCCGTCATCATGAAGTGCTTTGGAGACTAGTCAAGGACCATATCACCTCCACTCTACCTGACATCCTAGACCCACTCCAATTTGCTTACCGCCCCAATAGGTCCACAGACGACACAATCGCAACCACACTGCACACTGCCCTAACCCATCTGGACAAGAGGAATATATGTGATAATGCTGCATTTAACACCATAGTACCCTCCAAAGTGCCCTACATAGTACCCCCCCCTGGGTCTCGACCCTGCCCTGTGCAACTGGGTCCTGGACTTCCTGACGGGCCGCCCCCAGGTGGTGAGGGTAGGTAACAACATCTCCACCCCGCTGATCCTCAACACTGGGGCCCCACAAGGGTGCGTTCTGAGCCCTCTTCTGTTCACCCACGACTGCGTGGCCATGCACGCCTCCAACTCAATCATCAAGTTTGCGGACGACACTACAGTGGTAGGCTTGATTACCAACAACGACGAGACGGCCTACAGGGAGGAGGTGAGGGCCCTCGGAGTGTGGTGTCAGGAAAATAACCTCACACTCAACATCAACAAAACAAAGGAGATGATAGTGGACTTCAGGAAACAGCAGAGAGAGCAACCCCCTATCCACATCAACAGGACAGTAGTGGAGAGGGTAGTAAGTTTTAAGTTCCTCGGCATACACATCACGGACAAACTGAATTGGTCCACCCACACAGACAGCGTTGTGAAGAAGGCGCAGCAGCGCCTCTTCAACCTCAGGAGGCTGAAGAAATTCGGCTTGTCGCCAAAAGCACTCACAAACTTCTACAGATGCACAATCGAGAGCATCCTGTCGGGCTGTATCACCGCCTGGTATGGCAACTGCTCCGCCCACACCCGTAAGGCTCTCCAGAGGGTCGTGAGGTCTGCACAACGCATCACCGGGGGCAAACTACCAGCCCTCCAGGACACCTACACCACCCGATGTCACAGGAAGGCCATAAAGATCATCAAGGACAACAACCACCCGAGCCACTGCCTGTTCCCCCTGCTATCATCCAGAAGGCAAGGTCAGTATGGAAACTTCTGACCCACTGGAATTGTGATACAGTGAATTATAAGTGAAATAATCTGTCTGTAAACAATTGTTGGAAAAATGACTTGTGTTATGCACAAAGTAGATGTCCTAACCGACTTGCCGAAACTATAGTTTGTTAACAAGAAATTTGTGGAGTGGTTGAAAAACAAATTTTAATGACTCCAACCTAAGTGTATGTAAACTTCTGACTTCAACTGTATATCGCCACCTGCAACAGAATATAATTTGTATGTCTCTAGCGTTAGCGCAATGACTGGAAGTCTACTGGAACATTAGCATGCTAGCTGTTCCTCTTCATCGAAAAATCTCGAACTATCCCTTTAATATTTTTTTAAATTTTTTTTTTAGGCGTGCTGTCTGTCTCAGTGATTATTTTCCGGATGGAAAACTATTTCAGTGTCAATTTGAAGGAAAACAACCAAATAGAAGGCAGTAAAGATATTGAACTATATATTTTTTTTTTTATCATAATCTTTGAGAACTAACAATCAAATAAAAGCTAGACAGTCAGCAAGGTTCCCCCACCCAAAAAAAGAAACAGGCATTCAGGGCACATGCCATTGATTTTGTTAAAATGTTTGAGCAGAGGAACACATCATTAGCCATGGATGAAATGCATAAAATTGCAGGAAATTAGCTTTAAAACTGAATAAAACCTCAGCTCAATGCCAAACTATGTCAAATTCATCGAAATGTGCTTCAAAAGTGCAACATTTTCTCTCAGCTCAAGAAAAAAAAAGATTGCAGAAAATTTGCTGTACAACAGCAATGTACTTTTCTAGCTAATAGACTATGTTTGAGTTTATGCTTCCTCTTCCAATGAACTGTGGGAAGATCAAAATAATGAAACTGTCCACCAAATCTATTCATTTTCAAATGTTGATTACTTCCACTTGCCATTATCAATCACCTTTTCTAACCTATGATGGGGATCCCTGGGTAGCCAGTTTTCCTGGGAAAGAAAAGTTTGAAAACCCCTGGCCTACAGAACATGTTTTAAAAGTAGAACAATGTGATCAGGGATTAATCATTTAGCAATAGGGGATCTAAACTCTGTCATGCATTCACCAGGACTGTCATTTGCACAATCAGCTACATTGTTTATTTGTTATTCTGCAGGTTCCATTGAAGATTTTGTCTGAAATAAAATTACAACTTTTATTTGGATTAATGACCTCCTACTTAAGATACAGTATACATTAAATACACAAAATAATATTTCCTCTTTCTATGAAGAAAATTATTTATACAATGCCCAATTATTTTGGGATAGGTTTTTATAATCCATGTCCTCATTATAATTCAGTTTTTGATGTGATTTCAGATGGGCGCTAACTTTGTCCTGAATGAAGGCGGGAAAGTGATCCTCTCTCATCCCTGCAAGAATCCAATGGACAAGCCTGAAGTAACACAGATGGTGGCTACCATCTCGTCTAGTGGCCATCCTACTAGCTTATAATGTAGTAGTGACTCGCTCCATCTGAGTGGACATGGCACTGACCCCTCATTGGAAGGGCACCTCCTTGGCTTGTGTGGATGAAGACACGGCTCAAGCTTATGACCTCATGAAGAACAGTGTCTGAATGGAACTCACAAGCCAAGAACAATCACCATTCCTGCTGCGGGATCAGTGCTGCGCTAGTGCTATTATTCCTGACTGAATTCATTCATTGTCAATTCTAATGTTCTAACTTTTTATTAAATTAATTCAGATCTCAAGGATTATTTAAGGTCCATTGCAGCCATTTTTATCTCAATATTAAATCATTTCAGGGTAACAATTAAGTAATTTACTGTGATTATTCTTGACCATTTTAATTGAAAACAAAATAGCTTCTTAGCAAACTGCAATTTCTCAAGCAAGAATTTAGCTAGGACTGTCTGAGAGTGGTCTGAGAGAGGGGCCTAATTGGAGGAGCCTAAAGGGAGTTGTGTAACCTGAAAACTAGCTGTTATTGGCAGAGAAGAGGGCAAACTCTTTGTTATTGGTATATTATAAAACAGGTGGGTTTAATCGTGAATGATGATTGGTTAAAACCGCATCACAGCCGGTGTCTATTTCACAAATGATCACCAGCTAAATCTATGATGTTAAAATGCCTATTTACTCTGTCCCATCTGGTTGTGCAATTCACTGTCTAATCAGCCCGGCCAGGCACTGTTTAAACTTGATCGCCACTATAAAAAGCATCTAGACATTATCTCACATTTCTTTTAGACTTACATTAAGTTTTCAACAGCAGAGATTTTTATAAACCTTGTCTGTCTCTCCGACGTTTGCAACATTGTTTCAATATTCAAATTCGATCTCCAGATATTCCATAGTACTGGTCGTGTCGGGATGAGACAGACAAGGCACCTTTTCTCAGCCAGTCGAAATCGCGAATCAGCATTATTTTTATGGATATATGCAAAGAACGATCAATAGAAAGCAGGTTAAACGAAACAAAGTGCAGCTAATTTGCTGTCTTTCCAGCTTCAGTTTGTAGTGATTGTGTTAGCTGTGTTGTTGGCTAGCTCCTCTGAACAAATGTCCTGACGAGAGAGCACATTTTCTACGTCAGGCGAAATCGTGCCTCATTAGCTCATTGTTATGGATGTATCCAAATAAATGTCACAGAAAACAGCTTAAACAAACGCAAATGCAGCTACTATGCTGTTATTCTGGCTGCACTGTTTGACGTAACTGTAAGTTATCCGGCTATCTAACAAGCAAGGGATAAGAACTCCCGAGTGGCGCAGCAGTCTAAGGCAATGCATCTTAGTGCGAGAGGCGTTACTACAGTCCCTGGTTCGAATCCAGGCTGTATCACATCCTGCCATGATTGGGAGTTCATTAGGGTGGCGCACAATTGGCCCAGCATTGTCTGGGTTTGGCCGTCATTGTAAGTAAGAATTTGTTCTTAACTGACTTGCATGATTAAAGGTTAAATAACTTTTTAATTTTTTAAAGAACATTGCCAGCCAGTATGGCAATGGAACATTTAGAACGAACGACTGAGTTGCGTCCATAGATACAGAACAAAAGACTGAACGACTGGGTCGCATCTCTGGCAACCGAACCAATAGAACGAACGAACGACCAACCGGTCGCTCGAAGCTGGTGTTTTGGATGATATATTGGCACGGTTCGTCTCAGGCCTGACAACACCCGTGCCATTATCACATAATCACGGGCATTATCACTTAATTAACTTATACCACCTGGTGATGTCACAATTTCACAGTATTATTCCAACCTCATAGTGTGGAAATATAAACTGAGTGTACAAAGCATTATGCTCTTTCCATGATAGACTGACCAGGTGAATGCTATGATCCCTCATTGATGTCACTTGTTAAATCCACTTCAACCAGTAGATGAAGGGGAGGAGAAAGGTTAAAGAATGATTTTTAAGCCTTAAGACAATTGAGTTTAACTCAATATTAGGACAGTGTTCTTAATGTTTTGTACACTGTGTAAAAAAACACTGGAAATCACGTTTTTGACTGCACTGCCCCTTTAAGGATAATCACTGACTTTATGAGTAAAACAAATCTGATCATGATACTGTGACCGAGCAATTTCAAATATTTTATTGCCCAATATTTGTCCTGGAACTATGCTGTTTACATTAACTGTGAAAAAGTACAGTAATAACATTGTATGCTTTTAATCATGATAAACTGAATAAATACTTTGATAATCCAATTTTAGATTAAATATTCAATCCAAAGTATTCCGTATTCAGCTAAAGAGATTTGCGTAGCTTAGAGTGAGTAATAAATTACGTATATATTTATTTTTTCAGTGTGGACTAAAATGAGCACTGTCTGTCTGTGCAGTATGTTAGGCCATGGGTTTGATACTGTTTTCTTTTTTTTAACAGTATGTTAAATGTGTTATGGATTATTATTCAACACAAGCACCATCAGCTAGTAAACTAAAATGTTCTTGAGTATTGAACAGTATGATATATAGATTACAACCCACTTCTTTGTGGATCAATGACATCCCCTATTGCTTTTTAAACAAACAAACAAACAAACAAACAAAATATTTTACTGTATAACAAGATAGACAACTACTCATGATAGGTAATCTACTAGGTACATTTTCGTCAAGCTTGGCTGGATTTGTGTTTCTGAAATGTCAGATACTTGTCAAAAGTTTGAAGAAAAGGATTAGGCATCAAACTCACAGAGGTAAGACATATTCCTGTCACAATAGTTGTCCCACCAGTCCCCATCATCTGACGCCATGGCCACACAGTTCTCCCGCTTGCCTCCGTCCGGCTGGCTGGAGAGGAAGTGCTTGCGCCACTGGAAGTAGGTGACGCGTGTGTTGTCCTCAAACAGGTAGAGTCCCTCAGAGAGCAGGTCATTGATGCCCAGCCACACAGGCCAGTTCCCTGGCTGAAAGAAAGCCTTGACGTAGTCTGCCAGGGCTTCCTGCTCCTTCCTGTCCCGGGGCATGGCCATCCTTCCACCACGCTCCAGGCACTTCTGGGCTGCCCCTGCATACGTCTCGTATGTGCGGTAGACCAGATAGCACTTATACCCCACCCGTCGGCCCTTATGACATCCTAGGAAGTGGAGGAAACATTTCACCTTTAGTTTTTCATGATTTTATAATGGTTTTTCATCCTTCCATTTTAAAACATTTGAACTATTGAGAGTAAAAAGTTCAAGGGAGGTATGCAGAGTGCAGACATACCCTCCAAGCGGCCAATCTCCTTGCGGTTCTCTTTCGTGAGGAGCGATATCTGTTGCATGGTCTCCTCTACCTCCCCGAGGGTGCCGTCCAGCCGGGACACTCTGTCCAACAGTTGGGTCACCTTCACGTCCAGGGTGTAGTGGCCGACATTCAGTCTGTGGATGGCCTGATCCATTGCTGCCAGCCTGGACACTGTTTAAGAGAAAACCTCAGAAGTTATGTCTGTCAATTCAGCAATAATTAGCATAGTGTGTAGTGTATAACTTTTGTTGAGTCTGTGCAGACATACAAATATAGTTGTATGTGTTGTCAAAGTCTGAGACAGGACTGGGCTCTTGCTCCTCCGGTAAGTCTTCTCTTGCCTGTTTCCCCTGAGTCTCTGGGTTCTGAAGGGAACAGTGAGGGTAAAACATTTGCAACCAATACTCCAGCTCCTCCACTCATTTCCATTATAGTGTACTGTTACACTAAATACCTTCACTAAAAATACACTCGAGTTAAAAAGACATAAAACTAGTCTAGGGGTTTCCATGCAATAAGGACAACATAATGAACATGTTACAGTACTCTATTTGAGTTTATGTGCATCTGGAGAATTCATTCCATTCTTACTGCGCTAACAATGTGCTACTATACAGCCTTAACTGATTTTATGTCTTAGCTCAAAATCTTCAAGCGAGTACAAGTCCTCACCTCAGTTGGTGTTGCATCGAAAGGATCTCCATCTTTGGTGCCGTTGTCCAGATCAGTCAAGCTGAGTGAACACATACACAAGACGATGACTAGGATGGCTGCTATTCCCATTTTACCCTGTAATAACTTTGGTTGTTCTCGGTATCCCTCTGTCGTGCCCCCTCTCTCTCAATCTCACTCTCTCCTGTCGTTCTGACTCCCCAACAACAGGAAACCTGCTTTTCCTATCACCTCCCACTTCCACGCTTTGTGTTAACAGTGCACTTTTAGAGGTGGACCTTTGGTGGCACACATGTTCCTTATTAATACAGTCCACTTTTATAACGGCGAACATGAGGATTTGCCAGTGTAAATAAATCACAGTAGTAGAGGCAATGATTGTGGTGAGTAAATTTGCAGGGGAAAGGAGAGAGTCAATGTATCCCTATGTGCTGAAGTCATGGCAGACAGGAGGAATGCCAGTTAAAATGCCACAAAAATCATACTTTCCATTCCACAGAACTTGGACATGAGCTAGCTAGGTCTGCTAGGATGTTTGGGTGTGGCTACTGCCAGACACTGAAAGGGGTGAGTGTGAGGCAAAACTGAAATTTTCATACAGATTGCTGAGGATAACTGTACAACGCAAAAATAGGATGTCCAGTATCCTCCATAAGCATGTTTTTTACAGTACACTTGGAGTAACTTAACCAATACAGACATATGTCTGATGCTTTGCTGGGTTTTACCTTTCCATTTTATCAGGGTCTGCTCAGACAGTTCATTCTCTATTTGTATATTTGTGAGATGTTCTCAATTGAACCAAGATCTCTGCTGCCACATTGTGGACTGATATTGTCACTGAATCAAAAAAAAAATAATACAATCCCAGAACAACGACTTCGTTCTCTATAATTTATTTGCTTTGAATCCAGGTATTCAAAATCTATGAGTGCAATATAGCATACAGTAAATATAATTTACATACAAAATTCTGTAAAATAGCACTCTTGTAATGTAAAATGGTTGTAGATCTATATTGCAAGTGGTATAAATCACTTAACATTCTGGCTTTCTAAACATACTGCTTTGAGTGCTTCTCATTAGTGTACACTACAGTAATGCTTAGCACTAGTACGAGGTCAGAGTAAAAAAGGTAAAGGTAACAGCTGGAGGGTGCGGGTTCTGGCAGTGGGGAATCAAAAGCACACGTAGTGAGATATGCCATAAAAAGCCATTTCGGATAAATAGACATCGTCAGTTCAATTGTTGGCTTTCCTTAATACATGTATTAAAATGGTCATCACAATGGTCCTTCTAGTGTTGAGTTGATCCAGTCACTCAATGTTGTTACTTGAAGCCGCTGTTACCAGTTGTCAAGAAAGTCAAATCCGGTCTTCAGGAGGTTACTGCTGGTATTAAACTGGTAAAAAAAAAGAACATTCAATTAGAACAGTACAGAACACAACTTGAAGTAAATGTACTATGTAACAACATGTAATACAGAGTAATTAGACTGTTACTACACAGGTAAATGCTGTTGCCAATTTATCTGGATCAAAATATCTTTGATCAGTATCAAACCACAATGGGTTGTTCACCTGAGCGAAGGTGGGACTGGTGGCCAGTTGCGACTCAGACTGAGCAGCAGCCTTCTCCTCTCTCTCTCTGGCAGTGTTGCCTGAGCGGGCAGGGGAATTGGTAGGCAGCCCCGGGGATTTCTTGGCCAGCCCCGGAGTGAAGACGTCCTCCACTGTGTTGCTGACTGAGGGGAGGGTGCTCTGAGCGTGCTCCCAGCCAGCCACAGTGGACGACACACTGATAAGAGCAGGGGTGGGAGTCATGCTCATAGGGGTCACACTTATGGCTGCTGGGGGGGGGGCACCGATGGGCACAGGGGGAGGAGGTGCAGGCGGCCTGGGGGATCTCTGCGAGGTCACCCGTACCGGGGGTGGGCTCTCCTCTGCCTCCTTGGGGGTGGGCTCCTGACGAAGGTAGGAGGGCAGTGGCTTCTCCCCCTTCTCCAGGGACTTGATTTGGCTGGGGGTTAGGGATTGGAAGTCTGCCTGTTCACCCTCCAGCCTGGATCTCTCAGCACTGATCTTCCAGAAGGAGGAGGACTCCTCTTTCCTGCCCAGGCCGAGGCTCTCGCCATTGGACACCTTGCTCAGCTGGCTGCTCTGGGTGACATTAGTTGGCTTGTAGTTAGCGATTGAAGAGGAGATGCCCTGCACAGATTCACCTGTTGTCAGGCTGATGTCCAACTGGCTCTGTAAAGAGTGAGATACTGTGATGACCAAAAATAAAAATGTGTACTGTAGCTACATCAATATAAGGTAATCTTGTGAATGGTAGAATACAACATGGGCACAGTCATACACACCTTGGTCTCCCAGGAAAATGGGGCAGAGTGCTCATCTTGCCAAGTTATGTCCTGAAATTGAACAAAAACAGATGTTTTCATCAAAGTGTGATGATTAGTGACAAACCACTACTCGCTTCACATGCAGAAACACTGCCAGTCAGGTTAATGGACTATAGCTAGCTGGCTGAGTGTTTTGATAACCCAGTGAATCAATTGACAGCAAAACAAAAATGGCTAGTTTCCCAGATTTTCCAAATCAGACAGAGCATGTTATCATACAAATGCCCATCCGTATATACCAAGGGGAAGACCATGTTGAAAAGTGCCATCTGATCCATCTCGATCTCTTGCATTGTTTTGTTTACTGGTATGATGTTTACCAGCCCAAATCTCGGTCGTGGCTAACCAAATTCGTGTGTTAGCCATCTTAGCTAGCTGGAATCATACGAGAAAACGTAGATCATTCTATATGAAATAGATATGTGGCTACCAATGCAAATCGGGTAAAAGTCCATACCTCAACACCAAAATGGACAATTTTCTGTCCGGTCTGAATGAGCAATTTAGGATAACAAATGACATCTTCTCGGTCAACCCTATGCATAGCATATCGAGCACGAATATGTGGGTCCATCATTCCATTGTCGATGGCGCTGTCTTGTTCATTCGGTGTCATTTTCTCCCAATCGGGTCCATGTCTCTCCTTGATGTTCTCCCTTTCTTGCATTATTTTCCTGGCCATGGAGTTGATGGAGGAGAAATACTCCAACTTTTTCTGCTCCATCCTATGGGCATCGGCCCCTGCCATAGTCGCAGCAGCCATTTTCCGACCAGCTGTACAGCATTCCTAAGCGTTGAAAGGGAGCGGTCATTGATGACGTACGAATGCGACGCTAATGAGCGCATTCCTCTGCCTTGCTGATGCATGCCAAATATTACAACACCTGAATAGGTAGCTATTTTAAGAATCAGCTTACACCATCAAATGTTATAGCAACCTTGGTACTTTCAAGATAACGGGGAACTCACCGAAAAATAAGGTGGTCAAATTATGACGTCAGTCATCTTTCAGGTCGGAAAGTTGGAGCTCTAGAAAGATGCCCGAGTTTCCAACTTGGAATTCCCAGTTGGGTGGCCGTTAAAAAAAAAAAAATCCCGGTCGGAGCTAGTTTTTTTTCCCGAGTTCCCATTTGTCTTGAACAAACTAAAGTCCTACGTCTGAGATTTCAGAGTTCCCAAATGATTTGAACACGGCAACTGTCAGTCTATGACACAGTCGACGACTTAGCCGACAACGTCTGAGCAGGGGAACGCAACCACTCATTTGCAGCCATATCATTAGAATAGGCTACTATAATGTTCATGAACCTTCTTATGATGGGATAAAAGTCAAACATTTTCGTCAGGGAGTTGGTCAAGCACAATGATTTATATAAACCCTGGATTGTTGATGCTATGTATTGGCCACCGAGAGGCTTTGAAGCCACTGATCGACCACGTAAGCACTCCCTAGTATGAGCAGTCCTCCATAGGAATTAATGGAAATCTACAGTATTTAAATGTATTTAGTATTTATTTAAATGTTTCAAGGACAAAATTCCATGTATTTAAGTATTTTTGTTGTAGTGGGGACAGTAACATTAGTACTCTCAAAAAGATATACTTTAAAGAAAATGTTTTTTGTATATTTATTCATGTTAAATGTGTTTAGCTAACATAATATCATGTAAAAGTATGCATTAAGTGCCTGTAAAAGAATAAACGTGTCAAAAACGAATGTAGACAATAAGAGCAGTTGTTTTCAAAACAGCTCCCCCTCTTAGTCATCAAGGGTTTACACACACCACTGGTCAACCATGGTTTGCCAGTGCTATGATAAGATTACCCAAAGTCCCATAGATGGCGATATTGAGTTATTTCATTATACCGTCCAAATGGAATGTATGCAGCCGGCTCTACACCCCTATCATCCATTAAGGCTGCAAAGGAGTCGATTTCCTCCTTAACTCGATTTAATGGCTCACCGTTGGGGGAAAAACAGGGAAAATGCTTACGTCTTAATAAAACAAAGATTTCCACCACCATTTTCTGACAACTTCCAGATGTTGCAAACCGACAGTGTTTTGGTACACCAGAAGTACATTCATTTCCAATGCAACGCTGCGTTTGCCTTGCAGCATTGCGTTGCATAAATTGGATTTATCGAACGTATGCAAACTGTATTCTTAGATGGCTTGACAGAAATGGTAGCAGAGGGTTAATGTTGAAATTTTGTTGCACGCATATCCAGATAATGTTGTGTACCATTCTGCGCAAATACAGTCGGTGTGCTCAAGGCGTAACCCTGACTGAAGTGCACTACAACATCAGGTAGTAGCATTAGCTACCCTAGCATGGTGGTGGAAAAATCCAAGTTAACACTCCTCCAACTCATAAGTATGACTAGGAAACTCGGGTGTGATCTCTGGACCATGATATTTCACACATTCTGAAATCTGACATCACCTACCAGGGCGGCAGGTAGCACATCAAACGAAAGGTCGCCAGTGAGCAAGGCACTTAAACCTAATTAATGTTGCAGTTGATTATGGCAAACCCTGGCCATGACCACACTATCTGAGGTGTCTCTGGGAGAGTGGGCTATGCAACAAAATCGATTTCCAATAGGAGAAATATAAGCACCCACCAAATTATTATTTGGCAGAATGGTTATTGCGTTCCATTCGTGCTCCGAGGCACATGAACGCTCCAAGTCGTTCCTCCAATCACTCCGCCATAACGTGAACGCGTTGTTCACGATGACTCATGGAAGGTCATACCACGTGACGTCTTCTATCATGTGTTCAGTTTGTCATGTGATTCACCCAGTTCCTGCTGAAGACTACCAGCGGACTTTTGCTGTATCATGTCGGACATAATGCTCTAGTTTAAAATACTGGATACAAAACATGCACTCGCTTTGCAATTGTAACAAGGCTGTGCCTTGGAAAATAGTAATGTTACTTGTTTCGATCACAACGGTCCTGGTTACATTTCCCTCCGGCACAGCGGGTTCTGATGTCAGCCTCTGGTACCAAGACCTCTGCAGGTAAAGTATGGAGGCACCGCTCACTCGCGCATTCTCATGACATTAAAGAAGAGGGTATGAAGCTTCTTCAGAAATGGGAAGAGTATTTAGCAACTAACGCAGCTTATACAGTTCATTTAAAGTGGCACAGAACAATGATATACATATGAGGATGGAAACAGTATTGTGTCTCCATTGTCAGATGCTCCTCATCTGGCGTAGCCCCTGAACCTGGTTTTACAAGGCAGTTGTTTGGATAGAAAGGTGGTGTGTAGTCAGTTGGCCGACCACGGTATTTATTATGAGACTCTACTTGTGAGAACATACGGCTTAAAATAGAACTGGCATCTGGAAGAGGTCGGTGGATAGACAGAAGCGTCACGAGCTGTTTGTTTGGAAAGAAAATTGTAGGCTAATGTTATGTACTAGGTTAAATAATAGCCATATATGGTGATTGATTTCTGAGTCATGAAAACGTTGCTGTGATCATATTTGTAGCTGCATATTAATGTTTTTTTTTTACTATGTTTTCTGAGGACGCATAGATAACTAAACAGTGTACTGTTTATGGTTTATCTTAACATTGAGCTGGTGTGAATGATTGCAAATGTATTTCAACAACTATTATGATTTTCTTCCTTCTGTCTCCTTGTCCTACAGTTACAAATGGGAGGCTATAGACCAAGACAACAAAGTAAAATACACACTGAAGCTCTGTGACTCCTCACCTCACACTGGATGTGGAGCCGGAAGTGCTGTCTGTGCCAACAACCTCACCAGTCAAAATAACCAGTCAGTGGGTGAGTATAGTTAGGGACAAGTGTTTTCCCTGACAATGTGACCTGGTCAGTACCAGGTTGGCCCTTGTAACCTATTACAAGGCTCTGGAGATTTTCCCGGTCTGGTAACTTATGCTCAGAGAACTATTGGCCCTAATTCCAGCACAGGGCCCTGCCGCTGTTAGGAGGATGTGCTAAGGGTTCATTAAGTGAGGTTGGCATCTGATGATCTGCCCTGCTGATTAGGCAGAATGTTTTGCTGCTGTAGAATAGATCACTGTAGTATATGCTGCTGCCAGGACACAGTGGGAGTCAGCAATAACACCATGAGCACCCCGAAGTAAGGATTGGCCTGAAAGGATTCCAGTCAGATGCCAGTCAAGTCAATGTCCATTGATTCAGTTGATTTGTTTCAGTGAGGTGTTGGTTTAATGCAGTTTCGTGAAGAGACACAATTTGTTATAAAATACAAAGTTTGCATTATGATTTGGTGAAAGGTCAATGATTAGGGTCTGTTCAATCAAAACAAAACTTAAAAGGTAGGCAAACTTGGGAGTTTATCTTATCAAACTGTTCCTCAATGATGACACATTTTCCAGTACTATTTGGTAATGGATGTCATTAAAATCCCCCAACTGAAAAAACGGGAGCCTTATCCTCAGCTTTTGCTGTAAACAGAGGAAGCACTGATATCAAACTAATTGAATCACACTTAATACTTGGCTTTGCTTCACTTTAGTGCTGACGTAGCTAAGCATTTCAGAGAAGTGGTTTTCCTTGACAAATATAGGCTAGCTGTTTTGGCTATACATTTTTTGTGGTTTACCTGGACTTACTCATCATTTTTTCAGCTCAAATTAATGTGCTCAAATGAATCTGTGTTGTAAGGAGGCCATGACAGAGAACAGGGTTACTGGACTAGACTATTCCATAACATGATCATCACAATAAGTCCCGGACTGGGACACTTGACCATGACCTTCACTCATTGCCTAATCTGTGTTTGGTTGCGCTCAGGGTGAAACAAAGTCGGGTCATGATTAAAGTCTACATGAGAAAAATGCCTGCAGCTGGTATTACACCCTGGGCTCAACTCAACAAGCTCCGAGTGTCAGAGTAGGATAGGAAGGGGCTCTTGTGACGGACCTAATGCTGATAACAAGTGACTATCCTATGACTTTTGTGTTGGAATAATCAAAGGAGGTTAAAGTTGAACCAGAGGAGCTGCCTGTTCACATGACTGTGCCTTTACACTATGATAAGCATGGAACAGACCATTTGCAAGCATAGATTTGCTCACACAGCTTTCCTCTGAATTCAACCAGGCTGCTTGCATGCAGGCAATTGACCTTTGCATAATATGCAATTGAATCTTCCAGGTCACCTCTATTGTTTAGTAATTTATGTTACTGGGTCAGCTGAGTAGCAATATATCAGCTCCAGGTTCTGCTGAATAGCTTTCATTTAGGCCATATATGTATATATATATTATATGCACCATTTAGCAGATGCTTTTATCCAAAGCGACTTAGTCATGCATGCATACTGAAGATATCTAATGATATAAGAGCGATATAGCATGGTGCATGAAGGGAATTAAAATAGAACTTGTAAGTGTGACAGTGTTCACTAACACAGCAGTGGATTCAGTCTCTGTGGTCAAAATACAGTAAAATCAATGAAAGCTGTCTGTTTATACAGCGCTATCTGGACAAGCGATAGTAAAATATAAATGCCCTACTTATCATTACATAAAGCTTTGCTGTTGGTGTTGCACCCTAAACCTTTTTACCTCACTCTGAGAAGGTGTTTTCTGCTGTGCAAAGCAGTTAGTCCTTGCTGGATTCTGCCCCTTCAAAACACAATAACAGAAAATACAGAGGGGAAAATACAGTGTCTGAGGTAATAACTGGTCAAAAAGTTTGTTCTCAATCTCTCTGGTTGGAGTTTAGCTGTAACTGTAAGTATGGAGCCTGCCCAGGCGCCAGGCTGTTGGCAGAGTAGACAGAGACGGGCAGTGTTGTCCAGTAGGTCATACTCCCATGCTGTTTATCTGTCTGGACTGTACATGGCCAGACAGCTTAGCAGAAAAATGGCCTCAACTACTAACCCTTCCAGACCCTGTGGCGTAATGCTTTGACCCCACCGCTGTAGGGACTGGGAGAATTGGTGGAGGCTTCAGATTCAGTTGAAACCTGTATTAATCATCCACAATGAACCACTGGGAAAGTTTAAGGTTTTAATGAATTATTGAGTTTGTTTTGCAGGGAGT